>NC_091930.1:9289737-9612237 GCF_041260155.1 Ptychodera flava
AGTTCACGGTAGATCTATTTCTAAAGTACTTGATTTGAATACAACATCACGTAACATGCTAATATCTCCTACAGAAAATATAGGCTGCGTATGTCCCTTCAGGAATGTAGCGCAAAGTATACTGTAAATGCGAAGATATGTGCCTTCGGGGCTGTGTATTATATCTTCCGATACAGAAGGCGATACGGCATTTCGTCAGGAATTACAATAGCCAGGAGACTAAATGAACTGGTCCGCAGGGTTGTGTTCAAGGTATTAATCATTGATCACTTGTCGTATGTAGTCCCTACGGTAGGTTTTAAATACCCAGCTATACTTTAAAGCTATACGCAATGATATACATCGTAAAATGGCTCTCGTAATCAGGGCCATTTTTAATTTTTTTGAGCCATTCTTTAAAAAAGATTTTGTCCCATAACGACGAATCACGATCGTGTCCCTTTTGACTGCACACAACGAAATATGATAAAACTGCGACGCATTGGCTGTTTAAGTAGACAAATCAAAGTAATCTTACATGAACACGAAATGAAGATACGCTTAATATGCTGACATACATTGCCCTTGTACTTGTGAAAAAAACGGTATTTTCAGATATTAAAGAATTCATAAGATTTAACTCCCTCGGCGGGATTCGATGTCACAACTTGGTAACAACATCTGTATAACTACCAAAATAATATTTAATAGGTGGCTGTTCATAGGAAAGGAAGTATAAACTATTTTCATTTGGAAATCAATATCTTGAATACCATTGCTTATCAATGGCCTTGATCTGCTCATCATACAGCAATCTTTCAAACTATCGAGGACAAGGCTGCCTGCATGAAGATACTGCAAGAGCGCGCGAAACAATTTTGTATGTGTTCCATGAAACGTCATATTTTCCCTTTAGTAACTCTTCTCATTTTCTCGAACTTATGTGTTGTTTTAGTTTGACCGTCTTATTTTTTTGAACAACCGAAAACAATTATATCACGTCTGTTCATCCAGAACTAACACCTACGTCCTAAACTTTGATGTTTTCATGGTCACTGTTGCAGGCTAACCCTGCTTGAGTTTGTTCGAAGTAAATTTATGATTAATTTTCACGAGAGTGTGCGAAACCTGGAGACGACAAATTCAAAACTTCCATTTTCAATCCACGTTCTATGGTCATCTGAACAAGTTCAGTAACGTCTCGATGAGTTCCGTCCGTTTTCAGCACTTGAGGATATGAAAATGCTCTAAGAGTTCCTACCGAAACCAATTGTCAATATTTATGTGCCTATGACAGGCGTAATGGGAAACGTTTGCTCAAAACTTGAGTTATCGTTTACTGTCTGTTGCAGCCTACAAGTTGAATATCTCACACATTCAAGTTTCAGTCGTTCTAGCACACTTATGTGCGCAAGCATTTAAATTTACGTCTGAATGGTAACCTTTTTACCATACTCATTTGCGATGTAGGATAATACTATTGCTGTAAGATTTGGACAGATTTGCACTTCGATTAATGATTGGATCCATTTTAAAAAGCATGTTATTGTATATTTCTTGTACTTTAAGTGCTGATGCTTTTACCAGTACTTGTAAATGTTTTATACAGAACAACTTGAATTCCCTTGTCGTTATATAAAACGGAAGTATTTAATTGATGAGGTTAAAATATTTTTCATGAATTATGTTTTTTATCTATTTTTTCTACAACTAACTATGTTTTTCTGATTTTTAATGTAATACTCGTTCGTATGTTATCACAATGCCTTTATTTCGGTAGTCAGCGCGTCTTTGCGTCAACGCTCCCCCAGCCTCTGATATCCATCAGTCTGTCGCTGTTAAGTGAATTAGGCTAGCATATATTTACGTTCTAAAATCATTTCGTTTGACTTGGCAGGCCAAGACAAAAAGTGTATCGACTGATCAAGTCTGTACAGTTCAAATACATCTCTGGTAATCTAAATGTTTACAAGGCCCGATTAATGCAGTCATAAATTCTGCTCGTACAAACACAAACACAAAGTCAACCATGCCAGGGTATTTAAAGGACAATTTAAATTGACATCCTGTATTGCAGTTTGGGGTACATGATCTCAGTATGTAAAAATATCCATTATAATTGCTCTTACACAAGTCCATGCTTTTGCTGGGAACGAGTTTATATCAACTTCACCCTATACAATTAGTTGATTGAAGCGGTATGTTTTGTGGAACCATTGCTGCTTGTGACATACGAACTCGTTTGCAATTCATGCAGATGTTATGTTTCAGGCACCAGAATCACTTGCAGACTGTAATAACCCACAAAGAAGGAGATAAGGAGAAATAAACATAAGAAGAAAAGACTTTTGGCAGATAATAGTTTTGAAGTTTCTGTTTGTGTTGTTCTGTTCTACTTTGTTTTTGGAGGGTTTCAATGCACATAAGTGGTAGTATATATGGCACATAAGCTGTGTGGATACGACAGTTGTTCGTGGAACCAAGTAAGATCTGATGGTATGGTATAATTATATCGATCTTAAACACAGAGTGTCAATCGTAAACTGTAAGTTAACCAGGATAATAGTACTGATCCATTATCTACATCATAGTCATAAGCTCCGTGGTGACAAACTCGATGTGACGAACACAAATAGCACTGCACAATTACACAATAAAGTAGAAGCAGTACACACAACAAAGTCAAATCAGTAAAAAAATATATGTAACATACTTGCCAAGAACAGTTTTACCTTTCTACAAGCAGAATGTCTGACAGTATCAAATACACCTAAGACTGCGGGACAAGTATTGGGTCCTTCCAAATATTGATTAGAATTATCTGCAAAAAAACTGACCTTGTAACACACGAAAGTATATATTTACTGAAAGCAAATGTCGTGATTTTTGTTTTAATCATTGTTAACATAAGAATCATGTGACAATCAATTTGAATAATAATCTCTCAAAATCGATGTTTCATTCCAATGTACAAACGCTGCAGTTTTCTTCTAGACTCTATCGGTTGATAGCTACGAAAACCTAGAACATCAAGCTAGAAAAGAACTTATGAGCATATGTAGAGCGAGCGAAAAGATAAGTTCTTTCACATCCGGTACATATTTCAAGATGATTTTTGGTACTGTGTTTCTACCAAGTATTACATATGGCTCAGAAGTCTGGGGATACGGAAAATGCGAAATTAAATACTTGGAAAGAATCCAATATCTACCTTGTAAACAATTTTGGGAGTGTCACATAACGCATCACATGTTTCTACCTTAGGTTAATGTGGCAGATATCTATTTTCGTACACATGTAAAGCAATGTGTGAAATATTACAGAAGGATATTACCAACACCAAACGACTATTATCCCATTGATGCTCTATCATATTGACAAGTCTGGCGTCAGGTTGAGACCCACGTGCATAAAGCAAATCTATTGTATTTATGTAATTTTTCATAAGATGGATGGGATAACCAAAAAGTGTTTGATGGAAGGTTTTTCTTCTGAGCACATTTTGCAGAGAATTTGTATAAGAACTGGAACAGTGAAACATGTACTTGACAAACTTTCATGGTATCTAGGAATACACTCTGAAACAACTTTGAGTTTGCAGTGTTATTAAAGTTGAATTTTTATTAAATGTAAAATGTCCGTATGGAAAAAACATCATCACATCAAAATATCAACTCAAAAAGAGACTTTTTTATTTTGTATTGTTTACAAATTCACACAGACGAAATTTCACGAATATACTCACATACACGGACACCAAGAGACGATACTTTCATTGTAGGTTAACTGTTGAATGCTCTATACGGCACAAAGCTAAATTTATAGCACGCCTTTAATTGCTCAGACATGTTGGTAAACGGGTTATATTAACAGACACCTAGCTTTTCGATCATTGGCACATTCTAGGTTATCATTGCCGCAAACACATAGTCAGTTTTATTGCTTTCAGTGTGTTGCTTACCGCCTTTATTATTAATCAGACAAATGTTTTCGAGGCGTACATTAAACGTGTGCCGACGAGGTTGTTAATGCACAATGCCGCGAGCAAAGGGACTTTGTAGCAGATACAAAAGTGACCTCCGTCATTCAGAGCGTGACATATTGACTGACTGCTTAAGTCAAAAATTCGCTCGTTTAACAAACAATAATTCCAATGTGGTATTGTGAACAACCAAGGTCTTCGTATCCTAAATTCTGATTAATCTGTCGCACGTGTGTGGGCGGCCTTTCACTGAGATGACAGTCAGACGTCCCATGTGTATTAAATGGCCAGTATCTGTAACATTTGATGATTTTGTCACTACCTGTATTTTATCTTGTCAATTGCACGTCCTTGTTTTACTCCTCAAGGGATATTTAAACCACCTACTATTTAGTTTGTCAACACAACATCTATACCTGTAAAATGCACTGTAACTTTGCATTTGAATTTCAGTCCGGACCAAAATTCACTCGTCAACAATGACAACAATGACATTTACACACGCTGAGTTGCTCAGTTGGTTACTGAGTATCTCAAGATGCTTAGGGGGTAGAACAAGAAATTGTAGTTTAATTTTGAAAACAAAATCTGTGAAAAAATTAGAGCCACTGTCCCTTTTAAACGATACTCCAGTTTTCACGAATCTGTAGGGAGAGGAACAAGAAATTAGACTTGATTTAAAAAAAACTGTGAAAAAAGTTAGAGCCACTGAACCTTTAACCCTTGGAGCGCCAAAGTCAACTTTTGTCGCCTTAATGTACCCAAGTCAAATTTTTTTCAGATTTTTGCCATAATTGTGATAAAAATCTGTAGCCAATGATATGTGATGTCTGTTTGGTCTAAAATAATAAAAAAAAATTGCAGAAAAATTCAAAAATATTGGTAAAATGTTGCACTAAAATTTTGATGGGAAAAATTACAGCACTCAAAGGGTTAAACGATCCTTCAGTTTCGCACGATTCTGTAGGGGGTAGAACAAGAAATTATACTTGATTTTGAAAACAAAATCAGTGAACAAAGTTAAAGCAACTGTCCCTTTAAAAGATACTCCAGTTTTCACGATTCTGTGTTGGACCTTACGATGGCATTAAAACATGGTACATGTGCTTTTTCTACAGTGCAGTATAGAGATGCGAGATAAACAGTTTTGCGACTTGTATTAGTTCCCCAAATACATTAAGTGATTTCCCCGGCGGTTGGAGACAAATATTGAAAGGCAAGATAGCGTTCAATTGATTGCATTGACATAGATACGTCATATAAGGGGTATCACTGATAAATTTTGAGTAGGCAACTCCATACGGATACAAATATCAGTATGAAACATGGATAGTTCGCTTCGAAAATCTTAGGAGCAGGTTATGCTAAAGGTAGTTACGCGGAAGAACATTAGTCCTCGTTGGTTCTATTACTTAGTCTAGGTTATGTGCTCACGTATGAGGTAGCACAACAACTACATCGAATTGGGAGGACGAAAGCCAGAAGAATTGGCAGGGACACACTCGGCAAGAATAAGAGTACGAGAGAGTCAAGAAGACAATAGATGTTTCTCTGTACAATTAATTCCTTGTCATTGATTTCACTTGGGTATTGAAAGGATGTCTGTCTTTGAAGGTGTAGTGTATGTGGTTCGGGGGAGGATTCGAACGGCTTATGAATGTACTTGGTCTCAAACGAATGGCTTGTCGGCTAGATTGCGAGAAACTGTCGGTGTCACTTCGGGTTTGAAGAATATAACATTGATCAAAATCGCTTATTGTTGTGATTAACTCAAAACTAATCATGTGATCTTGATGAGTGTATGATTAATAGTTATCTGTTGTGAAAACAGTGAACTAATAGCAAATTCATTCGATAATTAGATAAAAAAAAGAAAAACCATTATACTTTTTTACCTACCTTTGAATTTAGCAGTATAATCACTATGAGGGACAATATATACACAGTTCCCGTCATGTTTCAAGTGAATATTTCAGCCTGTCTATATTGAAGTTCGTCGACTTGACAACGCCAATTTTGCTGTGAAGAATCAAATAGCACAAAATGTGTGGCCTGGATCTGTGCGAATGGCGTCTGCAGCTAGGTCTGTTCACCGCCGTATATTTTCACGACAGCCTTTACATATGTTGGCATAGTATTTTTTCTGATGGTTGATGAGCTTAATAGGTTTGGCCACCCGTTGATTGTTCATACGTGTTCAGGTTTCGCCGGAATAGGATGAGTATTAACTACACAGCCAATGTTCTTGGTGCATTTATCGGCGCTATAGAAGGATGCTTCCGTGCCAAAGGACTGGTTTCGTTTCGATTTCTATGTGTTCAATGTTCCACAGTACGGTTGTCATGTTGTGGCATGTCAGCACACTCGACCTCGGCCGTTCTTTGAGACCCAGCAGACCCATCTCTTGTCAGGAACAGTCACCAGGTGCCACAGCTTGCGCGTGTTTTCTTACTTTCTTAGTTTCAGCACGCCACTCGGTGTTCTCTCCGGGCTCCAACAGTAACTTGGCTTGCGCATTCGAATATGAAACCAGTGCGCCTATTAACATCGCATAGTATCAGTGGTAGGGCAAACCTCCAGGTGAACTCTCACTAAACTACCCGTAATAGGCTGTTTAAGTAAGGAAGTGAAGCGTTTGCCTGCGGGGTCGGTCCGCCCGGATTCTTCACCAACACGAATAAAGTACGACTAAAACCCTGCAGTGTTCACCTGTGACACTCTAATTGATGCTATGTTCGAGTACTCTTGACCCAAGAGTTGCATAAAGAGCGTTGCTTTAGCGGAATTTACTTGATGCAATATATCGAAGGTGATAAATGTAACTGATTGATCACCAGGAAAACGCTACCTCACAGACGTTGACCAAAGTCAGTCGGCAATAAAATTCTCAACTGAAATGGTTCAGAGGCTGTGAGTTTTATGTTTGGAACACTTTCACCAAGTTCTTTTAATGACATGGGCGATTCCATTTTGGATATTTCAAATGAAAACACACCATGGAATATACCAATATTCATAAGGGATGGTAGGGTTAGAATGTTCCTTGCATGTTCAAAATCTCGCTGTATAGTCTTTCAACATACAACTCTGTTGGAACAGAGCTTTCAACATGGACTGGCCGACACGCAGTCACAGACAGACAGACAGACAGACAGACAGACAGACAGACAGACAGACAGACAGACAGACACACAGACAGACAGACAGACAGACAGACGTATGGAGAGAGAAACGGGTGGTTGGATGGATGAATTGTTGAACGGATGGATGGATTGATAGATTGAAGAGGGCGTGCGTTGATTGAGAGAGAGAGAGAGAGAGAGAGAGAGAGACAGACAGACAGACAGACAGACAGACAGACAGATCGAGAGAGACAGGCAGACAGACAGACAGACAGACAGACAGAGAGTCCTCAATATTTTGTTTCTTAGGGAGCACAAAGAAAGACGTAGACCGCGGAATTATAGCCCTCGTTCATCCGTCAAGCTTTCGCCAAAACCTTTCCGAAACTCGAAGCCTAAAAATATCATATTGATATTATGATTGTTATGATAAGTTATACAAAGATTAGAGCTTCGGGCGTTCTTAAGGAGAGCATAATCAGTTAAATTTATCATAAGTCTTAAAGTAGATCGATGGATGGAAAGCAATAACTGCATGCGATGAGTGACTATTCCTCTTAGAAAATCACGGAGATTTATGATAACGTGTAAGTACATGTTTTGTTTGATTGAATTTTGTGCAATATATCAACTTGCCACGGGAAAGTTATCTTGGCGTGACCCGCTAGAGGCTGAAATATCGCTCAGTGTTGTCTCTGGGGCCGGACTAAACTCTCCCGATGCATGAGAAACACTTGCTGTACATTCTGTCTCGTCTACACTGGAGGTTACGCGTTAACATAATAATGCTGGGTATTTTTGTGTAGGGGTTATTTCAGGAGGCGAGACGGCTGGCCAGAGATATCACAATCAAAGTGGTAATACGTCTGCAAATGACACGCTATTGAAACTTCTCTGCAAAACTTCAGTGTGTCACGCCAGTCAAAAGCTACCGGCCACGTTCGGCACGCTCCTTTTTCTGACGATTGAATGTCACAGAAACACGTATATTTTGCTAAACTGCATTGTTGTGTATAACTACTTTGAAAATAGGGCAACGTAAAATTGGTTGTTTTGCAATTCCATTCTTATCTTCCAGGCGAAAAAAAAAGATCAACGGTAAATTCTTTATTGCATGTTCGGTGATATATAAACGCTTGAGTACAATATGAGTACTATCAGAAATTCTCCGATATTTCTTATCTAGCAGTACATACATCCAGCTATCTTTCTTATTGTTGACGATCATAAAATAGAATGATTTATTTTATCTTTACAATCATTATATCAGCGCTAATAGCAATTTATCCCCGCACGTTTTCATGGCTTCAGATTAATGGCACGCCCATTGCGCAGTGCCAAAGCAGTGACCTCACTTAATCTGCAAAACGAGTGAACATGTATCTTGATTTGTGTGCGTGTTCGTATGTTTCCAATGGAAATCTCGTTCATTTACATCAATGCCTCCGTTAACACTTCCATTTAGAGCAGGCGTCGGATGAATGCCAAAGGCAGCGAGCGGTGAGGAAATAGTTCGACCCTGATTGCGCTGTTCCCCGTTTCACAGTATTTTCCGCAGTATACTTTCAAACATGTATACGTCAGCTTCTCTGGTCACAGATACTAGATGATATGGTGTCAGAATTTTTAAGGATAAGGAAAGAAAACATCTGCATAGAAACAGACAGACAGACAGACAGACAGACAGACAGACCCACAAACTTGATTGAGAGACAAACATTGAGACAAAGCCTAAGACAGGCAGGGGTATTTCCTAAAATGTTAGGTCGTTTTACGTTGTGTCTCGGATATCCTGAAAGGTTTGCACCTCATACAGTATGGTTTCAAGGTATGAAGCGCTCTTTCCTTAGAAACGACTGAAAGTTTGAAAACATACCGTTGTGTTGGAGACTCAATGTTGTTTATTAGAGGACTGTTTCCAACGCAACTTGATTGAATTGCCTTGAAATAGTTTAAAATATGTCGAAGATGTTCTAGTACTCACGCCCCTAATCCCCCCATCCCCACCCCTGCTAAAAGTCAAATGATTTCAAGTTTGTATATTTAAACAATGGTGCCTGTGCACGCGTCTTTGATTCCGCGTCCCATCTCTGTTCTTCGAATTCTTACCGAGAAATATCAATTGAAACTGTTCTCTCGTTAGGTACTAGGAATAATTAATTATCAAAGACGGATTAACAGAGAGAGCATAGTTGAAATCCATCACTGCTGTTTGTTTCGCTTGTCAGTGACCTTGGAATCGTCAATCTGTAAAATTGTTTCCCCTTTCATCAATTTTCAGCGTCAAACTTGGAATATTATTTTTGTCGCCCATTTGATATCCGTCAATGTAATGGCGATAGATGGTTTCCCGAGGTAAATGCTATTTCCCTGCATATATGTAGTTTGATATTTTGTAGCATGATGTGATGTATGAACTAAACCCTGCTCGGTTTATAGACATAACGCTGGTAAAGCTGCAACATTGTTCTTTTCCTTTGGGTATATAGCTCACGTGTTCACACGTGAGCTAATGTCATAGCGATGTCTGTGTGTCTCTCCGTGTGTCTGTCCGTGTGTGTGTGTGTGAGTTTTGTGTGTGTGTGTCTGTCTGTCTGTTTACACGATAACTCAAAAATGTCTGAACAGACTCAAGTCAAATTTGGTACACAGGTACCATATGCTACTTGCAAGAACTGATTAGATTTTAGTTAGTGTGGCTTGCATATTAATGAAGTTATGCAATATCATTTTTTCCGTACAATGGTTTCCCTATGGAGACGGTAATGACAGTGTAGACATATATCAAGAAATACTGCACAAAATTTCATGAAACGTTTAACAGATGACAATCTCAGAACATTATGATGATACTGTGAGTGTCATGTCAATTATCTGCTCATTTGCATATTTAATGAACTTTTGTTATTAGTGACATAACTCTGAAATTCCTGCACCAAACTTGATGATACGTGCAACAAATATTGATCTGATATATATCTAATTATACTCAGAAGCATTGGGCAGTGTCAAGTTAATAAATAGCTCATTTGCATATTTTATGAAGTTTTATAATTAGTCATATACCTCCGATATAACTGCACCAAATTTGATGAATTCTGCTGCAGATACTGATCTGACTGATATCTAACAGTGGTGTAAAGCACTTAGTAGTGTCAAGTTAATTAAGGGTTCATTTGCATATTCAATGAACTTTGTAATTCGGTACATAACTCTGAAATTACGGCACCCAAGTCAGTGAAATCTGGTACAGATATTGATCTATTAAATATCTAATTGTACTGACAAGCATTTGGCAGTGTCAAGTTAGCAAGTAGCTCATTTGCATATTTTATGAAGTTTTGTAATTAGTCATATAACTCCGAAATAACTGCACCAAATGTGATGAAATCTGCTGCAGATACTGATCCGACAGATATCTAATTGTGGTTTAAAGCATTTTTATGTGGAGTTAAGGGTTCATTTGCATATTTAATTAACTTTGTAATTAGTGATATTACTCCAAAATTACAGTATTACATTTGATGAAACTTGATACAGGTATTGATCTGATAAATATTTTATTGTCCTGAGAAGCATTTGGTGTGTCAAGTTAATTAGCTCATTTACATTATATATATATATATATATATATATATATATATATATATATATATATACACCCTTCGTAGAATAATTTTTTCAAGAGTAGTAACATGATGGTAAAGTGTAACATGTTGGCGTAGTGTGTGACTTTCAATCATTTAACACTTCCATTTTCCATAGATAGCGAAAACGTGGCGAGAAACGTATTGCACAAATATTGACGTACTATGACTCGATTCTGAAATAACAACCAGGTTCTTGGAATTCGAAATAACTTGGAGAATAAAAACACTATTAGTAACACACGAGAGAGTGCTCGAATGAAAAGTTGGAAAATGTGTCTCCCACGACGATCGTTTGAAAAGCTATTGAGATGGAAAAATCGGTGTTCTTTGCCTTAATTATGATTGAATGTACTTCAACGTGAATCAAATGCTGAGTTATGAACTCGTCCACGGGGAGCTCGGAGGAAGCCCGTAGGCTTTCATACCGACTAAATGACTGGATTCCGGCAAGTAAATGTCTTCAATGAGACAACAATCATCTCGGATATAGCTAAGACAGCATCGTCTATAAATAATTAGTGTGTTTTCGTCCGCCGAAAAATCTCTTTTCAATCAGAACAATTTTTATTTCGCAATATTGGTGAAGACGTATAATTTGAAACGTTACCCGTGTTGACGCATATTTTCGGCTTTAAATATACCGTTTATGAAAGGATGTGAGAGGCGTTAAGCCACAATGTCTAAATTCTATAGTTTATTTTGGTTATTCAGTGTAGTTTCCCCTCGGGGTGTCAATGATGTAATCGTATTTCATTCAACCTGTGACAAGTGATTGTTTGTTGAATAAACACTCGAGCCTTGCTCAAACGCAAAACACTCGAACATTGGATAATGTCCGGTATATTCCGGAAACCACTCGGATTTTTAACGGTAGTGCGTCATCAGAGGTTTGTACATTAAAACGACGACTACGATTCAGAAAAATAAACAAAATTAGGGTTGACGACATAGCACATATCGGCCGACTTATCACTTCTCATATGCAAATGAGGCCTGGCAATTCTGACGCGCAGACATCGAATTTCAAATAAAAGTGGAAATGAACTTGCTATCGCGCCGCGCATTGATTTATCAAAGGCTGAGAATGGCGTCATGTTGATATTTAACATTGATTCGAAAATTGTCGGCGGAATAATAGAGATAAATGAGAGTGGTAAAATAACGAATTTTAATTTCCATCAAGGGTTTTGACTTCACATCAGATGGAATTTGACAGGGTCGTAAGGCGGGCGCCAGACGGACAAGAATTGAGCCAGCCAACCTGTTTGTCCGTCTGTCTCTCTGCCTCGCTTTCTGTGTAAATGGCTATTCTCTCTCTCTCTCTCTCTCTCTCTCTCTCTCTCTCTCTCTCTCTCTCTCTCTCTCTCTCTCTCTCTCTCTGCGTTACTTTCCGCGCGTCCGTCCGTCCGCATACACGAAATATTTGTTGTTTCCGATCCACCAGACGAGTGTTTTCTCTCTATTTGTCCACTTTTGGCATTCTCAAGGTGTACGTATCAATGGCAACGACTTCTTGATAACCGGGGCTCCTAACTTTCATAAACTACTCGAGACCGATGAAAACAATCGTTGTTGCTGGTAACCTGAATTAGCTAAGTTCAAATGTCCAGACCCCAAACTTTTTCCCCTTGAACCTTTGATCAAATCTCGCGAGACTGGGAAAATGCAACATCACGCGTGATCTTGCTACATACAATCGCACTTTTCTCAGTACATGAAAAGATTTCCAACTTGCATGTCGACGTCTCTGCTTTCAAAGCAGCAACCAGTTTTTCTTTCACAATCCACGGCTCTCTTTTGTCTGTTTTGTCTATCTCGTTTGTGATAGCCCCCTTCTCCCGTACCAAACCAGTTCAGTACAGTTACCTAAAAGAATCACAGATCTCGGAGAAAATGATGCAGAAAACGCCGAATATCGTTGTCTGTTTATCCTCTAATACTCACTGTTGGCCCACAGGATTAACATCATATCAAAAACGAAGACAAGACTTGAGCATGCTTGGCCATATTAAAAAGCAATACACAATACATCATTATCCTATCGCCAGGGGCGCGTTTCTCTTCATTTATTACGGAAGACATCCGACCCCTTAGGCCAATCATATTTCCAAGATAACCTACTAGGCAAGATTGATTCACTCTACTTCGCTTTGACGCAAACAAAGGGAGATGAATATAAAGCGAATCAGATGCAGAAATGCTGTTTTCAGATATGTTACATTCTGGATGCTCTACTTTCTTACTCTACATGTTGCTATGTTTTTTCAGTCCATCCTCTAATGAAATTATATAAACAAATCATCGTCACAGCAGTTATTCTGAGGACCCCCTAACAGTACACACATAAATTACCTGTTACATTTAGAAAGTTGTAATACTGTGAGGGGATCCGTTTCAAAGGAAGTGTAATTGAGTACATTCATCATCTGTATGTTCTAATACAGAATTCATTTTGAAACACACTGTTGCGGGCCGCATGAATTATAGTTCCGAGCTCCCAACATGTTTTTTTCGGAACAAAACGCGGCAATATTCAATTATCTAACGTTGTCACGTGATATGGCCTATCCGTTCTATTCTATTGGGAGTACATTCATTATAAACGACGGGGGAAACCGATATCCGGAGCGGAGATAATGTCGTTTGCAAGTTAGGAAAGAAGGGAAGCCCAGTGTTATTTAGTGATTAGTTCCAATAATAAGGTTGCTTTTTATTTGTTTAAGGTAGGATGTGCCTCGGGGACGACTATTCGAACTCTCAAACCTTCACCAGACCCTCTCCCTTTACAACTTATGGTAGCTCATTTTAAGTTCAAAAGGCAAGTAAAGTTTCCAAAGGCTATTTTTGTGAAAATCAAAGATTTGATATTTCCCCGTGGAGTTAGCACATTGTTGGCGGCCATTTTGAATTTCAAGTGTTGGTAACTATTCGATAATTTGTTTCTCTAGTATGAAATTTTATATTCGATTTCGGTAGCTAATGTTTTAATATTTTTTTTACGGCAAGTGCGAGATAAAATTTAAGTCTTTCATTTCGAGAGGCGTACTACCTTTGACTATATTTCTGCGTCTATGTAAGTCGCCCCGACGGTTCTCCTGTCAGTGTGGAGTCATCAATCTTTTCCGAAGCAAAAGCTAAACTATCGACGATTGTCACAGATTTTGATTCATTGCCTTGAAGAATTGTAGTTTCGACAGTTTAGGACGCGGGACGCGGTAAATGAAATATCGCAACACTCACTGTAAAATCATATCATGTTGAAATCGTGCTCTCTCAAAAATTAGAAAATTGGCGCCAAAACTGATAGTCATACAGCTGTCCTTGCAATAGTGTAGTCTATTCATCAAAACACTAAATTCCTCTAAATAACCAAAAGTATGTTCGCCGTAGCTAATGATTATAGTTATTTTCGGATTCACATTCCTTAGACGATCTTCAATTAGTATCCGAGTCTGTAGCGTGAAGCCATTGGAAAAAAGTTGAGTATAAACTTGTGGTCAGCATGGCTGCTAATCAACATGACTAACATTTGATGCTGTTGAAAAAATAGCTAGTAACTTTCAATTAAAACATTCGTTCATTCTGACATTCTGACAAAATAATGACATTATTGTAGTGTAGCTCGATGCGAAACTGCTGAAGGCATCAAACTTTGATGCCGTACACCGCACTAAATTTAGAATATAAATGTAGCAAATCAACATGAAAGAAGAATTTATGACCTCTGACCTCTGGCTTCTGACCTCTTTGTAGCCCAAAACAAGTCAATTCTTTACCCAGCTTGCTTTTGTCTCAAAGGAGATTATGAATCAAGTTATATTTTTGTGGATAAACCGCTTTCTTTCTACTGTTAAGTTTTCCTTTATTTCAGTTTTGCCAGTACATGTGCAAACATTTACTGTTCACATTGGCATGATCAAACAAAAGTCAACGCGCTCGCCAAGGTTTTCTTATTGATCAATCTACAAATGACATCAAAACTCGACATAGAGATTGTAGAAATCTAGTCGCCCAATTTATTCAATTTTCTGTACGTCAACAGACTCCAGTCCATTCCAACAGTCGTATATCATTCAATGTTTTGTTATTCTGTATAAACAATGAAAACAGCACCATCTTACGTGGTAACTGGTATAAAACTGTCAATATTTATCACCATAAAATTTTTAGGCGATAAATACAAGAAAGCCGTATCAAGGCTTTACTGGTTGCCGTGGGATTAATTTACAATATAGCCGAGGCTGCATATACCTCGTTAGTATTTACGACCTGTCGATGCGATAGCTAGATGGATTTACGTGCGGAATTAAACATACTTGTCTAAAAAAACCGCCAGCTCTTATCATCTTAATTACTGTGTGTTCGTATGGTGGGAAAACAGGCAGGGCGTTAGATTATGCACTTGACTCACGCCAAACCAGGCAAACACCAGTCAACCACTATCCAGGCTGAGCGGTTGCTGAGTCTCTCTCTCTCTCTCTCTCTCTCTCTCTCTCTCTCTCTCTCTCTCTCTGGATCTGTATGTGTCTCTCTCTGGCTCTCTCTTTCCTCTCTGTCTGTCTGTCTGTCTGTCTGTCTGTCTGTCTCTCGCTCTCTCTGGCTCTCTGTGTGTCTCTCTCTGGCTCTCTCCTCTCTGTCTGACTGTCTGTCTGCCAGTCTCTGTCTCTGTCTGTCTGCTGGCTCTCTCTCTCGCTCTCTCTCTCTCTCTCTCTCTCTCTCAAGTACATGCAGCTTATCGTTACTAATGGTGCATGTCTTCCATAAACTATATTTACACATATACGCTGTCACACGTTGAACAAGTGTACACAATGGAGCTATCATATGAACAGGCATTGACGTGTAACAAATAGAAGCGTGCGAAAAATATAAGCACTATTTCATCGTGAAATGAACACTGTGACTGTGTAATGCATTGCCCTTGTACCCGACAGGCATGACATAATAACATACAGCAGAAAACGAAAAGACTAATCAGACTTCGTAATGTCACCTTTGTCATGAAAAAACTTGCCACAATAAAGTGTTGATATCACGGTAGAAGTGAAAGGTTTATTGGAGGACAAGATAATGTTTGTTCATTGATTATCATCTTCTTGCGAACATCTTTTTCACACATTGCAGTCTTTTACTGGAAACAAGTTTTTTTTTCCATGTTACGCGTCGTGTATGAACTAAGGATGTGTTTATGTCATGAGTGTGGCGATATAATGGATTGTCATAATCTATCCGTCGTATATACCATCCACAATCACATGTCTCAACTTAAAACCGTAGTCTATTGTCTTCCTCATCTAAATATTTCATATCTACGGCCCCTGTACAACACGAGTCCAGTCATCTGGTTTATAAATTTTGATTTCTTTGTGTCTGGCTGGCTGGCCATATGTTTCATTTACACGCGTGTAATTACGCCAAACGGTAGAGTTTACTGACAAATTTTGCTCCAAATGGCAGAGTCAAAGTATTCGAGATCTAATGTTCTCCTGCAATTGGCTGCGATAAAAGCCTCTTAAGAGGGAAGGGTCGTAGGACCTGCGCCTGCGCAACTTTCTTATTTACACACAATGTATTTCATGCACGATATCTAGATGCATCACGTCAACATAGCTGCAACATTTAAATTTTTAAATTTTACCGTGTACAGCATGACGAAAAACTTCTAACTGTTATCAGTCGCCAACATAACTGGGATACATTGTTTAAATTGGCAGTACGGACCCCATAAGACTTTTGGGCGCAGTTTCGACGAACCCCTCCCTGTAACAAGTCTCGCCAGGATTTTATCGTAGTGCGCAAACAGCGTAATACAATATTGAGATCGGATACCTCAAAAAGGTGTGCGGAATTCGTCCTGGCATAGATTTTTCATCGGCATAGGACAAGACTAGACTTTGTCGCACTTCAGAGCACTGCACAAGAGTGGACTTGGCAAGACGCCGAGACGAGGTTATGCTAGACGGGACAACCAAGCCTTACTATTGCACTCACACTTATCAAACAACATGAGACGACACTAGAGTTAAAGGAGGTTAACTCAACTACACTGCCCTGCAGTGCACTACGTTTCTACACTCAAACAATAAACCGCATTAAGCGACTGTATACAGTACCAGTCACGAGATTTTGACAAGTTCATGACATACATGCATGAGGGAAAGCAAGTGTCTTTATAGAGTGAACTAGTCAAGACCTAGTGGTAAACCCGTTGCTGAGGTGGTCTATTGCGATATCATAACATTATACAGAAATTTGGCATGATAGGTGAAGAGGACAGTTCTCTAGCATGTTCCAAGAGTAGCGTATCGTGAACATAGCAAGGTTACTTTCACATCTAGAACGATCCGATTGCTGTATTTGCGCGACAATATTCTGGTATGATACACAACACTACACTACACTACACTACACTACACTACACTACACTACACTACACTACACTACACTACACTACACTACGATCAATACCCCATCATTACTACACTACACTTCACTACACTACATTACACTACACTACACTACACTACACTACACTACACTACACTACACTACACTACACTACACTACAATGCAATAAACCCCATTACATTACACTTCACTACACTACACTACACTACACTACACTACACTACACTACACTACACTACACTACACTACACTACACTACACCACACTACACTATACTACACTACACTACAATGCAATAAACCCCATTACATTACACTTCACTACACTACACTACACTACACTACACTACACTACACTACACTATACTACACTACACCGTACCACACTATATTACACTACAATGCAATAAACCCCATTACATTACACTTCACTACACTTCACTACACTACACTACACTACACTACACTACACTACACTACACTACACTACACTACACTACACTACACTACATTACACTACACTACAACATAATACACTACAACACAATACACTACAACCCACACCACACTACACTCTCTGTGAGGCAATGAACACATTTTACACATTTTACACATTTTATCGTATACTATAGCATCACTACCCACCCCCCCCCCCACACTATACACTAAACTTCATTAGACATGTACTTTACGGCAGAGTAAGGCCGTGCTATTCCTGTCTGACCTTTTGATAGTTTCTCGGCATTAATTCAACAATCTACACAGCGCATTCGACGATTTCCACTCATCCACTGAATATAGAATGCGATCGTTTCGGGCATCTCACGACACAAACATCAAATATCACATTTCGGCTTGTTTGCTACCTGTGCACCGGCAAAATCTCTAGTTCATCGATATTCACACACGAAGGGTAAAATGTTACGCGCGTTGTTATGGAAACGGGTGAATGGCATACCCATAAGTGGACATAAGTATTCATTGAAGTATTGTAGCGTTGACTTCGAGTTTTAATAAAAACTGCACTTATTACGCCCAAGTATTGATAACCATGTGTCTTGAAACGCGATAATCAGAAACCCTCGACATTTGCGGGAAGCTGACATATAAAGTACGTGTTTGTGTGATGTTCACTCGGACATGATTGGGGCGTCATATTTGATATCTCTCTCGCAGATGCAGCCAATTTTCCCTGGATAGAAATGAAGAAGACACAAGAAGAGTACAAGCAGGAAGACAAACCCGTTATTCAGACAGCATGGCAGACATCAAGACAAACTTCTACTTGTAGACTCATGGACAGACAGACGTTGTGTAACGGTTTTGTATGTTTTCAAGCACCGCTACGGTAAATAATGCGCCAAAGATACTAGTGTATCGCAATACGGCAAAGCAGGCTTAGATTAACCCTTTCAGCGCCAAAGTCAATATTTGTCACTTTTATAAAATATACCTCAGTCAATATTTTTAAAATTTTGTCAAAATTTTGATAAAAGACCGTAGCCAATGAAATGTGATATCTATGTGGCCCAAAATTATCAAAAAATTACAGTAAAATTCCTAAAAAATTGTAAAATGTTGCACTTAAATTTTGGTGGGAAAAATTGCGGCACTCAAAGGATTAAAACAGACGACGTCCTCTATCTGAACCTTAAAGAGTGCAGCACAGGTGGTAAATAGACTGGGCTATCCATTCATTGAAAACCGAGTAATATATTCATCAAAGACTCTCTGTCCTACAACCACAATGCATCAAGTCGTAGCACACGACATGACACTGTAAAATACCGAACCACACCGAAATACTGAGTCACTACGGGTAACACTATACAATAGACCCATCTAATTGACTGTATGTGTATTGAATGAAATGCAGTATCCTTGGTAAATCATGATTAACGCAAATTTATGGGCCGCGTCTTGATATAAACGAAGGTAGCAAATTTTCGTAGATATTTTAGCTCAGGAAATTCCTGAATAAATATTTGACGCTGCACAGTCAAGATTTTCATAAACCCGCAAAATATATATTTATCTTAAATCAACAAGCGACCCAACTACTGTACCAGACTATTTTCTTATCGCCTAATCGAGTCAATCTTTTTCTTTTAACACAAGAACTGGGTCGATGAACTGAAAAGATGCACTCTTTTTGTAATTGGGACAGCGTTTTGATTTTATGACAGTTATATTTAATATTGCCAGGGGTAACTCCCATATTTTATTACGCAAGTTAATGTACTTTTTATATGATGTGTTCAGTTTTGAGAATCGTAAAGACTGAAATTATGATTATTAAAAATTGAATGGAGATACACGTCGGTCTCCGTTACGCTTGATGTGGTCGGAACCGCTGCGGGTTTTTATTACTAGCAACAGCATTGTTCGCTCGTCCCCGAGATGGGCAATATTTTGCCCTTCTTGTATAACATCGTAAATGCCGGTTGCATGTCGATAGTAAAGTTCCGAGAATTGAAAGAGCATTTCGTGCTGTAAATCACAACACGTTTACTGCAAAAGCTGCTCTATTGAGCAGTGCTTGGTAGTTTCCTGTGTTTAATTGAACTCGGTGTTTGCATGTCTTTTCAACTGGCTTAGCGTACACAACTCTCGTTCACTGCACTTCATGAATAGTGCAGTCGTCTTGATCATTATTCGGAGAACTACAATAGACTTTTTTGCTATCAACCGCCGCAGGATGTCGAATTTGAACTAATCAAAAGGCAACGCGATATGCTTTCCGAAAACGCTTATGTGTGTTGACTGAAAAGATCATCATAGAAAACTCTAAACGATATTACTATGCTCTAGCTAAGATATTTGTTGTAGCTGTGTAAAGCTGTACTGTACTGCCACACTGCAAAACATACACTCTTGTAAAGTAGCCTTTCTGACACACTTAGCTGGAAATGGAGGATACACGAACGTTTTGTGTTAGTAGTGTGGTGTGATGTGGTGTGGTTGGTGTAGTTTAGTTTAGTGTAGTGTAGTGTAGTGTAGTGTACCGGGTAGTGTAGCGTAGTGAAGTGTAGTGTAGTGTAGTATGGTGAAGTGTAGTGTGGTGAAGTGTAGTGTGATGTGGTGTACGAAGAATAGTGTTGTGTAGTGAGGTGAGGTGTGGTGAAGTGTAGTGTGGTGTGGTGTGGTGTGGTGTAGTGTAGTGTAGTGTAGTGTAGTGTAGTGTAGTGTAGTGTAGTGTAGTGTAGTGTAGTGTAGTGTAGTGTGGTGTGGTGTGGCGTGGTGAAGTGTGGTGTGGTGTAGTGTAGTGTAGTGTAGTGTAGTGTAGTGTAGTGTAGTGTAGTGTAGTGTAGTGAAGTGTGGTGTGGTGTTGTGTAGTGTAGTGTAGTGTGATGTGGTGTACGTAGAGTAGTGTTGTGTAGTGTGGTGAAGTGTAGTTTGGTGTGGTGTGGTGTGTTGTTGTGTAGTGTAGTGTAGTGTCGTGTCGTGTCGTGTCGTGTCATGTCGTGTACTGTGTTTCGTGTAGTGTAGTGTAGTGTAGTGTGGTGTAGTGTAGTGTAGTGTAGCATAGTGTAGTGTAGCATAGCGTAGTATAGTGAGGTGCAGTGTAGTGTACTGTGGTGTGATGTAGTGTAGTGGAGTGAAGTGTAGTGTGGTGTAGTGTAGTGTGGTGTGGTGTAGTGTAGTGTAGCATAATGTAGTGCAGCATAGTGTAATGTAGTGTAGTGTAGTGTAATGTGGTGTGATGTAGTGTAGTGTAGTGTATTGTAGTGTAGTGTAGTGTAGTGTAGTGTAGTGTAGTGTAGTGTAGTGTAGTGTAGTGTAGTGTAGTGTAGTGTAGTGTAGTGTAGTGTAGTGTAGTGTAGTGTAGTGTAGTGTAGTGTAGTGTAGTGTAGTGTAGTGTAGTGTGGTGTGGTGTAGTGTGGTGTGGTGTAGTGTGTGTGTGTAGTGTAGTGTAGTGTAGTGTAGTGTAGTGTAGTGTAGTGTAGTGTAGTGTAGTGTAGTGTAGTGTAGTGTAGTGTAGTGTAGTGTAGTGTGTGTGGTGTGGTGTAGTGTGGTGTAGTGTTTTGCAGTGTAGTTTAGTGCAGTGTAGTGTCGTGTCGTGTCGTGTCGTGTCGTGTAGTGTCGTGTAGTGTACTGTCGTGTCGTGTAGTGTAGTGTCGTGTCGTGTAGTGTAGTGTAGTGTACTGTAGTGTAGTGTCATGAAGTGTTTGGTGGTGTACTGTTGTGATGTGTTGAACGATGGGATTCGAGTTAGAGGCAATATTCATGAAAAGGACACTAGAGTGTTCGGTTCAATAGCCCGCCAAGGTTTGTTGTAAGCCTACAAATAGTTATAAACCAATGGTTGGGGACATTTATTCAAGGCCCATTCGTGCATCCGTGTAACTGAAAGGTATTAGACTCTAATAGGCATGAAATTTGAAACTGCTCAGAAATTATATTCCCTGGTAACGAGAAGCCGTATATTATATTTCTCTGTGGAAAATATGATGTAATGTTGATTTTGTGTGATTTAATTGAACTATTATCGGCTAATACCTGGCCCTGGGCCGATATAGCAACATATTTTGTGAGAGCAACTTGTATAGCGCCGCACATATTCATGTCCTACCAAGTTTTTTTCCCAACATTATATAGGTGATTTAATTCCCTGTGTGTATTGCCAATCTTAATTTAATCAAACAATTACATAGCAACATTTACTCAATAAATACTTTGTCACATCCTTTACAATAATGTAAACACCCAAATTGTGTGTACATTCGAATCAAACACATTGCACTGCAAGTATATAACCGACAAGACTCGTCCAAAATTTCAGACAACTTTTTGTTAAAATCTTTGTTCCTATTTTTTCATCCAGATGTGCCAATACAAATCGACCTGCATCATCTTGACTTGACTTCAACGAATCCTCCCTGTTACAGTGGTTGGCGTTTGAACCGTTGGCAATACGGGAACCAGACATATTGTCCAAGTTGAGGAGTTGCGTAATTATCGTCCGGGCGATAAAATCAGTCTGTAACAAAGAAATAAAGTCTGCGAAAGTTGAGAAACATTGTTCGGAAGGAGGTCACCCGTAATCAAAACAACACCGCCCATCAACGCGCATCCCCCTAACTGTCCAGAACGCATTATTTGCAAGCATTGTTTGTGCTGATCCTGGTGGTGTTGTTTTAGCCCAGCTCCTGCCGGACAGTGTTTCAACTTTCATAGAGTTGATTTCCTTGTGAGCGAACCGGCAGACGATAAGTTGCAACTGACGGTGTTGGCACCTCCTAAATGTAGACATCGTGTCTTGCCCCTGTATTGCCACCGGTTCAACGCAAACCACTGTAAAAGTGCCGCGGCTACATCCACAAAAAGTCTTGAGTTACAGGTTTTATAACATCGTAGTCAGACATTTTAGTTTTACTTGTACAAACCACACCATTACGCTCTTTGAAGATCTCAATAATGTTGCATTTTACTCCAAGGAATTTCCTTTTAAACGTGCCATTGTAACTATTGTGTTTCGTATGTATGCCTTATAGCGTTAGCTATTTAATTGTCTCTCTGTGCTGATGTTACACTTTTTATTTAATTCAACTGGAATCAGTATTTGCTGTTGGCGACCATTTTACTTTCCTTCTATACGCAAATTAAATAAACGAAATACAGATGTACTAATGGCTCGCTCGTAAATGGCGCCGTCTTTACCTACACATCTGGGTTGACTCCATTAGGAAAAAAGTCGACATTTCAAAACTGCATGTCTATTTTAACATTGATTATATTCCGACCATCTACAATGTAGTTCCATCGCTTACGAGAAACCAATTTCGCTAAGTCGAAATCATTTGTGCGGGTTATTCCAATGTACCACATTAAGGAAATTCAATGTTGCTTGTGACATAGTGAAGTATTACATATATCACAGTGACAGATTTCAGAATAGAAGAGAATACATGTAATTAAAGTTTTACAATTTTCGATGGTCTTACACACTGCGAAACTAAGGGGCCGTGGATAATAAAAACCGCTCAAGGAAAACTCAACTCCGTGTTCGGGGGAGGGAGTTTAGCTGTATTTCGATTATCATTCGCAAATATCGCACTACGTGTTTTCATATCGCAACATCTCTCTACTCGTTTTTATGTATGGCGAAATATCGCTATTTATTGTTTGGCGTGTACCAGGCCAGTACGGCACCGTCGCTACACAAGCATTCTTTCGACATACATGTGAATCAGTGCATGAGTAAAATAACGTGACAATTAGTTTGGACGCACTGTTTCATTTCATTCTATTGGTTGCGTCATTGTTAAGTTGGCACTGAACGGAGAATGATTTTAGAGCGAACATGCAGGGGGGGGGCGGTAGATAGCGTATGCGTGATTTCATAGCGACGTATTTACCGATTGTCGATATGCAGATACCTAATGAGGCTTGGTTGGATTTTCGCACTTCCAAACTTTCGTCTTTGGGAGGGGGTTTAGGTCGATCGAACGCAATTAGTTTCGTTTACCGTGCGTGTTTTAATTATCCATGGCCCCTAAGAACAACTTCATCTTTGGTTAGGGAACATAGCGACAACAATATCTTCATTGACATATCTACCGCAGAGCATTAAGTCAATAAAACTGCTCTACTTTCTACCAACGTTGCAATAGTATAGGCCTATACGTAAGGACGCCTGATCGCAGCGAAGCGAGGATAAGCCTTTGTCTCTCAGCTCGCCTCTATTCATACACTCCTCTTAATTTGCGATCTATTTACGGCACACTTCACTACATTACACGCCATTAAACTGTCGGTCATAGCTAAGCATGATGGGAAATGACATTACAAGGGCAGTATTTTGAAAATAAGGAAATTGGTTTGAAAAGGTAAATTTTTTCGTTTAAAAACCTCTACTCATCTTCTGGTAGGACAGCTGAACGGTGCCGTTATGCCAAAGTCACCGAGAAGATCACATTTTACTGTCGTTCAAGTTGAAAAATCTCAATCAAGGGGCGCCATCAAGTCTGGCGCGAAATTAAACTTACTCACTGATCGCCAGTGGGAAGCTTTTTAATTCGTCCGCGGTCATTTTGTCTGTGCTAAAAAGAGACGAAACTGTTACAGTCAACATTTATAGTTTATCATCACTAAATTTGATACATTGGTGAATGGGGTGACTTTCCAGCCTTCACATGACGACGAATGTACAAAACAAGCCACCATGTTAACAAGTCAATTGTGCAAAAGAACAAGAAGTTTTCTGCAGAATAACCTTCTTACTAAAATAATTGTAAGGGATCCATAACTCAGCATAATGGATTAAACAGACCGGGGACAATATATATTAAAAATTATCTACTGTTGATTGACCAATCAGAGTGCTCAATTCAGGGTGTTTATTTACTCGTAAAGCCTAGGTCACCAAATTCCAGAAACGAATGACAGCGCCGTAGTAAAGTACTGTCCAATCAAAAGTGAACATGTCATATTCTGTAGACATCTGGTACGTTTTAATATTCAAATTTGGTAACACAGCGGAAACCAGCTGCAACACAAAATCTGCTGTGCCTTAGGGCATTTATATAATGTGCCCTAGGGCATTTATAGGATGTTCCATTACATTGGAAGGCTATTTCACAAATAAAAGTTTAATTCATATCCTAAACATGTTACATTGACAAAGGGGACGGTTGACGTAAACACATTGAAAACGAAAATATATATCAGCCAGGTGCGATAGTTTTTAAGTCGGATAAAACCCTCGTACTCGGGCTCTTCTGGTATATAAAGAGCCCTCGTACTCAGGCTTTATATATATATATTATATATATATATATATATATATATATATATATATAGTAGAAACTAAATTGAAAAACACACTACATCTGAGTGTCTCTGCACAGCAAATTTTTTGGGCTTGAAAAAATGACCCATGTAGGACTTGAACCCACATCCCCCGAATTCAGTTCGGATGCTCTACCAACTCAGCTAACGGATCAGTTCAAGTTGGTTTGACGTGCGCCGTCCCGTTGGCCTTTTTTCTTCCCCGAATGAGACCTCAGATTTACACTGGTTATTCTCTCGAAAGAGTTGTTTTAAGGAACCGTAAATATGTAACTAGAAACATGATATCAAACCGATATCGACTACGACAATAATTATCTGAACGATGAAAACACAAGTCTAGTGTACCGCCTGTATATTCCGAAGGAATTACGTGAATAATTTGCGGAAACAACGAACTCGAAGCTGTTCGCGTTACCGTGGGTTAGCATTGCAAACAGGGTCAGGCGCGACGTTTACAGTGTTCGCGCCTTCGAGATTTGTTCCCAAAAAATAACGTATCTTCGTCTGTGATAAATGTTTATGCCTATGCTATCTTTGAAATATAGTATAACTTTGCGGAAGGTATGTGTAGACCGAGAGGTCCTCTGGCATTTGCTCCATACACGAACGAACCACAGTACAATAAATACACACAATTCTCTTTGATTTGTATCCATGAAGGTTACTTTTCTAAAAACTTTTTAAGTTCTGCATGTAAGCACTAATGTTCAGCATCAGAATAATTGTTAAATAATATCCAGTAAAAGTACGTTTAGAAATTTCAGCAAAAGTTTCAAAATAACCATTAAACAACCATGGAAGTCATGTTCTGTAGGTACTACAAATGCCATACTTTTTAGGCAGCAAGTTATGACGAACTGAAGGGGTCATTCTCTGAGAAAACTTAGAATGCAAATTTCTTTTGTCATTTCCATTGGAAAAAATCGATATCCTTTTGTTCCAAAAAACAGGTGCAACTGGTCTCCCTACTTTCCATCACATTATTCTGTATGGCTGAAGACACAATCAGTGGAAAATTTTACAAAAATGCTATCTCTCTCCATCTTGCATAATTTTCCAAATCATTTAAAGTGAGAATTGAGGAGAATGGTGTTCTTAAAAGTACGTTTTCAGAATTTTTACAACTAGTCTATGAATTTGTCTACACATGGGAGACCTGGTAGACTTCTCTGGGGAACCTCTGAGGATACAATCGCAATGAATTATGGGAAATTTACAGTACTGTGCGAACGTGAACGCCGTGTTCCTCGCTCACGCGACGGACGACTGGAAATGATTGACAACTTGCGCACGGCGTATTGATATTATTCCTAGTTCAAAAGTTTCAACGCGGAATCGTCATGGAAAACTTCTTTTATTTAGCAAAAAAATAAGGAATTCTTGGCTTGTGCATGTGATAAGTATATTATTCCCTAATATTTTTCTTCGTTCAGCTCGGAAAATACTCGTGACGTAATGACCGTGTCACCATGAGTCGAAGACGAGTGGTGACAGTCATTACGTCACTCGTATTTTCCTTTGCTGAACGAAGAACAATATCAGGGAATAATATCTAATTATTCTCGCAACACAGCGCTACAAATGAATTGTAGTCAGGACAGGAGTTTTGGTTATCATCAGTAACATTGAACGTCATCCAATACAAGATGTGTTTTAAACTGGTAATTGTGGCATTATTATGGAATAGTTACAATAACTGTTTTATATTTACTTGCCAAAAGGATAGAAAATGAAATATATCTGATTAGGTTATAGCAAAGCATAGCGTCAAACGTATCACTGGGCATGTTTTAATAAACAAAGGTGCGTTTCTGGTAAGTAACAGATTGCACGAAAATAAATATTAAAGAAACTAAATTCAGTCACAGGACCAGTCTTAACAGAAAAGATGCGATTTGCAGTGACGCGGTTAGGCACTGAGCCTAGGAAAAAAGATCCCGTGAAATAACCCACTCAAATTAATTTATTTGATGTAATTCAAGCGTGAAAAATTAACTTGAATAAAATAATTTAGAAATATGCAGCATGGGGCTCGTCGCCTGCCCTGATGAAATTATTAAACTTCACACAGTATCCGTTCCCCACCACCCAACGTGACCTGCGCCCTGATAAAGACAGAACCATCGATAATGCAAGGCCCACCAGATGGACAGGGCCGATTGATTACAGAGTGGCAGTTGAACAAAAGATAATTGATTCCGATGGGTCGGTTTATCTTCACGCTTATATATCACACCACAGAATGACCATTATAACCTTCTTTAATTAGCGGTAATGGATCGCTAAATTTACAAAAAAGCACATTTTTTATGCATTTAATACATCACACATTGAATTTTGACGGCTTTCGTTAGTAACACATTTGTAGATCGATCGACACCAACATCCTCTCTCAGCTGTTGAAATGTGTTTTCGAGGTTTCGATTCTTTGGGACACGTTCCTAAATAATTTCTGATTATGATGTATTATCCCGTTGCCTGGAATAATCTCAATTCTTTCATAATTATGCATGCTGTCATAAATTATCCCACCACTGCATGCACACTGAAATGTAGTTAACACAGTTTTTTTTCAGGGTCAGTCATCAATCATTGAAAACATCAAATCAGTATCCAGTGATCCATCCATGCATCCGTGTGTATGTCATGGGTACATACATATACCTACCTACCTACCTACCTACCTACCTACCTACCTACCTACCTACCTGCCTACCTGCCTGCTGCCTGCCTGCCTGCCTACTGCCTGCCTACATACATACGAACATACATACGTACGTACATACGTACATACATACATACATACATACATACATACATACATACATACATACACACATACATACATATACATACATACATACATACATACATACATACATACATACATACATACATACATACATACATACATACATACATACATACATACATACATACATACATACATACATACATACATACATCACTACAGAGACGAAAAAAGCAGATATACACAGACAGACGGGCACACGGGTAGGCACAAACACAAACACAAACAGACACACAAACAGATCTTGTACATTTTTAAAGTATGAATTAACGAAGTTATGTGCAATATTCCATAGGTATTCGCACACACACATTGACATTTTAATGCAAGGCGTTCGCCTGGAATACAGTCTTTTGTTGAATGTGAATGGAAACTATCCAATCAGGTGGTTGAATGAAGAAACGTCATATTTAGAAATATGCCCATCGTCTTTATTTTCATTTCGCAAAGTAAATTTTGTCGCTATCAATGTTTAGGTATGATTTGATTGATGGCCAACCTTTATGGATTACAATGTCATTGTTTTCGTCACATCGCCTCGTTTCTACATTTCTGCACCTTTTGTCAGTGAAAGATCGTAAAATGTATTCAGAGCCTATCATTTGTACACAAAGCCGCAAACGACCTATCTGAAAACAAAAATATGTAGTAAAATTTATTGCTTCGAAATATTAAAATTTCTATCTGCCGAACAGACATAAAGATGCCCGCAATTATTTTCTGGAGCTTACGTTTCCTGGACTTTGTATTGCAAAGTATGCGTCATGTCGTTTTGGCAGGGAGTTGCTAAGGGCTACAGGCGATATCGTCGGCTTGGTTCTGTTTGCCAGAAGCAGCTAGGCCTTGGGCTTTTGTATTTCAAGGTCATTCTGAAGAAATGCAGATACTGTACGCGTCAGATATGTGAACGCAGGCTCGTCACAGTCAGGTGATGCTGACGAAGTGTATGACCGTAGGGCGATCAAAAATTTAATGTACCTAACTCTTTGCATTGGGTATTACGGCGGCTCCACCGTGTCGTTCACAACATTGCGGGGAAAATTGTAATATCAAATATTGCCTTAAGCATACCAGTATTAATTCATTCGTTATATCTTATCACGCTCGTGTACCAATAAATGTAGACAATCATGTCATGTGTATGTATGTGTGCGTCTGTGTGTGTGCGTGCGTGCGTGTGTATGTGCTAGGGCAGCCTACCGGCTCTACAATCACTGGTGTTCAACAACCATAGTGTGATATACAAGTTCATATTCAATGTTTGTTGTGATCTGTAAAAAATCTTAGTCGTACATGCGTATGCCCTACGGTCTTAAACGGTGAAGTAAGCTTTCCAAGAATTACAAGATCGAAAAGTGACAATTATCTTATAACTTTCATAGCTTTTGCAGGTGAATTGTGTCAGAGCGCACCAAAAGATAAACCGTTTAAAATAACGAATTACTTTGATTTTATTTTCAGACAAATACGCGACTTGTACGGTGTCGCAGAAGCCGAGGACGTCCAGTGGGGCTCCCTATCAAGGCTAGTTTTAATTAATTTCGATGTAGCAACCTCAATGTAGCAACCTCGCAGAAAGATGCACGATTTTCAGCAGTTTGGCCAACAAATGGGTGATCAAATCCACGTGAGCGATGGTGGGTAACGATTGGGGCCAATCTCAGCTTTTAAACCATTTCAAAGTAGACTCCTATCAGGAGGCGTTTGGAAGTGCGGCTGTGTTTCAGTGACGTGGCACCGCACAGGTTCTGGTGAGGTCGGAGAGTACGTCTCGTCCCACTTTTACCGGCACTTGTGGTGCGCCGTATGATCTCGCGGCACTTACAGTGCTGTTCTGAGAGAACTCTTCGGGCTCTCAAACTAGTTACTTTTTTATGGGTTTTTTTCTGATCTACCACTTGTTGGGATCAATTTAAAGCTGTTGGCGTAAGAAAAACTTTCCCCGCCTTACTTTTTCGAAAATCGATTTTTTTTCCATAGAGTTAAGACAGGAATGGCAGCCATTTTGAATTTTAAATATTGGTTTATTTAATTATTGGGTTATTTGTTTCTCTACAAAATTTGCACAGTGACCTCCGATTTTAATTCTTGATTTTGAAAGAGTATGGCTGAAAGATTCCTTTAGGAAAGTTTGAAGAAAAATTTAAGTCTTTCATTTTCGAGGCGGATACTACCTTAAACACCACACCAGTGCGATGGTGTGCGTTGCATGTAGTCTTCGGGAAATGGACAAGTGCGGTCAATTAAGGTCATTAACACACACATCTGTGTTTGTGCGTGGGCAGACGACTGTTCATTTCTCGGTGTTTTAATACTACATTCGTCTCCCGTGTAACATTTATTATTCTCTTATAAGCTGTCTCACCGTTTCATTCAGACGCCGAATCTCGGCATATTACAGCAACGTTGTTTTTACGAGGCACTCTTTAACTCGCTGCAATATTGGACACGGGATCTTAATCGTGTCAAACGATCGACGCATTTTCCATCTTACCACGGGTTCGAGTTCTCCTCAAAGGACGCGACATTGACAAAGTTTTCATTCATAAAACAAGGGCAAAGGCCGTGGCATTACAGAGGCGCCTGTAAACGTTTGGGTTTACGAGAAGATGGCTAATTCTCTGTAGTTTGTCAAATGTCAACAAGCCATGAAAAGGAGTGATTTAAAATGCGTGAACCGTAAAGTCCACTTTGATAGTACCGGTAGTCGGCAAGCTCCATCGTGTATTTCTTGCGGCGCGACTTGGTCTTTTCATCACATTTCATGTCACGACTTGAACTACATTTACTGCCCCTATAAGGAACGTACGGGGCACGCTGAGATCGATACTATATCTTTGGCAATTTAATTTGTTTCGTCGCTGGGGGCGCGCTTGCAACTTTCCATAGATCTCTGTATCCTGTCTCATCTGACCCCCCACGCTTTCACCTAAATGTAGACTTTTGAACGAGGAAACGTTGATAAAATGTAACCTTTGAAGCCTGGTTTTGACTTAAGCACTTTTTGCGTCAAATAAGCTATTTTGACACAATCATTTGGTTGATATCGTTGAGTTTTGACACCAATTATTTGGCTAAATAGTGACGCCTTTGTAGATTTTGTGCCCTGTAGTTTAAATTGTTCACGATAGACCTGTAACAAATTCTGGACACAGTGCCCACCCCCCACCCCCACCCCTCCACACGCATCATGAGCTCACTAAGTGATTCCTAAGAGGAAAGACGTTACAATATCACAGCCCAGTGTTCAAAAATAAATATCTGATACAGAAACAACTTCATACTGAACGGGATCTCTTCTTGCTGATTCTATATAACCATCAACTTAACCAACATTCAATGAAGAGACCGGCAACCCACAAAGTCTCACATATGTCTGGCCATCCAGGAAGCACTAGATTCCTGTCCATTTTCCACTTTCTTCTTCACACGCTATCACTCAGCATCACTTGATTTGGCGTGATTTTACGGCTTTGTTGTATTATGACAGAGGCCAGTTTCCATAGTGACATCGCTTGTCACATGCAACTTTGCCATGCAACAAGCATACAGATAATCGGTTGACCGAACGAGATTGTACTGTATATGATTCTTTGACAAACGTCAACAAATATACGCTGCTTTATTTTACACTGAGGACAACCGGGAATACCATTTATGAATATTAATCATGTTCTCCCCTGGGATTAAATACCGTATTCATTGCTTTATTATTCACACTATTTCTCACAGTTACAAATACATACATCAGGGGTGTTTTTAAACATAATCTTAGACACCATTCTGTCACACATCTCTTTTGTGTATCAGAGTGTGTATTCTTACAACCGTATAACGCCAAAAAAAAAATAGCGCCAATGGCACTTGATCACAACTGGCACATTGTGAAACTACTCTATCTCTGGGTACACCTGTACATGAAATACTGAATGGGTAGGTGCTGCGGGTTTGGAGTTTGTCAGTAAATGCACACAGAAAACAAAGTCCGCGAGTAGCGAATTCCAGCCATTTTCAAACCACACTGTTTGTCAGTGGGGCAAGCAATATTCGCAAAAATCACATTTCCAGGCTAATAGACTATGTTTTACGAAATCACACGTTCTTATTACAAAATAAAACGATCTTTGTCTTTAAATCAATGCGCCAGTAAACAGGTCCAGCAGCTAGTTATGTCTCAAGTCTGTAATGTTAAGGGTCATAACAAATGTGAGAAATCTAAAACATTAAATATGTTTTTTTAATGCTTTTGATGCCCAAAAGACCATAGAAATCTCTTATACTTCGAATCAGCCATCCTGCATATTTCTAACATTCATCAAAACCTCATTTCTGTTCATCAACTCATAAAACAGTCCACAATGCAGGATTGGTGTACATTCAAAACTACATATGAAAGACCCCTAAAATCAATTAGATAAAAAGGGGGTTAGAAATTTCCCAAAACTATCTAACCGGTGCTCTGTTTGGCTCCATTTTTCGGAATTGGAACCTTGGAACCAGTCTATGTATCGGTATCAAATATCAACGCAGTCTGTTCAGCAGTTTTTGACTTTTTGTCGTTTACGGAAATGGACGACATCAAACACCGGTTGAAACCACTCTGTATCACAACTTCCAGTTGTGATAAAAAAACACCATGCACACAACCAAAGTGGTTTATTTAAAGACCATTTCTTTATTGTTGTAAAGCACTGCTGTTTTTCGAAAATTCTGACCTAAAACAGAAGTATTCTGAAAGTTGAGAAAAACAACATACTGAAATAAAGTTTTCTTTCACTGAAACATGCATCAGGTAAAGCTACTTGGATATTCTATTCACATGCAAATGTTTCTTATCTGCATTTTCCTTGCATACTCAACTACATGTGAATGAATTCAATGTTATTTTTCTACCCCATACTTTGCACTAGATGCCTACCAATGCGGTTTTCTATATTGCTTACAAATACAACGATGATAAAAAGCGGTTGAAAAGACTATATCAAGAAAAATACTCTAATATACAGATTTGTTTATGACTCTGTGCAGTACTCTGTGCAGTACCAATGGCCATGCATGTTCTGTTAAATACACTTGTAAATAATCAAGCAGTGTTGGCAGTTTTGATAGTTCGGAATTCCTCGCCTGTATGTATGTGTGTTGCAACCCTTAGCGTGTATGCGAGTATGCCACGGTAAAAAGCGCCCTCTGTGGTAGAGTTGCCTGTGTAGAATTTTGCAACCCTTATCAAGTATGCAACAGTACAAAGCGCCCTCAGTGGCAGAGTTGCCTGCGCAGAATTCTCACTGAAAATTCAATGAATGTTTTCAGCCAATTATAAATTCAAGCAGTTACATTCTATCCTAAAGTTGCTGAAAGGTAATGACTTTAACTTACCCTTCCATCACAATGGTTTGGTCCAAACCCATTGTTATCAATGGTGAATATGGACCTGTTTACTGGAAATGGGGTGAACAGGTTAAGTGTTTATTTGACTTGTTTAATTAAATGAAATTGCAATCTTGTAGAGCGGTGCGCCCTCAAAGATAAGGCTTTTTTGGTTCAAAAAATGTACATATAAAAGAGATTAGTATAATTAATAAGGTTTACCCCAAAAAATGTTCATCAATTCTGTAATTGACTAGAAGAAAGCAGAAACACCAGTTATAACTTTTTTTGGTTAACTATTTGTTTGTAATGCTCCTTTTTAAAGTTACAAGGGACTGCAAGTCCCTCAAAACAAAGATATGTCAGTAAAAGGAAATATTTTCCCAAGTTCCACCTCTGTTGCATGTATATTTTAAAATGTTCCTCTTACAATGTCTTTTTTAGAATTCCTTCAAAAGTAATGGAAACCCCTGTGCTTCTGTTTATCCTTCACACTAGTCTGTCACAATGCTTAACCCTTTCTCTCCGATGGTTAAGCTGATATATCATATTTACCAATGGCAAACTGTGGACTTGTTTACAGGGAAATGGGGTGAACAAGTTCACTATGCATTAACTCTTCGAGTGCTGTCACTGTTCATGTTCCCAACAAAATATTAGTGCAACATTTTTACCAATTTTTCTGAATTTTTCTGTAATTCTTTGCTAATTTTGGACCAAATGGACATCACATTCATTGGCTTTCAGTTTTGTTATCAAAATTTTGACAAAATTCTGGAGAAAATTGACTGGAGTATATTTTCTAAAGGTGACAAAAATTGACTTTGGCGCTCAAAGGGTTAAGGTATACACACACTGTACAAACAACCATAAGCATCAGAGGTTGAAAATGACGGAAGTCATGTAAAGCGGTCCAATTTTGCTCAAGAATAAATCAAAATCGACCACGACTACGTACAGTCTGGGTTTCCCTTCACAGATTTGAATGCTGACATCAGAAAATATTATAAAGTACAAATTTAGAACAATGTAAGTTTGGAGTCTAAACATAAGCTTAGATTGCTCATGTGGCCAGCTTATGATGCGTAATGAAATGACAGGTACAACATATCTCTTTAGTCTCTTTAAAGTACATTTACAGCATTTAAAAAGCTACAGAGACTACACACTCCTTCAAAAGCATTTGCTATCTGTATTTGCAGAACTACTGTGTACGAGTGCACTGAAAATATCTGCCCTGTCCTTCCGTGTGGGGTTCTCACAAAATCATGTTATCACCTTGGACACAATGCAGTAAAACTGCTGTACCCAACATACTGTAAACATGCTAAAGATTAAGCTACAGTGTTCCACCACTCATGGTAAAAAAAGTGATTCATTTTGGTGCTAGGAATATGGAGGGTACAAACAGGATTCGAAACCAGTGCCTTATGGTTTGCAGTACGTACTGTAAAAGTTGATGCCACTGTTTAAGGGACAATGCTCTCTCTCTCTTCTGATAGAGTGAGAGTTCACTTGTTGGTCTGAGAGAAACCATCCGTAAGCGAATGTTTTCCGGGCTGCAGGATCTTGTGCTAGAACATCCGATACCTTGAGGACGGCATCTGTTACCTGCAAACTGGTGGTGTCCATTTCAGACATGATGGGTCAATCTGTTTCACGTCGTCTTTCTTCTTACTCTGTTTGGCCATGTGTTCATTGATCAAATCCTGTTTGGGGGCGGCTGGGGGAGAGGAAAGACACCAAAAGCAAAGAGCATGTAAATATGTGTTCAAATTTTCATAAATTAGTACCCCTGCCTTGATTTTATTTTCCCATCATTCTAAAAGCACTCGCTGCAATTTCAGAATTTTGGTGTATTTTCTCAAGGTAGCCTTAAAACATCTTTTATGCTCTTAAAAATTTGCCATTCTCAATGTCTCTCTGCTTTCATAATGAATCCTGTGTCACGGCGTTTGCAAACAAATAAACAACCAAATCAACAAATGTAAATTGAGATGACAGATTTGGATTCAAAAAATAATACATAGAACTTCTTATGAAGTTTGATACAACAGCTAAAGAAATTCCTACCTGTCTTTTCAATACCAGATGTTTTCCCTTCCAATACTTCAACATCTGTAAGGCTTGCAGTGTACTGACGATGTCGTACGGGTTGACGCCCGTCTCTTGACTTATGTCTGAAAATACAGCAGAAAGCAGTCAGATGACATGATCTGCTAGTTTTTGTTTTTGCTAATAGCAATACTGAAGTAAGGAATGGCAGCTGACTCCTTGAGGGCTTTCTTAAGTTGTCAGTCATTGGTCCATTTACTTAATTATTCTTTGTTAGCCCAATCAGTGACTTTGTAGTACTGGCATTGAAAACATACAATCAATCAGATTACACCTTATGTAAGGTAGATGTCCAATTAAATTGAGGTGTTTTAACATGTCAACTAAAGTGTGTCATCTTCTCTACATACTGATGAATATAGTTTTCCGATTTCCTTTGCCCTTTGTAATTTGCATGTTTGACCTTTTTACCAATACGGTTTGGCCTAAACTCATTCTTGCAAATGGACATTTTGGACCTGTTCACAGGCAATTGGGGGTGTACAGGAAAAAAAAGTATTTTCAACCAGTGCTTTTGACTTTTATTTCTCATGGAGAGCGATCAAAATGTTTTCTGTTAATATTTGATGCTGCTAACTGAATACATAATACTTCAACTCACTACAGTTGGAGAAGGTGTTAAAAACAAAAGATCACAGAGAACTGAACAGTGGTGGCGCCAAACACTGCACCAGCACACTGTTTATTCTGTACAAGAGGTGCAGATTCTGTAAGGACACCTGCACAGAGGGAAAGCTTGTTTGTAATTTTCTTCATGTCTCCCGGTAATGATAGGTACACTTTGTAGAACTCTGATGAACACGGCAAAAGTTTCCACTATTTGCAGCTCACCTTTGATTGAAATCTCTCTGTCTGGGTAATTGTCAAGATATCGCAGCAAGATATCTTTCCAGTAGCTTCTGTAACTGATCAGGCCAAGATCTGACAACGGTTTCTCCGGTGATCCTATCTTTTCCTCCTTTCTTGTTAGTAAGTAACCTATCAAAGTATCAAGAGAAAAAAGTATTGTTCAATTTAAAAATTATGACCTTGTCTACGGTTGAAAATTGACTGAGAGCAACGGCCCGGGGACATGAACGGTAAAATGACTGCATCATCGTAGCACACAGTATACAGTGAGCTAAATCAGTGCACAGATGGTCTACAGCAAAATTAATATCATAGATTCATGATTTGTTTTCATCACCATTTGTCATTAGTCTCAACATCATACGGGATAGTCTGTTCAACATTTGATGGGATTGACTACTGGTTTGGAATCTTTAATAATTTTTTCACCGGTTAGAATGTCCCTTTGTCCACAAGGTTCTTGAATTTTATTCTGACTGTAAAATAAAGCTGCATGCATGGTAATTGTTTACGCTGGAGCATTTCTCTCTCAATATTTACGTAAAATGTGACAATTGTAAGTATCCACATATATCTATCAACATTTCAGCTCTTTCAATTTTTGTGGATCCAGTTGCACCCCTTTCAAAGCCATGGTTTAGCCCAAACCCCATTGTTGTCAATGGTGGAGTGTGGCCTTTCATATAGGAATAGGGGTGAGCTAGTTATCGGCACTGCTGGCATCAGCATTTAGAAAGGTCCTTGTGTCTGGAGTATACACAGCTTACAATATTCATAAATCAATGTTCTGCCTCCACAATGAATGAATAAATGAATGAAATACCAGGGGAGTGTCTTGGTGGAGCAACAGCGCCCCCTACAGTTGAAGAAGCATAGTTGACAATACTGCATCTGAGCTTGACTAACTGTGTAGTCATTTGGCATTTGTCTGTATTTCAGTAAAAATCGGGAACTTACTCAATTGTTGAAATCTCTTTGCTTGTAAAAATAAACAGTTTCTCTTCTTTTGCTTTGTACACTTTCATTTGTATTTGTCTGACGAAGGCGGTACGAAGTGGTATGCTTTTATGATCACACTGCCTCGCACAGGATCATGCCAATATCAACATGCTCTTACACAATCAGGCCGACATCAAGTTGATACACTTTGCTGCAGTTCACTCCTTCAACTAATCAAATGAAGAGACATGATATGAACAGACTTGTAGAGAGTCTATGGCAGAGGTACAGATTTAAGATTACTTACTGAAGTCGATGAGCATTTTGCCGAAGCCCTGTCTCATATACTGTGGCAGTGTCAGGATACAAGATACGTTGTAGTTCAAAAAGGAATTCTTTTCCTGAAAGATCATGAGAGACAACAAAATAAAACAACAATAACATCTCTTTTGTTGTACATATACATCACTGAGAACTAATCTGAGGTCAAATGAAACTACCTGTCCATAGTTAAATTGACAATAATCTATTAAAGGGACATAAGCTGTAACTTGTGGCAAGTTTTTCAGTATTCTGCTTCTGTATACCAACTACCGTGTCTGACCCTAATCCGTTTGTCATGTTGAAATTTCAAGTATTCTTTTTGACAACACATCTAAGTACATGTGTAGTGATCATTGTTTATTGTTTGAATTCTAGTCTGGACAATAACATTAATATTTCTTACCATGTTTGCACGCACATAATATTTCGACAATAACAATGGAGATTATACTCATATTAGGTTGTGTTGATATGCTAAATACTGTGGCATTAAATTACAGTTTAGGGATTCAATGCAGAAAGTGTAGGAAAACCACAAAACAAAAGTTCAGAAAAAATAGCCAGAAGATACAGCTTATGGAGCTTTAAACTGTTTAGATCAGAAGCATTTCAAAATAAACTGGGAAGACTTTGACAACACCTTTGGGGCTTAAATAGAAAGATGATTGGAGAAAACATGATATTACAAATTTATTCTCAGTGTGAACCCTTTCACAAATCAATATTCGACAGGACAAACCTTACATTTGTGTAAGTTATCCTTGGCTGTAGATATAGAGACATGAAATATTCTGACCTCTCTCAGTTTTGGATTATCAGAAATTAACTCGAACATAAAACAAAGGGGATTAACCCTAATTATACTGCGGAAAAGCAGTCCCGCGTCATTATTAAGGAAATGTATTTCTACATTAGAATTAATCTAGGCTTTTCGAAAGAAGCACTCTTTGTATTAAATTCCCCACTTATGGTGATTAGCTGGGTTCTTCATACACGTCTGTCCGTGTCTTTTGTCCTTTCAAGAAGAAAACTAGAACGCTGCTTCTCCCCCTGGGCGATTGCAATGGACGGATATTACAGTGTTAGGCTTGTTAAGATAGACTGTGCCTCGGGGGACAGATTTTTCAGGCTCTCAAACTTTTACACTACCTCTATGGTCTAGCTACCACTTGCGGGTGTTCATTTTGTAAACCAATGATTAAAATAGAATTTTCAGAATAAATGGCTAGTTTTTGTGAAAATTGAAATTTTTTTTGGTCTCTTCAGAGTTTACACAGAGATGGCAGCCATTTTGACTGTCAAGGTTCAGTTAATATTTGATTTTTGTTCTCTTTGATATTGCAGAACAATTTGAGATAAAACCTGTCACACAGAAATTTTCAGAAATTTCTCAACTAAATCAGCCGGTTAAGAAATGTTGTGAGTTAAAGGGCAAGCTGGTCGCGATGTTAATACAGTGATCCAAAGACTTACGGATACCTTGGAGAAGTAGCCAATCACATGGCAGCCTGTGTTGTCGGCCTCTGTCATCACGTAGAAGAGGAACGGTTCCACGTCGTAGTAGAGTGTCTTGTGGTCCAGGAAGAGCTTGGCAAGCAGACACAGGTTCTGGCAGTACATCTGTTGCAATAAATGTACACAGTTAGTGTTCATTTCTTGACTGTATGTATCCCTGTAAATTTGTGCCCATATGTTTGTAGAATTTGAATTTTGAATCGTCACACCCTTTTTCACCACCATGGTATGGTTTGGCCCTATGCTGGCAACACTTACAATATGATTGACTGATTAATATCAAACGCCACTGAAGAAAGATCACTTTTACACACACAAAACCTTCGTGAAGGAAATTTGACCTGCAGGTTCCCGCCACAAAAAATCAGATATGGCTATCACGTACTTTTATTAATCTATTAAAGACAAAATGTTCCAGTTAAAGAGGCACTCCCACTTGGTAACATTTTTAAAACACATTTTTTTAATGCCAACGGTCGATATTTGACATGGCGACTGCGCGCCGATCGCGAGATATCGATAAAAACATGTCCTCAAAAAAGTTAAAGTTTGAATTCCGGTGGCCCACCTGAATTCACCTTACGAACATATAACATTCGGCACTGGGGCCATTGTCAACTAAGCTACGGAGTATGAGTTTATGCTGACGCTGCTGTACGCCACAGCAGTACCACTCGCTTCCGGTGAGCGGTCATGTCCCATGGGAGAAAGCCGAGTCCAACTGACTCGGCAAAAAAACGAAAAACAAAGTTTGCTGATTCCACCAGAATTCGCATAGGTGACTAGTACAGATAGGTGCGGTTGATACATAGTATGCATAGTGGCCGCCGGGTGGTATGCGCGCATACCACATGCGGCGGCCGCTATGTATCGAACCACACGTAACTGTGTGGCAGACGACAAAATGTAGTCATCAGAGGCAACTAATATTTTACACGTAAAAACTGATATCTATGTGGTATTGTTTAAAATTTAATACAACTGATTGAGAATAATGAAAACGACAAAAACTAAGGAGAAGTTTAAAAAAGAATTACCAGAGGTAAAGGCATTGATAATGATGTATATAAAGTCATCGCAGTAGGAGGTAAATTAATTGCGTCATTTGAACGTTTTTGGACTCCTTAGAATATCGTCAATCAGCACAACAACACACTTTTGGGGGATTTCGGGTCATAACCAGAAACGATCGTAAAACTTCGGGATGTGAAAAATACGCTCGGGAAATGACATGTTTTTATCGATATCTCGCGATCCGCGCGGAGTCGCCACGTCAAATATCGACCGTTGGCATTAAAAAAATGTGTTTTAAAAATGTTACCAAGTGGGAGTGCCTCTTTAATTAATGTTTAACTAAAATTACCATGCAAATGGCCAACAGAACTGACAGTGTAAAGGTAGCTGTCTTTGAAACCTGAAAATCTATGTGTGTACAGCATGCTAATTTTTTTTTCAACATGAATTTTGACTTACGTCTTAATATCAGTCCATAATGTGCATTCTACCTGAGCAACACCAGTGTAAGAGCTTGATAATTATTGAATCAACACTTGAAATTTACTGCCGATGTGCAGCATGCTCGGAAGGTTATATCTGATTGGTTGATTGTCACTATTCACAGGAACTTAGGGAGTCGTTTTGTATTATTTAATTATAATGGTAAGATTCAGCCACCTAATGGGATATCAGTTTCCGAGACGCTGCACATCAGCCCGAGATTTAAGGTAGAATGCGCCTCAGGGACAGGTATTTGGACTCTAAAACTTTCCAAATTCTTTTCTGATCTACCAGGTGTGGGGGGTTCATTTTGAAGCCCTTTTAGAATGAAAAACTGACACTTTCTCAGTTTTTAGAAAATTAAAAATTTTATTTTTCTCCATAGAGATAACACAGGGATGGTGGTCATTTTGAATTTGAAATATCAGTAAATATTGGGAATTTTTGGTTTCTCTAGTACCAAAATTTGCACTGTGATTCCCGATTTTGATTGTTGGTTTTGAAAGTGAATGGTTGAAAGATTCCTTTAGAAAAATTTGAGTGAAAGTTTAAGAGGTGCATACTTCCTCATTTGAGTACTCTCTGTGGTGTCACAAAAAATGCAGGTTTTGAATAGAGATATCATCAACGCTCTATGTTCAGCTCAGAGTGTGTCTCTCTACTGACAACTTTCATGTGTTACCATTTTGTATCATACTTTCATTGACTATGTTTGTTGCTGACGGGATTAACAGCAGTGCGTGCAAACATGAGGAAATAGCATTTCAATTAGCATAAACAGGAACCGTTAATGATCGGTATTGTACAATCTCGTCCTTGAAGGAAGCGTACGGAGGAAACGCAAATTTGTGCATCCTGTCAGATAAGAATGTGTCTCGTGAATACATATTCACACTCCGAAATTTTCACAATACTCTTCCTCTCTGCTCCTTAACTACGGTACTTGTATGGATTCATTTTAAAGCTTGTGCGGTAAGTGAAGTTTTATTTTCTGCGCAGAGATACCTTAGGCACGACAGCAGATTTTTGATTATTTGTTTCTCTAGAACAAAATTTTGCGTGGAGAAGCTCTGATTTTCATTATTGATTTTGATATAGAATGGTATTGTGTCTTTTAGAAAAGTGTGAGTAAATGTTTAAATCTTTCAATTCCAGGGTGCTCACTGCAATTATAGGGTTTGACTTCTTTCCAACTATCACATTATGTATCCTTGGACTGGTTGAAAAAATTTATATTGTGTGTATCTGTGCAATTTTTTCTTTCAATTTTTGGAAATGTAGTTATTTGGCGTACCATGTGACTCATGGCTGTAACTGATTGTTACAAATTTGTCTCAACCAAACAATATTCTGCTTCACTGTTGACAATTCTAGCCCTCTGAATTAAAATCAGGAATGGGCTACGTAGGACCAAGACTTGCCAGGTTTCAGAGACTGTTGTCAAGTTTTAATTGTAAATGTGCAACAGAGTGACAAAAACTAGACTAGACTCCTGGCCTTTAAGAGAAGGACACAACCAAGGGACTAACTAGATTTTATGCCTTTAAGCAAAGGATGGATCATAAAACCTGCAAAAGACTCAGTAACTGGTAACAACCTATGGCCTATGCATGTGATCTTTGAGAAAAACACCAAGTATTTCTCTGTAAAGACATATGAAGGAGACAACATCAGGCCTAGACTCCTGGCCTAAGGTAGAATGCATCTCAGGATATATATTCTGAGTTTTAAAGTTTTAGTTTTCTCTTCTGATCTACCCCTTGCAAGAGTCATTTTGACTGAGAAAATCTTCACAATCTTGAATTTTTTGTTATTTTTTTTTTTCCATAAGAGTTTTCACTCAGAGATGGCAACCATTTTAAATTTCAAAAATTGGAACATTTTAGATGATTGTTTCTCTGGTAGCAAACTTTGCACGACGACCCAAATTTTTACTCTGGATATGGTGCATGAAAGGTTAAAAGTTTCACTGAGGAAAGTTTGAGCAAAAGTTAATTATTCACTTTCGAGGCACATTCTACCTTAATGGAACACTATGATATATGAAGTGACAACCAAGGGTGTAGACACTTGGCCTTTAAGTAAACACTGCAAAGTTTTATCTGTCATACCTTATTCTTCATTCCGTCCACTTCAAACACTGATATGTTTCCCTTTCGGTAGATTTCATCTCCTGGAGGATGACGCCAGACGCACTTTGCCATGTGTCTCCGCAGGATGGTGGCAGTCTTCATGTACTTGAGACAGAACTCGCACAGGTACAGCTTTGAGAGCCGCGAGTACTCCTCGGGGTACGGGGACGAGTACCAGGTATCCAGTTCGTACTTGCCGAATTCTATGGACTTGACGCCGGTCTCGAAGATCAACTGTGACAGCTGTTTTCCTGGGAAAGTGCGATAGGAAACAGGGGTTCTAGTTGCTGTACAGCTAGGCTTTGTTTTGGACAAAAGACCTGATATGCCTAAAGTCTAAGGAAACGGTGGTGTACATGTATTTCTAATAACACACAACTCCTTAGGTAAATAAATGGGCACTACCCTCAAAACCAAGCTATGCTAACAGTTCATTATGGCTGGGTTAGTAGATTTTAAGGCTTACTTTGTAGTTTTTATGGCTGGTTGTTGTCCAATCAACTAGTGAATTATCCTGTCACAGTTACTCCACCCCAAAGTGATTCTGGTGACTAAAATTTTGACTTTTGGGCTTGATGTAGGGAATAGGAACCAAGCTAATGATATTGCATGGCTTCTTGTCAAAGGTTACTGGATCTTAGAATGCTAAAGCTCATCATCCAACACTGTACAGGAAGGGCAGTCGCTGCCTCATAACCCATCTTTTATTGTGTATTGAAGTCCAACATAAATGTAGCAAACAAAAACCACTCATTCAAACCACAATTTTAGTCATCAGGGTTAACCCTTTCACCACAATGGTTTGGCTGAAACCTATTGTTATCAATGGTGAGTGTGGACCTGTATACTAGGAATTGGGGGTGACCAGCTCCAGCTGACACATTTAAGAAGGTGACCCTGATTTTCTTCTCTTTCTTATCACATGCTTCGGTCTGACAATATCTTGTCACAACGTTTTTTCTCCAAGGACACAAACCCTGTGCATGTAGTTTCCTGTTATATATCTTGAAACAGAACTAAAGTGTTCAGTGGTGAAAAGTATCTTATCAGTACACCTAACACAGCCTGTGATCTACAACCCAGTCAGCAAAACCCCAGGCCACTAACTTGGAGAGACTACCATGCTGGATGTAGGTTTCAGACGGCATATACAATAACCGAGGGGAGGGGAGGTCCTAGACTACAGGAAATGCTACCCACTGAAGGTGGAACTATCACACATTTCTATAACAGGGCCATGTTCTCAAAAACAGGATTTTGAGGGGTGGGCCACCACTCTGTTTTGTTTTTTTTAAAGAAATCTATTCATATGTCAAAGGTTATTTTCATGACAACAGGATATGCAAATGATACATTGTTATGTAAATTGGCCAAACCGGAATTCGAATCGACCACGGTACAAACAAAGCCATGTGCGCAACGCGCATAGACGTACGTGTATTTCCATACGCGCTAGTACACATGTGGGTTTGTTTGTACCGGCATCACGTGATTATTTGGGCGTATTGAGTCTGTAGAACGCATTGCGTCCTTTTTATTCCGGAGTAGAACCACTGGCCTCCCCTCTGTTTATCCAAGCTGAGGAGAACAATGTATAGCATTGTTGAAAAGAGGAAAAATAGTATATAATGGAGTTTCTTGTTCAAGAGGGACGAACAAAATGCATTCAGTACTGATTGCGAGATAAGAAGACATGGCTCTGTTTATAGAAATATGATATTGAGTCCTTCAAGATGAATTAAAAGGAAATTAATGATTTGTGGAGGACAGAAACACCGTCAGACTAACAAGGCTCAAAGATGAAAATGCCTACTGAGTAATTTCTTTTGGCCTCGCTAGAAATTAATCATCGCCATGGTGAATACAGACAAATGAAAAGTGAAGAAGGCTGCAGATAATTTTCCATTGTTGGATGTCTGGTTGCCATGGAAAACAGAAGACGACACTGTGGAATGTAATTTCTCCCCACTTTCAAAAATTGAGATTTTTTTTGTTCTGAGGAAATCTGTATGGGTTCAAAATAATTACTTTTTCTTTGAAAACTTTTGTAACAAATTCCTACATTTCTGGCTCATTTAATAAGCAGAATTCTCAACGCCTCACGTTCAGCCAATATTCAACTTGAACACTCTTGTCTTAAAATGGCAGGAGAATATATTTTCTGGTGTTGGACAGTAAAGCTCTCAGAACAAGAGCACAAATTCTGGATCACGGAGGGCAAAACAAGCGACCAGTATGGAAATAACGAGCTACACATCAAACAGTGTTTTTTTTATAGCATTACTGCCTTTACCCTTTCACTGCAGTAGTTTGGCCCAAATTGATAGTCATCAATAATGACTGTGGGTGTGTTTACTGGGAAATTTGGGGGTGAACAAGTTAAAACACTATGCGAGACGTTGATGTTGTCGCACAGAAAAATTTAACATGAGAGAAAAGACACACTAATCTCCTGTCTACGTAACACTTTGAAGAACAGAGAAAACACAGAAAAAAAAACAACTCATAGTGTCTATGAGTTTGATTCTTGGTTGCCCACCTTTGCTTCACTGGACTGTACTGAGGATAGTTGCACCTTAACAGAGTTATACTGCGGAGACAAACACAAAATTGGGGTTTGAGTTATAGTGCGGAGACAAACACAAATTGGATTTGAGTTTTACTGCGGAGACCAGCACAAAATTGGGGTTTGAGTTATACTGCGGAGACCAACACAAAATTGGGGTTTGAGTTATGGAGAAGTGTGCATGCTAGATCATTTGCAGTGTTTTTGCCAAGGTTGATAAGCAGGTAAATGTTACCGGGGTTCCCCTTGGCATAAATATACACAACTCAATAATTCTATAAACAGCCACGGACACAGTAAACAGACAGACAGACAGATACATACACACATATATAGACAAACATACATAGATGTGATTACCAAATTTTTCATGTGCTAAATTCTCCTGGAGTAAAACCACGGAAGCATTCTGTATCTAAAATACTCATTAACCCTTTCACCACCATGGTTTAGCCCAAACCCTTTGTTTTCTATGGTAAATCTGGACCTCTATACAGGGAAATGGGGGTGAAAGGGTTAAGGGTAACATACAACAACTTTGAATCATTTTCCTTGCGTGCTATTCACAGAACAAGGGGACATTTTGAGTATTCATTACTTATCATAGCCTACCTATACCATGTAGACACAGTAGGGAGTTTATGATTAGCACAATTATGTAGACTTTAGAATTCGGGTCCAGTTTGAAATTTGAGCGTACTAAGCACATGAGTGATTGCTGAGCTGGCCAACCAAGCACATGCTGAGTTGAGAAATCAAACACTGGACAATTCAAATGATCAGGAGCGGGACAGAGAAATATACTGAACAACAAAGGAGAACAAAACACGGCGCAATAGTCAAAAGTTAATGAGATTATTAACACTCGCAGGACTTGTTTGTTTAAATCAATATTACATCATAGAAAACATTAAGGGCATCAATGTCATTTGAACCGAAATTTCCATAATTCACATACCATTTCCTCGGCTGCCCTCGCCTGGGCCTCTTTGAATAATTCCAGGTCGTACTGTGACGTCAGCCCTTCCAGTAATGGTTCCCTGGTCTTGGCGTACTGCTGTCGGTGTGTTTCATTCTTCTCCTTCTGTTCGTTGCTCAGCTCCCGTCTCATCCGACGCTGCTCTTGGATTCGGTACTTTTTCTGCTGTTGGTGCCTTGACGGACTCTGAAGCAAAAATTTATCACTTGACAGTAAATTCTTTGACCGCACGCAATTTTTTATCATCTGTCATGTCTGTATGCATCTGTTGAATCAGTATCACCACTTTATGCCAATGTAATTCAAATCTTAGTTTTACGTCCCCGTGCGCATCGGCTTTCAGAAAGTTTTCATGAAAAAGATACAGTGTACTTCAATGGGATTTTGCCACATAGTTTTTCTGCCTAAAAATCTGTTTACAATTTTGTAAAATGAGCTTGAAACGCCTGCATGTTGTCACATCACATTAAAGGTTTATGGAATCAGGTAAATATAAAACTTGAGTGTAAAATTTTCAGTGTGTCTTTGGACTGCTTTCCTGCTTAATTTAAAAAAACAGAGTGGACAAACACGCAAAACAAGATAATTTAATTACTCTAGCCTTATCCCTATGACAAAGGTAAACTACATGAAAATCCGAAGTAAAACACATCAGCTTTTTGAACAAGAGATGTTATTCTATGTGACACTTTAAAATCAAAATATGCATATAACAACGATTTAAGAGAAAACTGTCATGATTGTATCTTGTTGAAACTAGAAACGTTATCTGCTCTTAAAATCCTGAATTTATTTTGCAGGAAAGGCTTCAGTAAACCAATCAATACTCTCAGTCAAGTTTGCAATCTTGAAAGGAGAACACTCATCTACATGTAATCCTTTCACTACAATCAATGTGTTTGCTATTGAAGGTTTTAGGACTTAAAAGGTAAATGGTTTAGGAATCCCGGTAATATTTCTGTTGTCACCCTGATATTATTGCATTGATGTTCCCAGGGGAATTCCAGTATAAACACGACTGGCTGACCCCGCTAATATTTAACCTGGGTAGAGCCCTTCTCAAAAACACTGAACATGGTTTTGCCAAAACTAATTATAATCTTAGGTGACTATGGATCTGTCAACCCTTTGAGCGCCAACGTCAATTTTTGTCGCCTTTATAAATTATATATACTCTAGTCAATTTTTCTCAGATTTTTGCCAAAATTTTGATAAAAATTTGTAGCCAATGAAATATGATGTCCATTTGGTCCAAAATTATCAAAATATTTCATAAAAATTCATAAAAATTGGTAAAAATGTGGCAGTAAAATCATGGTTGTAAAAAATTACGAGGGACTTTGGAATAAACAGGCTGTGTTCTATTGGTGTTCTGCTGCCACCATTTTCATTGCATGTGTATTCAGAAGTCCTACTTTACGGCAAAATTTTCTTTTTTTCTCACATCATTTCAGTATAGAGAATCATCAAAAACACTTAAATCAACACCATCAACTTACAGCTTGTCTCAGACTCATCCTGCTTGTCTCGGCGACTCTTTCCATGGCCCTGGACTTGGCTTTGTCCTCTCTGACCTTGGCCTTCTCCACGCACTCCTCAGGCGTGGTGTTGTGATACAGCGGGCATCCCGATATGGTGCGGTGGGTTTCAAACTTGCCTGTGAGGTGACCTGGAATTAGCGTGGAGAGTCAAAGTGTGAGTGTGAAATTTCTGAAAAGCATCAGACGAATTTAGTAGAAGCATAGAAGTCAGGGTACCTAGCAGATCAGCATGGTGCACACCATTATAACCCTTTTCCTGCAAAGTCCATATTTCACCATCAGGTCAAGATGGTTAAATTTAATGAAACACAACATATTCCGTATGGTGTATTTTAACATAACACTTTACATTTGAAGGCTGTTGAAAACATAAATACTATAAACTTGATTTTTTTGGACTAAAGATGCTATAACATACCAAGCCAAGTGGATGAAAATACGTCATGCTTTGGCTCAATACCGCTGTTTACTGACTTGGCCGATGGAGAAGTAAGAGTTTTAATACTGTCTGGTAGGAAAAGGGTTACATTCACTGTCAGAGAAAGCCCATTAAAATCAGTATTTTGGTATGTTCTTCGAGACAAGTCGGTGAAAATCATGTCTTCATGTGTACAAAGGGGGGCCCTTCACATTATCACGTCTCATGAAAAACACATTCTGTGAAATCTGACCAGTCTATGCTGGAGATCAAAATTAACATCATGATATAAGGCATTCATTGTGTAGGGATTACCAGGGGAGGCAAGACAGCTGGTTTGAGAAGACCTGCATAAAGGTGTTAATAGGTCACATCCAAGAACCAGACACTTCAATTCTATCTCAATTTTCATTAATTTCTAAATGGCTAGAAAGTTGGATGGACATGAGTACTTAGGTTGGTGGCGGTGGGGGCAGTGGGGATAGGGGGGATGGCGAGGTAGAGAATGCGATGTACAGACCTGTAGAGTCACATCCAGGAACCGGACATTTCAGTTCCATCTCAACTTTCAGCAGTTTCTTCCTCAGTGTGTACTCCAACAACGGCAAGTCCTTGGTCTTGCGTTTCTTGTTGCCCTTCACCGGTCCCGAAGCCGTGGACTCTCCGGATTCACTGTCAGACGTAGCTGCTGATTTGGCATTCTTGGCCTTGGATGGTGATTTCCCACTGCCTTTCACAGGGTTTGACTTGAGATCTTTGATAGGCAAGGCTGAAACGCCACAGAGAAAGGAGAGGTCAAAGGTTAAAATGATCGATCAATACTGTATGCTAATACAGACTGTGTGATCAACTAACTTTTACCGGATGTTCAAAATGAAATGATCGTCTAGTGCTTTTACTGGTTCCTTGATATTTTCATGTAAGCATGACTGATTGACTAATGACTATATGTAGGTGTCAAACATTATTTTTGTGATGTGATGACGGCCATTTTGAATTTCACATAAAGGTAAATATAGGTTCATTTATTTCTCAAGTACTAAACTTTGCATAGTGAAGCCTGACTTTTATTCTTGACTTTGAAAGAGAATGGTTGAAAGTTTGCCTACGGAAGAGTCTGAACAAAATTGTAATTCTTTCAACTTTGAGGCATGAACTACAGTAAAACGCTCTGAATTAGCTACATGCTTTTTTGACCGATTTTGGACTTTCATTGCAATCAGCAGGTTTTCAATTTAGCTCACAATACATCAGTGATGATCTCGACCATTGCGGATATGAAAAGTTTAAATTAGCATCTTTAATTAGCAAATTTGAATACTTAGATAAAACATACATCCGCGCGTACCCACAAATATACAGACATACAGACATGCAAATCAGATGCAAATGAACTGATTCAGCTTATACGATAACCTCACATTGGTACACCAAATGTGAGCTAAAAATAGAAAGCATCAAATATTGACATCAAATCTATATGTTTAAATGAGTTGGGCCAAAGGTACCGAAAACCCAAATATGACAATGATCAGATGAGTAGTTTCTGAGTTATTGATTTTTGACCATTTCGCTTTTTTTTCTACCTCATTAGCATATCTACGGGACTAAAAAGTTCATTTTAACAACGGCACATCTACATAATATATGGCATCACTACACAAAAATCAGCTCAATACATGCAGCGGTTTGGACGGACAGATATCCATCCATACATACAATACATACACAGTGTTGTCCTTATATTTTAAAGTAGCCAGGTAATTTAAGAAAGTAGACGGGTGGACTGCGAGGAAGCGAAGCGAGCGAGCGGCGAGTGAGCGTAGCGAACGAGGGGGGAGAGTCGCGAGAGGGGGTGTCCCCCCTCTCGCAAGGCGAAAAATGAAATTTTGGAGTGGAAATGGTGTTCTCTGGTGACATCTGAGGTGACATTTAGCTGAGACTGAAACAGTACTTTTGTTGTGTGTCTTAGACGTGGCTCACATACAACAACAAAAACAAACATGATTTTGTTTGTTGTATTATTTATGACACACTTATGGTTTTATTTGCAGTGAAAATGTAACATTTAATCTTAAATCACCCGCTGTCTGCTCATTTCATTGCCCATTTCCAATTCTTCATTACCACATAGTAGTTTCCCCAAAACCATCAAACTCATTCTGTTTTAATCAAAACACATTCGCTTTTCTTAAGAACAACATCGGTAAGATAATTCACTGTAACAGTGTTCGCATTTACGAAAAAAAATGCGTATAATATAGAAAACTCATAACAATGAAAAAATGCGAGAGAGTCGATCGCATTGGATTGAGTCTCTACGCATTTTTTCATTGTTATGAGTATTCTATACGCAAACGGTTGCAAAAGCACTCTCCGCGACTGAGCTTAGGCGACAACAAGACGAGATGAGTGCCCGCTTAACATTAAATTTTTTGCAACATTTCTGTCATCACTCATTTTATGTGGAAAGTTTCAGATTCTCTGAGTGTAGTCTGAAAAATCGGCAGCGTCGAGTCAGAGGCACGTTACCATGTCAGTTGCTAATTTTCAGGCTAGCGATAGTTTCTGAAACTTATGACAAAGTGAGTGATTGACAGAAATGTTGCAACAAATTAAATGCAAACCGCGCACGATCATTTCGTCTCGCTGTTCCCAAATTTGATCAAAGCAGATATGAAGCAAGGCGTTGGAAGGAAACAACTCTATTTTCTTTCAAATTTGCTCCACAAGTCTGTGAAAAAATGATTCAGAGGGTCCATCGAAAGACACTATCGGGCAACCCAACATGGAGAAGCGCAGTGAAATTGAACCCATGCCGGAATCCACGACGTATTGTCCAGGGGATCAGCGCCAAGGTGAAGCCGTGAGCCGTGACGCGTCGATGATGCGCCGGTCGGCAACACACATGCCTGTCACCGTGGATTCTATTACTTTAAAATAATCAATGAAAAAAAATACCAATTCAAATAAACAGTTGCTTCTAAAAAAATCAGTTCTAGCTCATTTTTTAAATCCAGAAAATGCGTCGGTATTGCTCTGAGAATAACTTGATTTGTTGAGAAGATCATATACTCGTAGTGACCGTGACGTTGGCAGCCAGCGCGGCGGCGGAAAACTAGCTGCAGTCGATCAAATCACATCTTTACGGCGCTTTTTTCTCACAAATTCAGCGAAATTGTTTTTCATACGTAAACTAACTATCTTTTTGGAATCAAGTATACCTTTCGAACGGGCTTTCTTCGGGTAAAATATTCCATTGGCAAGGTGCCAGTGGCCGACGCCACATTTCTTTTTGACGCCATCGTTAAAAATCATGACCTAAGATGACCTTCATACTAATCAAACCAATTACACTGCTCGTAACAAAGACAGCATCATAGGCGCGTCCATCAGCCAATCACACTATTTAACAAATGAAAGATCGGGCTCAAAAGCCACAAACGGGTATTTAGAAACTGTTTTATGTTTGTGCAGTTCCATGCGGGGAAAGAGGTCGCGAAACTGTTAATCGTACGTGTGCCGTCTAACAGCTGGCAGTGCAATCCCGAAATTACAGGTCTATAAAATAATCTAATGAAGTTAAAAGTAGCCGGGAAAAAATGCAAAACAGCCGGTTTATTTACCCGGCACCCGGCTTCTAAGGACAACACTGCATACATACGTACAGACAGACAGACATCTCACATACAGACTTTTTTCTAACCATATAACCTCCCAATTGCCATATATGTATAGCAAATTGGAGGTAACTAGCTAAAAAAATGATACAAGCTAAAAAGACTTGTTTTACGGTACCTCAATAGGCTAAAGCAGCCAAGCTGAGCACAAGCACCTTACAGTACATTCTTGGATGAAATAATTTCACTTGCATTCACCACATTTACCCCTCTTCGTAAAATAACTATATACATTACATACCATGTGACTGTTCAACCCTGGCAGAACTTCTTGTCACCCTTCTTTTCCCTCTGAAGTCTTCATCGGATGTGCTGCCTTCAATGTCCACCGAGAAATCAGATTCATCTTCGGTGCTGAACTCCTCAGATTCCGAGCTGGTGACGTGTCTGGCTTTGCATGCACGCTGAAATAATCACACACACACAGAAACAGGAACAGATAGAGTCAGTAAAAGATGGCCAAGCCTGTCCCAAAGTCATTTTGTGTGGGTAAATGTTACCAGGCTTCCCAGGTCATTTTACCGAGGTCCCCTTGGTATATCAGTGCAGTCAGATTAGGGGACAGCAGCTATGTTACCGGGGTTCCCAAATCATTTACCAATATTCCCCAACCTTAGCAAAAACACTGCAATCACAAAGCTTTGTCACCTTGATATAATTTATGAAGGCACAGATGTTGACTGCAATGGAGGGCAAATCAAATCTACCCTACTTACAATTTGACAGGCCAGTATTAATCAGAAGTCTTGCATTACTCCTTTCACAAATAATGGTTTCACCCAAACTCACCATTATCAATGGGGAGAGAGGATATGTTTACATGCAATTAGGGGCGAAAATGTAAACCTGTGTTAACCATATCTGGGAACATTAGATTTTTTAGATTTTCAAAAAAACTCAGTGAAAATTTTTTCTTACTCCAAGATCTTTAGAATGACCCCCAACAAGAGGTAGATCAGAAAAGAATCAGATGTCTCTGAGCAGCATTCCACTTAACAGAGAAAGATACAGTTTCTTTGCTCTTTGACACAGCAAGGAAGTAAAATTTAGGAGAGGTCTGTCACAGGTCAGTCAGACCACACTAAAATGCAAGATGGCAACATTCTTGGTTAACCTATAATTACAGGAAAAGTCATTGATGTGTAAAATGGTAACTGACTGTGCTAATGCACAGACAGTAGAGGGGGCTTTCTCCACTGTCTATGGTTAATGTATAGTGTTTCTCATAGAGGGACACATTCCTTGAAGTTGTCCAACAGGGCTCGAACTTAACGGTTGCCCGCTTGCCCGGGGCAAGTAAAACCTGACATCGGGCTGGTAAAAATAAATTACACTTGCCCGGTCGGGCAAGTGATAGACTTTGATCAAATTTACATGTTCTGGGAATAAAAAAACTCAAGAAACTTTGTGGAACAATGTTCGCTGTTATCGAGTTTCAAGTAACTGAAACGGGTATCACAACCGACAAGCCGGACGTCAACATTCAGCAAGTGATATCCAGTTGTTGTCTTTCCTCCCTCGGGAAGTCTAATTCATTAACGTATTACTTGCACTTGTTTGTCGCTAGTGACTCCCAGGGGGTGTTGGTCAGTAATATCAACAGCCACTTTGCACGTGGTGACCTGACTGAGACTACGCAGACTGTACGTCATAGCGAAGCAAAGCACCTTGTTTTCATGTATATTTTTGAAATCTACGCCAGATAAAGTCACAGATTCCGGAACAGGATCTGTGTCAGGGGATACAGTACAGGTTCAACCGGCTGGCCACTCAGAAATCGACGGTGATAAAGCTAATGGCGCGATCGCAGCATCGAGTTCAGTGGAAAGTTAAGTGAAGAAGCAGAAGTGCGATATGTATATGAAAGGAAACGACAACGGAAGTTTCAAAACTTCAGGAAAAGAGATTTGCTGATGCGAATATCAATTGATGGGCCACCCCTTCAGCTATATGACCCTGCACTAGAATATTGGTGGACGAGTGGGCAGAGATCACGAAGACCAACACTAATGGATCGTAAAAATTAACACGATTATCAATACAGACCAAACAGAACTTGCATTGATATGATGCTGTCGGCCACATTTTGAGATTGCTTGGTCTTCGTGATCTCTGCCCAAACAATGTAAACAGACAAAAAAATCGGGCAAGTAAGTTTGTTCATCGGGCAAGTAAAATTTCTGGAAACTTGCCCGCAGGGCAAGTAGGTAAAAAAGTTAAGTTCGAGCCCTGATATGTAAAAAATACAGAAAATGTGACCATAGAGGTAACATGTATAGAGATACTTTATCCATGCAGTGACCATTCCAGGCGGTTGTGAAACTAAAAAAGGGACCGTTTTCCGGCAGTTCTTTTCAGTAGATGGTAAGACCCTAGCTGCAATAATGGTAGCCCGAGGGGTCATTAGATGCGGTTTTGGCGTTCGTGATGTTGACTTCCGTGTTCGCCCCCTCATCAAACGACCCCTCAGGCTAACATTATTACTGCAGCCAGCTAGTTAGGCCCCAGTTTCCTTGGTTTTCGACGACAAACACGCCTTCAACAAATACCCTTGCTGAAGTTTCCCTTTTAAAAATGTAGCTGCAACTGACAATGGCGATCGCGGGTGACCATGGACGTTTGGTTTTGCCATGGTTTTGCAGGGCATTGTAATTAGTCCAAGGTCACCTTTCACAAAAGGACTGAATTTATTTACTTGTATGCGGTTTTGGCTGCACGCGTAAGATAACATACAATCGCCAGTGCTTCCGGCACCAGGTTGTTCTATGCCATTTCCAGGAATTTCTGAAAGCTTTGTCCACCTTTTCGTGTGCAATTTATATTGTATTTTACTAATTGTGGAGCAGCTACAAACATAGTGCTAATCGTAACATTGTAGTCTGTTGTATTATTATTGTTTTCGAACTACAGCTCACCACATAGCTCGAACGGTAATATGGACGCGTTCTGCAATATTCCAACTAGCTGCAATAATTGTAGCCCTTGGTTGGTGGGGATTGGGCTTCTGTCGTGCGGCTCGCGCCTTGCCCCAACCAGGGCTACAATTTCTCCCAATACCTGCTCGTGTAAAAGCTGCAGTGCGGATCTACACTGCATGGTCCAGGCACACACGGGGCCGCATTATCAGAGAATCTCCCCTTACCGTGTGCAAATTTCACCATAATCCTGCTCCCAGATAATGTTAGAGCCCTTGTAACTCCTATCGATGGTCAACTTTACTCCTTGCGGCTGAAAAATGACAGTTTAATGACTCAGGCGCGAAGTCAATTCGAACCTGACCGCCGTCGTTGAACTCTGTACCCAGCCGACTTGTACCATTACATTTTAGGGGTGGCCGACAGGTGTGAGGGACTAATGAAAACGGTGGCACTAGCAGTAGCGCGCTAGTGGCAGTAGTTGTTATTTTAACGTTATCTTTTCGAAGGATTGTAAAAAGGTCATAGGACCGTTTGCTCCTTTTCAATTACTGCAAGAATACAACTATCGCTGAAAGCAAAGAGAGACCAGTGACCATTGAAGAACTTGCCATCTTTATTTCTGAAGAAGTGAAAGAGATATTCACGCCATGCAAAGTCTGTCGTCTGGTCTTTGTCATTTTATACAGATGCTCTGACAACAAGAGGACACCGCAATATAATTATAAGATATCCAATCGATATTTACGGCTACTATACTATACGATATAGATCTCTAAGGCTATAAAATCTTCGATATATATCGGATATTTACCCGCCTAATTAACAAACTCTAGTATCATCTAGTAGCGAAGTTCGAACCAGACTAGCACTTGGCAGAGCTGTAAAGTGGTGAAATGTCTGACATATATTCGCGACTCTTTTTAATCTTGAAGCTTATAGTGGTACAATTTCCGACTGTTTCAAATGTGCTGAAATAGTTCCGATTCATAAGGGAGGCTCTAAGAGTGATGTCAACAACTATAGGCCTATCTCCCTCCTACCAGTTCTTCTACCTAAAATACTAGAAAAACATGTTTATATTAGTTTTTTACAGTTTTATGCATTTAATCTTTTTGTCACAACTCACAATCATCAGACAACGTTAACATCACTCTTGTCACATTGCTTTAGTCAAGTTAACTGACTAGGGTCTATACTTTTACAGAATATGGATGAAGATTTACGTGAAGATTTTTTCATCGTTGATCATAACATTTTTTGCTGAGCGAACTTTCTGTGTACAGGTTTTCTGACTTGTCACTGAAGTGGTTTCGATCATACCTTACAGGAAGAAGTCAATGTTAGTTTTAGGTGTACACGCTCATGTTTTGTCGATTGGTGTGGTGTATCTCAGGAGTCCATTTTTGGTCCACTTCTGTTTTTGATCATGTTATGTATGTCATTTTACCCCACACTCATCATGACATGACTGTAATTAGTCTGGAACATTCTCAACTTTGTGTAAAAATGGGAAGCTTAGATACTACTACTACTGTGACTACTACTACTACTACTACTACTACTACTACTACTAATACTAATAATAATAATAATAATAATAATAATAATAATAAAGGGACAAGTCTTCGTTGCGGTGCTTCAAATCTTATTAGATTTATTCAAAAACTGTTGAGCTCAATATCAAAGCAGGTATGTAAAACATGCTGATTACAAGGAATTTGTTACAAAGAGAAAGATGTATCCATGAAAAAGCACAGACGTGAAAATGATGTAAAGAAATCCTCATACAACCCGGCTACTACGTCATAAAGATGTATGTTGACAGACAAGAAAATGCCGAAATTTTAAACTGATAAACACTGCATTATTGAAGTAGTCATGAACAAACGGATGGAGGAATTCCATCTGATTAAGGGACCGTCTCAGATTGTCGCAGAAGTTCAAAAAGCGAAATTTATTCGTTTAGGGGGGGAGGGGGTTTGACCTCCATTCAATTAGTGAACTTCACTTTCGCACTTTTATTTTGTGATCACAAGTTTTCGTGTGTTTATTTTAAATAAAGAAAAACTGCACACTCGTGCCAACAAATTTGTAACTGTTTCCATCTCGTTTGTGCCCCAAACACAATTTACTGATAGGAACATTGTATTCTAAGCCCCGTTCTAAGCATTTCATTCATCAAATTATATACATAGACAAAAAGTATAATTTTTTTTAAAATGTGCTATTTATAAGCGTCTGCTCTAACCACTAGATGCCTTTATTCTCACTTGTTATGCACCTGGTCATACAGGGCTCCCGCTACCCGATCGCCAATTAGCCAAATGCGAAAGAAAGTTAAAAATGGCTACAAAAATTCCAGTTTGGCGAACATAGTGGCTAATGAATTTTTACTGCCCTGGTGCCACCTCAACAAAAACTACAGCTAACAATAAAAAAGTTGTAAGATGTTGAAACAGTTTACCCTCCTTCATACAAAGTTGCAATGTATTGAAACACTTCACTCGCCTTTCTACAAAGTTACAAATTCCCTGGTACGTAAAACAAACATTGTTGCTGTTCCGTCTGCAGTACACAGAGGCTTTGCTTTGCCTCAGTGAGTCCCGTTCGACCTTCAGTCTATCAGAAGTTTTACCTACTTAGCTAGAATCAAAATTTAGCCTGCAACTACTCAGTTTTATAGTAAAAACCATAATTTAAAAGGGAAATTTCACTAACGGAGTAATAATACAAAGGAAGAGGAGAAAAACTGAGGTTTTCTGAAAGGTCAAGTCTAGGTCATCACATCATGTGATGTCACGCATGAAGACCCCTTAAGTGTACAATTATGGTTCAAAAGAGCCACCTAGGGTGGTCCAATAGGTAAAAGGTAATTTTGGTGCCTTCCAATTTAAATAGCATTCAGCTTGACTGTCAGTTTTAAATTTAATTTTATTAAGAGTCATTGCAAAGGGACATTGTCAACAGTAATTGCAGTAAACATATCCATTGTCAAATCATTACGTTTGTGAATTGCAATTTTGCATGTAAACATTAAAGCAACAATTCATTAAAATTGTTAATTTGGTCTATTTCAAACTGCTATACATTGTAATTTATACTAGATATTATGTGATTCTGAATTATTTTAATACTTTTGCAGATTCCACCAGTTTAATGGTGTAGAAGTGAACATCACCAGACATTTCTTGATGATGTCAAAATATTAAATGAAAATATATTAGTGCTAAAATGTTACCATAATCATTAAAACAATGAACACTCTCAAACATTGAGTAATTTAAATGAACATATATCATTGTGTCTTGTTTTACAAGAGTTGTGTTTGGCCAAACCCTTTTGTCTCAAGAAAAATACTTATACTCAAAATGCTATTCTGCCTGCTTGATCACAACTATGACATACAAGTAACACCGGGGCCAATTGTATCTACACTGCCAGTGTGCTACTAAATGCTTTCTTCTGCACCAATTTTTTATTCTTGTGGCTAAAACATTTTGGTTATGGAAGACTGCATAAATTTGCCGTATGAGAGGCTTGTAGCTTATGACAAGCTATCACATTGTGAACACTAAATGAATGCCGCAGAAATGTTCTGTACCTGTTGTAATATATACTTCACTTTGCTACCAGATTTTTTAGAATTCATTTGATCCCTTATTTTATTTAAGTGGTAAAAGTTTACCATCTGAAATGAAAAAGTATTTCTATTCTGGAAATTTCATAAAGACACAGATTATTCAATAAAAACTGAACAAATATTTCTTAAATGTAAAAACTATCAGGAACATCATACAAAACATCTTGATTTGTAAAATTAGGAACTCCTGAATGCTGAGAAAGCTGTTGCCACGCTTGAGATCATAAACTGGCTAAAAGTTGCTCAAAGTGGCTACAAGATTTTTGATTTGGCTAATCAGTTGGCTAATCATTTTGGTGACTTAGGGGGAGCCCTGTCATAGTCGTTTCAATATGATTGAACATGCCTGGACCCCCTTGTCAAAGTTTCTCGCTTATTTACCGCCCTACCAAGTACAAATTGCGTGTTCGCAAAGACAAAGAACAGCACAAGAGATGCAAAAAGGGAAAGTAAAATAAAATGAAACTTTTATGCGGTAAAATGCCCTGTTAGTACTCAAATCTGATCGATTACTTTAATTGTAATGTGGCAAGGGGAATACGTCTATAGTAGCTATAGCAAAATGCAACATTGTACTCTCAGGCAGACATGAACATTTCGCACTTTTGAAGTTTCGTTTAGGGGGAGGGGGGAGGGGGTTTTGATCTAAACGAAGAAATTTCGTTTCTTGAACTTCTGCGACAATCTGAGACGGTCCCTAAAATCAAGGTAGAGTACGGCGACGTCTTCTTATGCGTACGCGGTACTCTCTCGCTGTCGCCTCTCACTACGTGACAGCGAGAGAATACCGCGTACGCATAAGAAGACGTCGCTGTACTCTACATCTGATTTTAATCAGATTGGAGGAAGTCGTTCCTATGTTGACCCTATTTCCATACTGAATTCATCATGCACACTGTAAAGTTCACTATGGTTCGAAGCGAGACTACATAAATGTCCTGTGAGAAAATTAACCTGGAATGTAATCCGCGTTTGTGTAATGAGTTTATTAAGATAAAAAATGTTACGACCGTACAAAAACAGTAAAATACCTACGTGTAGTATACAAATAGCAAAGTATTTGGCAAAGTATAAGTATAGTTAAACTATAAATAAATATCGGCAATTTCACAGACCCGGCGTGCCTTGGCACAAGGCTAGTCATTGTAGTATCATCTAGAGTCCGGAAATCGCCGATAAATATTCGGTAAGTATAGGCGATTTCACAGACGCAGCGTGCTGAGGCACAAGGCAAGTCATTCTCGTCCAGTGTCGATCGGCGATTTCACAGTAATCCCGAAATCGTCGATATGTCAAACTTTGATACTAGATGGTAAATATCCGATTAAAAAAAATTGTGCAAAGTCACGCCGTCATGGACAAGAATGCCGTTTTGGCACCCCACTTCACACATTGTGACCTTTTTAGTCGAACAGATTTTGCTTGGAACCACTCTTTCCACATTGAACAACAGCGGCATCTTGTTCATGTAGTTGTACCATGAAGGTGGATGGTTGAACTTAGTTGTGAAAGTTGAACTAGTTATGGAGTTTAACTTAGGCACGCTCTGAACAATGTGCATGGGCACTAAGCTCTCACTGCTTTAAATGACCCGTTCCCGTGTAGGATTTATTGAACTAGTACGTAACTTTAATATTTGAGAAAGTTGGGAAGATACAGCGAGGATTTATTGAACTAATTAAAATGCGTAGTTGAACTTCGGCAAAAGTATCTCTCTTTATTCACTAAGAGTTACATATTGTCATGAAAATTACCCATCCTTTCACTCCCATAAGCTAGTCCTACGAGTATGGCAAGAGTGTCCGGCTTTGGCTCCGGAGGCAGTGTAGGGCTACCCGTAAGCATGCTCATTCAGCTCCCTCACACCTGTCGGCCACCCCTAAAATGTAATGGTACAAGTCGGCTGGGTACAGAGTTCAACGACGGCGGTCAGGTTCGAATTGACTTCGCGCCTGAGTCATTAAACTGTCATTTTTCAGCCGCAAGGAGTAAAGTTGACCATCGATAGGAGTTACAAGGGCTCTAACATTATCTGGGAGCAGGATTATGGTGAAATTTGCACACGGTAAGGGGAGATTCTCTGATAATGCGGCCCCGTGTGTGCCTGGACCATGCAGTGTAGATCCGCACTGCAGCTTTTACACGAGCAGGTATTGGGAGAAATTGTAGCCCTGGTTGGGGCAAGGCGCGAGCCGCACGACAGAAGCCCAATCCCCACCAACCAAGGGCTACAATTATTGCAGCTATATTCCAACATAATGCCTGTAGCCTGCTTCAAACGCAATCGCGAGCTATCTTTACGACTGTTGTTTGATAGCCGATATGCAACACTGTCATTTTCCCGCCATAAACGCACACATTATGCATGCCCCAGCATTTCGTAAACAAATCGATGCGATGCCCTGCCCCGACGCTGCAGCTGTAGTGACGCTGAGCTGAGCTGGCGCGTCACGCCGCTGTGTTCATTTTGTAAACTCAACATTTCTGAATGATTCGAAACAAAACTGCCTCATTTTGACGAATACATGTTCTGCAAACATTAACAGCTAGTACTTACCTTCCGTCGACTCATATCGATGACTAAATTGTCAAATTACTCGTCGATAATAGGAGAGGTAAATGAGTTTGACTCAGCACCACAGCCGGAAGTGAGAATGTGTTACACCGGAAGTGACGACATTTGAATGATCAAGTGCTTTTGACATAGGAATTGTAATGCTTATTATAGATTCAAATCTTGAGGTAAAGTCAGGGTAGTTAGTGAATAAAATATTTATACATCGCAGATTTTTCCAGATACGTTTGATATGTTTGATAAAAGCTACGCTGCCCATCTCGTAACCTTCGACCTTGATTAAAACATTCAATCATAAAATGGCAGCGCCCATGGTATGGGAATACGTGACTCGATAGCGATGAGAAGTTGTCTGTGGCTACATTATTCGGTGTTGAATAATCTTTGTAAGAAACAGTCTTTTGTCGGAGGTCAGAACCCATTTTTGTGTTTTCGATACCATTTTAATTTTGCACCAAGCCGCCCAGGATCAGACAAATTACTCCTGATGCGGAGGCGAGTGCCTCACTTGTTACTGTTAGGGACTGGTCAGTTTCTTCAGCCAGGGGGAAGGGGGGGGGGGGTCGCATTTTTTACACTTCGGTGATTTTTTTATTGGGGGGGGGGGGGTCATTGTGTTTTTGAATTAAGACACTGACTCACACATATTTGGATAAAATCACAGATATTTGTCTGTTAAATGCGTAACAGCACAGCCTAGCTCTGCATACGATGCTGTGTGTGTTCCTGGCGTTAAACGACCTCCCACCACAGGCTGTATAACGCCGGGAACACACAACATCGTACGCAGGGCTATGCACAGCCCTGCCACACAGAGCTAGTACAACTATCATGTTAAGGCCATTCAAAGGAAATTCTTTGTTTGCCATCCTTAGATTTTTGAAAAACCTACCAGCCAGCCAGGGGAAAAAAACAAACAGACAAAAAACACAGGTGTATTAACATAAGCTCAATTTTCTTTGGTTTCTTTTGAAAAAATGATATTTTTATTTGTAATAGTGTTAACATTGTGTTTGTTTTCTTAATTTCTCTGTAAACCTACCAGCATGCGGACAGCAAACAAAGAATTTTATTTAAAGCTCCTAAGCATGTTGAAATGCATGCATAAAGGAATACAATTATATCACTCTGTGTCTGCTAAATATGCCACAAGTTATCGGATGATGCTATCATGTAGCATAGGGCACATTGACTGGGTTTCTCAAGTCAGAGACCTTACATTAGCTGTTGTCATGTACATTTAGCATTTACCATTGTTTTCCTTGTTTGGGACATACTGTAATTATTGTTTGTAATTTTGACGTGCCGATCACACTGAAGTCAGCACAAACCAGGCATTGATAGATGAAAATGACCCTGAGGACTAAAAATTGTTTCTTCAAAAAAGCCCCCGTAAAGTACAAGTCTATAAGATATGCATGTTTATCTTTGCTTGTTCTGCTTTACCGGTAGGAGCTTTGAATATAGCAAGAAGGATGAGTTCAGAAGTAACAGACCAACCACCGCCTAAGTTTCATAAGCTCAGCAATGGAAACTCCTTGGCATACAGATCCACAGAGGGTTCCTTGCCCGGAGTTATGTTCCTGCCTGGTTTCATGTCCAACATGAATGGTGGAAAGGCTCTCGCCCTGGAGAAATACTGCAGAGACAGTGGACGCTCATACATAAGGTATGTAGTGCTAGATCCAAGGAAAATTGACATGAACAGGGTTTCAATCAACTGTGCAATTGTGCATTGATCATTTCGAGCCACTGTCTGCCCTGATAAATTTACTGACAGCATGGAAATCGCGCACAAAAACACCAAGCAAAAGACATTCATATGGTACACTGATATATGAAGGTGACTCAAGCGCATAGCGCAGTGAACTGTGAATTTGCTGTTGTTTCTAGTTGTAATACTCCCTCAGAAAAGGCAAAATATCGACTGTCATACAGCTTTGGTTATGTGCATGACGTGGAGTGTAAACATTGAAAAGGAGAGCCAACGACATAGTTGCAATTCAGTCTCAATAGATACTAGTGCAATAAACAGTGCAAAAAATAATGCAATTAAACCCATCTAATAATCTGCCTTGGCTTTGTTTCTGGAAAACTGTTTGAACTGATGTAAATGAAGTGTGAAAGATTTGTGTAGGCTGCAAATGTTACAAACATTAACTTGATGAAAAACAGCAAGAAACTGTTTGCTTAATTTGATATTTGATCCACACAATAACCTTATACCTTGAAAAACCATGAATTGGAATAACTTAAATTTGCATAATTTGTTTTCAGATTTGATTATCAAGGATGTGGTGAATCACTTGGTGAACTTCTTCCAAAAGACAGAACATTTGCTGTGTGGAAATCAGACGCCTTGGCGGTCCTAGATGAACTGACCACAGGACCACAGGTAAATATACATGTAACCTACTCTTTGTCACATCTCATTGTTTAGCAAGACTGAAGGATACTAGGCCCACAGTGGGCAGATGAACAAATCAGCATAATCCTAGGTGGTGCACTTGCTCACAGAGCCATTGGAGGGTCCCCTAGAAGAGTGATTATTTTCATGAGGAAGATTGAACCAAGTGGCCTTCAGGTGTAACAAAGTACCGTATTAAATTAATTTACAACCTCTGCACTTTTTTAAAGGCAAACTGCAAATCGGAAACTCAAAAGCGAAAGATGTAAACTTTTCCTCAAATTTTGCTTAGCAAAATTTGAAAGCATTCTCAAATCCAGGAAAGTCGGGGGCTATCATACAGGTTTTGATACTATGGAAAAGTTACATTGAATTAACAATATTTGAAATTCAAAATTGTGGCAATCTCTATGTTAATTGTAAGGGGAAAAATTAAATTTTCTATTTTCACAAAAATAAAGGAGTAGAATATTTTAGTCATCTCATGAACTTCAAACTAAACTTAGCAGCCACCAGTGGCAGGCAAATGAAGCATTATAAAAGTTTGATGGTCTTAATACATGTCCCTGCGCAGTATCCTACCTTAAGGTAGATGGCCCCTTGGGGACAGATATTTGGACTCTTAAACTCTTACAATTCTTTTCTGATCTACCACTTATGGGGGTTCATTTTAAAGCTCTTGGTGTAAGAAAACTTTTCATCAGCTTAGTTTTTCGAAAATTGAAAATTTTATTTTTTCTCCATAGAGTTAACACAGGGATGGCGGCCATTGTGAATTTTAAATATCAGTAAATCTTGGGTTATTTGTTTCTCTAGTACCAAAATTTGCATGGTGACCCCTGATTTTTATTTTTGATTTAGTAAGAGAATGGCTGAAAAGTTTCATTAAGGAAAGTTTGAGCAAAAGTTTCAGTCTTTCACTTTCAAGGCGCATACTACCTTAAAGGTATAAAGTCACCTGTAATCTAAATATGTCCATATATGGTCAAAGGAGCGTTCATTGGTATTCAAAATGCCCATGTGAGGGTGCTGTTTTTAAAAAGCGGCCACCCACTTAAAATCTGTGATTGGATAGATTTTCTCTTTCCATGGTAACTGTGGCAAAATTAGAACAGGTGACAGTATACATGTACCTTTAATGCAAGTCCAGCCAAAGTTGTACAGGCTATTTGGGTTCTAAGATACGATGAATTTGTTCAATTATGAAATGTCAAAAATGACACAACATTTTTTTTGTTCTGCTCTGAATTTTCACAGGTTCTTGTTGGTTCAAGCATGGGTGGCGCTATCATGCTGGCCCTGGCAATGGAACGACCCGACAAAGTTGAATGCTTGGTGGGTGTGGCGACTGCGGGACGATTTGTAGGTGATCTCACCTATGTGGACACCAAAGAGGTCAGTGGGTTTTCCATGGAATCATGCTTCTTTAAATGTGAGAAATGTTTGAGAAGATCTGGTTCAAAATTACATAGGTTTGATTTTTCTGTCTCTATGAATATTAATTAGTGCCTAAGTCAGTCAATTAGTGCACAGCCAGTATTTAGTCGTGTGACTGATTTATGGGCAAGCATGCTAGTCATATTCTAGCTGCGTAAGATGGTGTTTTGTCCAGTTTCTCTTACAAGAGGGGAATGTCCCCTCTCCTTGAAAAATGGAGGATTTAGTTCTGATTAAGGGGGGGATGTAATAAATTATGCAGATTAAGGTTAAAGTGTGGGTCAAAATATTGAAATGAAAACAGTCTTCTGTTTTATTCTTGTCTGTGTAGGAAATGTTTATCTATACCATTATATATGTGTCCAATATATTTGAAGTTAACACTGATAATATACACTTTCTTTATGTAAGTTCAGACGGAGTTTTGTAATCTGGAGGCAGAGTCTGTGATACTGTATTGTGAGCACTACTCATGGTGTTGAACCAATACTCTGTGTAATCTATCTGATAGTTGGGGTGACATAACCCCCCCACATAAGTGATTATTTTAGGGGGATTAGATTAGAAGAGGGGGCGAAATCCTGCAAATTTGGGTTCTGGAGAAAGCGTTGTCATGACATAATAACAACTTAAATCACATTTGTTTATTTATTTATTTATTTATTTACTGGCTGGGAACAACGGGCTTTCGCCCAATTACAGTTCCAGCAAAAGACATAAAGAACTAACAAAAAGCACTAAAAAGAAACAAAGACAGTAACAACACAGCTAAAAAGAATAATCATTGGTAAAAAACAGAACTAAAAAGAATAAACATTATTAAATAAAAATCTGCGAAATTGCCCATAGTTACAATTAAAATATCAAAAGTCTCATTGTTTAAAATAATATTCAAATTTTTCATAGTTCTTTGGTCACTGAAATACCAGCATTCATTGTCAGGATCTTACTGCATTCTAAATGATGTCGCTGTAGGTTTGGGATTCAGGTGATTTCAGATTTGTGTGAGCTGACCTGCGCTCTGGCATGTGACCTGTTTGAAAACGGAGTGCAAAATCTAAGGGGCCGTCGATAATAAAAGCTGACACACAAGAAACGTAATTCCTTCGTTTTACTTGAAACCCCCTCCCTCCCCCCTCAAAACGAAAGTTCTTAAGCGAAATCAATTTCGTATTATGATGCCGTTTCTGACAAACCCACACGCACAATCTCCAATCCGCACGCCCATGAAAATATACCGGAAGGGCACATCAATTAATAAACGTCCACTTTAACGCGTTTCACTTTTTAAGACAGCACATTTTAATGTATTTCGCATGTAGGAAAATGTTTCACATACATGTTTCACGTTAAAAAAGCATACAAGTGTCTATTTCACATTCATGTCTTTTCATTGTCTTTTCTGTCTCCGTATTTTGTGGTCATTCAGTTCTCGATGAACGCGAAGGTAACATTGCGTTCTCGCTGCGACGTCGCACTTCGAAAATAATAGAAAATCCTTATGCGATTTTGACGCACACAAAACGAAATGAGCTTTTACCCTCTCCCCCCTAAACGAAAGAATTACGTTTGTCGTTTGTCAGCTTTTATTATCGACGGCCCCTAATTTCTTTCAATCACTCCCCAAACTTTCCTTTGTAGAGGTCCAGCTCTACCCAGGTAGACAATAGGGTTGGACCAAACCAAATGGTGATAGGGTTTGAAATAATGCAAATGAACCTCAAAAATTTGTGTCCTCACTCGTTTGTTTGTATATTTTTGAACAGCCTTTAAAGGTACTATGACTATGTGCTTCAAAAGTGAACGATGTTCACTTTTGCTCAAGCACTCTTCAATGAACCTTTCAACCATTCTCTTACCAAATCAGAAACAAAAATCAGGGGTCACTTTGCAAAGTTTCGTACTAGAGAAAGAAACTACCAAAGATTGCCGATATTTGAAATTCAAAAGTGGCTGCCATCCCTGCGTTAACTCTACGGGGAAACATAAAATTTACGATTTGGAAAAAAAATGATAAAATTGAATTTTTTCTCACTCTAGGAGCTATGAAATGAGCCCCTCGCAATTGGTAGTCTAGAAAAGTTTTGAAAAAATTTGAGAGTCAGAATATGTATACCTGAGGCATACTCTACTTTAAATTAAGGCAAATTAATTCTTTTCTTCTCTGATAGGGAGCTGATGGCCAAACTGAAACTATAACAACTACTATACCATCAGATGACTTCATTGACAGAGCAAATAGTGAACTCCTTGGTGGCAAAACCCTTCCCATCCAATGTCCCGTCAGACTTCTCCATGGAATGAAAGATGACACAGTTCCCTATGAGATATCCATGGATATTGCCAGGCGACTGGAGAGTAAGAATGTAGACGTCATTCTCCGAAAGGAATCCGGACACCGGATGTCTACGGAAGATGACCTAGGGTTACTGATCAAGACGGTAGACGAGAATTTTAACAGAAACGCCAAGCTTTGACACAGGAGATATGACAGCTGTGTGCAATTAGATGGTGCTACCAATTCATAATGTCAATAGTATGCTTTGTAAAACTGCTGCGAAAGTATACAAGTCTGTGGCATTCAACTTCATAATGCCCATTTTAAACTGCTTGATTTTCTGCGAAGATTAAATTACGGCCAACCTGTGTATCGTTATAGTGGTCTCTCAAGGGACCAAGATAAAGTGATCACTGTATGGATATTTGATGTGGCATTAATTTCAGTGTGGGTGGTGTGCTGAGATATTCATGGATATTGCCAGTGTGGGTGGTGTGCTGAGATATCCATGGATATTGCCAGGCGACTGGAGAGTAAGAATGTAGACGTCATTCTCCGAAAGGAATCCGGACACCGGATGTCTATGGAAGATGACCTGGGGTTACTGATCCAGACGGTAGACGAGATCATTCATTAGGAACAGATAACAGCAGTAATAAAGTTCGATATAATAAATCTCTTGAAATCATGATACATGCATTTAATTTCTGAAAGAATCATTTTGCTTCGGTAAAGTCAGTTTGAATAGACCTATTTCTTGCTTTCCGTTCATAGCATTTTTTGGCAGAGATCATTCAAAGTCGGATATGCTGACCATTATACACAGGTGTTGGTCCGAATTGGAACAATGCCATGTGGCCACAGACCACGTAAGAGAGGTTACTGTTCTGTGGAGGGCCTTAACATGTAAAATGCCATCTATAACGAGGTGACCGGTCTGTAAGGGTGACCAGTAAGACACGTTTAACTACATTGTGAGTTTGTGTGTGGATTTCATGGAAAGAGTTTACATTAATAAGATACATTAAATGGTTCTACTCCGGAATAAAAAAGACGCAATGTGTTTTACAGACTCAGTACGCCCAAGAGATCACGTTATGAAAGTACAAACAAACACACATGGAGAAACGCGTATGGAAATATGCATTCTATGCGTGATTGCGCACGTGGGTTTGTTTGTACCATCATCCATTTTAATTCCAGGTTTGACCTACTGATAACATGATATTTAAAGCATTTGGCCATATTTCAACATTCATTTTCAATTATCATAAAGGGACTGTGGATTATAGAAATATACTTTCATTTTGCACATGTTACTGTGGTTCCTGTGTGTTGCTTTAATGAAATCAATGTTAATTTCAGTTATGCAAATAAACCCACGTTTGTGGATTATACAAATTTAATAATCAGGTCATGGAACTTTAATTGTGTCTGTCTCTGTGAATCAGTAATTAGTAATTTCTTAATCTGTTACATAGGTGACAGATGTTACATCTATATGTGGGCGCTCTAAATAGTCTGAGGGATTAACTCTGTGTTTGAAATGTCACCAGCGAGGGCACACAGCAAGACATCTGTGCAAAAGCATGGCTTAATAGGCCTGTTGTAGCTCTCCTACCTTCGCGGTCATTTTAGATCTGTCCATTGCTTTCTGTTTAATTGTCATATAAGTCCCTGAAAATTGGTTGTACAGGTGCATAAAATTGCTACCCTGCCAAGCTCACACGTCACCATACACGTAAGGTCAAGTGAAGCATAATTCGCCCAGAATGTTGCATTTTAATGGAAAATTTGATATCATACCAGTAGATGATGCACGTTTCATTGTTGAATATTTTGTTCAGCCTCGTGTTGTCAAGGAAATTCTTCTCCGTCAATTGCAGGAAGTGTTTCTTAGCATTTCTGTGAACGTTTATGTTAAATGGAGGGTTGCATCTGATGATGTTGCACTGCTGTGTGTAGTTGGGGGAGAGTGTAACTAGGTGTATCTGAAATCGTTTCCGTAGGCGCTGTCAGTGCCTAGTTTTACGCTGGTATTCCTCTGCTGATTTATGGAACATAGAGTTTTTGCTCGGCCCCCCCCCTCCAGTATGCCTTTATGTTGTCACGCTATCAGTGTGTGTATCAGTCTGTCTGTCTGACTGTCCATCCATCTGCCAACAAAATTTGTGGAGCTAGTAACTCAAAAATTATTAAATCAAATCTGAAAGATGCACAGCTGAGAAAGTAATAGTAGTTACAATGTGCAATATGTAATATAATATGTAAATATTTGGGACCAATTTTATTACATTTTATCAAAACATATTTGTTTTAAAACTGCTTGTGTAATAGTTTCAAAGCTAATTCATAGACTTCTAAGGGTGATTCAATCGTGACTTGTGAAATTTATAATGAAATTTTTCGTATGAAAATTGTTAAGGCAATTCTCTTCTTTTTGTGGCTAAAACACTACATCTTACAGTAAAGGCTAGCCTTATACTTTCCTATTGACTTTACAAGTTCTTTGGGCTGACTGTTTTGTTTTTTGTGCAGAGTGGTGAGGAAATTTGCACAACACTTTCATTTTAGTCAAAAATGCCCATTTCAGTTATAAAATTTTGTGGAGGAACCGTGGTTATCTCAATGTTTGACTTTGGGAGCTTTCGACTTTTTAGGTCCCAGAAAAATTCTGATTCGGTACATGGCATTATTTATTATCATCACAGCTGTAGGACAATTTTGGTCCATGAAAGTCTTTACTCCAAGTACATGTAATTATTGGCAGAGGTTGGTCCAACGTTAAAAGAGTACAGTCGTCGGAACTGCACTCAAAGGTCGTATAGGACCCATATGACCAATGTAAACACTGTATCCAAGGTACGATGGTGATTGATGAAAGTTAAAAATTGTACATGTCTGCCATAATCTACATCGTATAATTTAAATGTTGCAGCTATGATGATGAGGTGCATCACGATATACATTGTTTGTAACAAGAAACTCGCACCGGCGCAGTTCCGACGACCGTCTCCCTTTAATGTATAGCGAAAGGTTATTTGGTTTGCTGCTATTTTCTGGTAGAAAGGTTAAGGTTGGTGTTTGAGAAGTACTTGAGCCCATTTCCTAGTTGTTCAAGACTAAAACACATAATTCATTATGTATCTTAAAAAAGAAAATATCTTAGAGACGTACCACGTCGATGCATGGAGGTCTCTCTTTCTACCTCCATGGTCGATGTTAATGTCCGGCGAAACCTCCACACATGGAATGTGAACCATAGAGCATGCGCATTGTGCACTGGCTGATATCAAAACTAATTACGAATCTTGTAGAATTGAGGTAAATGTAGTATGCTCCTCGAAAGTGAAAGACTTAAAACTGTTGCTCAAAATTTTCTTTTATTCAAATTATATTATAGCTTTGTCAATACCAGTGAATTTTGTGACGTCATATCCATACATTATTACTGATAATGTATTCCATTATTCAGCATTGCGGCCCCACAGCGAGCAAGTTTTTTTGGAAAACGAAAAAAGGACTGCGCATTTAAAAGGAGGGAAAGTATCGGATAAACCATGTAATACACAAAACTATAAATCTTGATAATGGTGCACAATATTGATAATAATGTCTTACTGTACGATTTATTACATTTTTTGAGTCCTCAACGCACGCACTTGCCGTCTGTCTGGCTGGCGCTCAGCATGCAGTCCCCGTCCGATACGCTGGTTGTACTACTACGTTTGTTTACAACATGGTTCGCTTCGTTGCCGTATAGGTGAAACAGAACTCAATACGTTTGCAAACTCCTAGACGATACTGGGTTTGACACACGGCATATTATGTATGTCAGTGGCCATGTAAACGATGCAAGCGTGAAAGGCTACTCGAACCAGCCGTAAACGGGCCAACAACGGCAGCTTGCTGTCATCAACCTTGACCGGAAGTGTCTACGGATATAGCTCAAAGCTGTATTAACCGCCATCTTGGAAATCGCAAGGGTTATGGGGCGACCACAGTGCTGTTGGAGGGGCAAACCCGGAAACATGTCACTCAAGCCAAAGAGTTCTAGCATACACATCGTATCAGATACTCCGCTATTTTCGATCATTTCTTCTACAGAACTACTAAACAGCTCTAAATTCCACCGGAAAAATATTTACGATTTGAAATCGTTTAATTAATCGGAAATTAACACCGCTGAAACAATTCAATCGTCAAATTAATAGAAAGGACCATAATCATGAAATTTACGCGAAACATGTTTTTTTTATGTGATGACAGATTTATAGCATGAACGGTAACATATTTGAGATCGACAAATTTGTCATTCAAACTACGAGTAAGTGGAAATATATAATTGTATATAATGTAGTATGGACAAGCAGGTAAGAATCCAAAGGCGTTTAGTGCATTAGTCTGTACTTACGAAGGAAAATAATAAAATATGACATCACCGATCATAAGAAACGTGGTGTTTAAGAGCATATTTTTTTAACAGAAGACTACGGCGACCATTTTCGGTAAGTATAATTCTAACTTTAGCAAACTTCTGAAACAAACATATGAAGAGTAACTTCAACAGTGTTGGTTTTGTTCTACTCTCGTTATAAAATTAATCAAATGTCGGGAAAGCATGTACATTTTCGATATCTGTTTAGCGACTGTGTAACCCCCTCTCTCTCGTGACAAGTCTACCTATTTGATGTTTTATTTTGCCGACATTTATTTAATGGTTCACGGTTAACGCTCGATAATGATGTCGATTTCAGGTCGATGCCATCACTCTGTTTTAATTACTCCAGTCGTGTTAAATATCTATCCTTTAAAACGCGAATGCTGGTACATCTCATCTTTTAGCGGGAAAACTTCAACTGGAGACATTTCACAGCCTGGAGCAAGTCATCACTCTATCAAAAGTCTGTAAAATTTTAAGTTTTTTGCTTCCGAATGGACGTATTTAAATGCAGATGCAACTTCGTGCGGAAAATTTTGAATGGCAATATAAATTTTATCGTTTAGAAAATATCTGACTAGGTCAAACTGGTCGTACAACCAACAGTAAACATGATGGAGCAATGATACCGACTTCAGCGACACTGTGTAATTTTTTTCATCGCGACCGCTGATGAGAGCAAACTCGTAAAATATACAACCTGGCCAAGTATTTGGCTTTGAATTTTCAATTGCCCCGTGTTGAGAGATGTAATCAAGAAGGCTTTGCGAACACAATAAAGAGAAAGAATGAGTCAGTAAATATCGAATGATAGACGGAAGAATTGAGACCGTCTATGATTTACTCAATTGGAAACATGATATTTCGATAATTGACTAACACAAACAAAATAACATTTTATTCAACTAAAAAAAATAAGTCGGCGCCTTTCCTTGGCATCCCTGGCAAAGGAGCAACACACGATGTCGTTTGGGTCTTCAAAAATCTTCTAAAACGGCTGGACGGTAATAATAATACTTTTCACGACAGAAAACAAGTAAAAGAACTTAAATTGAACTTTAAGTAATAGTTCTGCAAACGAAATGATGGGAAATAGCGGAGTATTTGATACGATGTGTATGCTAGAACTCTATGGCTTGAGTGACATGTTTTGGGGTTTGCCCCTCCAACAGCACTGCGGTCGCCCCATAATCCTTTGCGATTTCCAAGATGGCGGTTAATACAGCTTTGAGCTATACATGTACTACGGAGCCATTCAAAGTCTCGGTCCAAGGTCAGCTACTACCAACAATCATGACGACCATGGACTCTCCGTTGATCTAACATCTCGGCCACCTAATTCTGATGCACTGACTGTAATCGGAGACAACTTTCATTCATCGTTTTTTTCTCCATGTCTGTGATTTTACCTTGCCTTGTTCTCGATATCGCGACGGTACCGAAACCCTCCAGTATGTTTGTCAACTGTACCTTTCAAGCACCCGTTTACGTCAAGTTCTGTCGTTCGCCGAAATACAATAGCTCTTCTCAAGAAGCCATCGAAAATTAAATTTATAGACACAATTATTATTGAAATATAAACATTTGAATAACAATGTTGAACTCTGTTTATATCGTTTGCAATGAATGATGTACTACTAGCGACATAATAATGATCGTATTGATCAGCTGATACCATGGCATGCAGCTCGCTGATCATACTGATGTCGATGCATGAACATTCCGTTTTCTTCATCTCTGGCATTTCACCGTGTTGACTTTTTGAATGGCATGATATTTAAAGGTGATGTTTCAAGTTTGATATAGACGGTAGGGATGCAGTTACTTTTCATTTCCTTCGAAAATACATCGTTTTTCAATTCAAAATGAACCGTGAAAGTGCTGGTCATTTTTGTGCTGAACATGCGTGTTCAGTGCAGTGCAGTGTGGAGTGCATGTAATATGTACAGAGTCAGGGCCGATCATGCCGGACGACGCTCACTGGCTTCGAACTCAGTTTAAATTTCCTTTTTTATTCGTTTTCTACAACTACAAATTCACTGGCATTGCCAAAACTATAAAATAATAGCAATAATGCACCCCCTCCCGGCCCATAATGGACTCAAGCAAACTTTGCACTCCATAATGTACTCGGCTTCGCCTCGTACATTATGTCGTGCAAAGTTTGCTTTCGTCCATTATGAGCCGGGAGTGGGTGCATTATTGCTTAACCATATACATAAAATCGGGGGTCATTTTGCAAAATTCGGTACTGAAGAAACAAATTGCCCAAGATTTACCGATATTTGAAATTCAAAATGGCTGCCGTCCTGCGTGAACTCTGTGGAGAAAAAATACAATTTTCGATTTTGGAAAAACTAAGGTGGTAAAAATTTTTCCTAGACCAAGAGCTTTAAAATGAATCCCCACAATGATGCGCTCGGTAAGCCTGTTTGATAAGGGCGTCATTGTCTTAATTAAAATGCAAAAAAGATATTTTTCGACGAATTTAGGTTACGTGTTCAGAAATTACTGATGAAAAAAACTGCAAAGCGCAACTTAATTGGCCATAGACCAGTGACAATAAACTGCCACGCATGCGCTAACTCAAAATTTGCAGCATCTGATGCCACGTGCGAGCAACTACACTGGACCGTGAGCAGTACTGATATATCGTTTACATCCGCACAATTCCACTCCACTTTGTGGGGTAGCTTATATTGTGTGGTGTGATATGGTATTATCGTCACAGATTTTATCGTCGTGTGACGCTAAATATCGTCATTTGAAATCAGTTTTTGGTGGAGATTCTTATTTTTCTCCGGGGGGACATAGATCCCCATTAACATTGGCGACTGTGGCTGATGTACCGTACGTTCACTCGGATCAGAACGCGTTCGTACTCCCTATCAGCTCAAATTTTACACAGTAGAGCAACTGAGTGCAAAACATTCGATTTTTAAGTCTTAAAATTCAGCGAGCCATCGAAAAGCGGTCCTTTTTGACGATCCATTGTGCGAGATCCTCGCTAATTTACGAGGTCCAATATTAACAGCTGATATGAAACTAACGTTGTTACCGGCCTCTTGTCTATTAACGTCAGAGCTTTACAGATAATATCATGACAGCAACGTAAGCTTTACAGATAATATCATGACAGTGACGTCATTTCATTCTTTTTACCCGAATGATTTATTATGAGCTCCTTTTATCATATAGACCCCCGATGATTTTATCTAAGCACACTAATGTGCGTCTTCCAATTTAGGGACAAGCAATTTCAAAACTGAGTATTTACCTAATGTGTAACCGCCCGCAGGTTTCACTACATGAGTCGTGCTAGTTTTGAAATTTCTCGTGCTAGCCGTGGCTTTCAAATTCATATTCCTGTCTCCTTACGTGTCTACTGCTCCGATACTCGTATGATCAGGTTTTCATTATATTTATGCTGCCGACACCGAACATTTAGACTTTCAAAAACCTTTTCTAACTTTAATCATATGTCATAACTTTTGAGGAAAGAAGCTGGAACTGACGACGAGTGTTGTTGTATAACTGGAACTTGTTTATTGAATACGGAACCGTGGCTAGGCCCCACGGCCCAGTCCAAGGATACATGAATCTGCCTGTGTGTCAGTCGGACCAAGTTAGTTTGTCTTCTGTTGAGTCTTGGTCACTTCACAGAGGAGTGACCGTGGTCCAGTTCTTTTTTTCCCTCTGAGTTAGTGTGTTCAGTATCTTGGCTATGTCGTATGCCGACGCCATAAAGAATATAATAAGACAATACTTTGATTTACCGACATTAGAAAAGATTACAAAAGTAGAAATTATCACATGCCCATGCGTGGCTTGCTACAATTCTTTTGTTTCAAACCCACGCCATGAATAAATTAAAATGATAACAACTGCTCAATATTACGATTGAGTGAAACAATAGAACATGGGGGTAAAACGCAGAATACCTCCATGAGAAAAATTATGACTGGGTAATTCTTTTAAATGTGTAAATGAGCGAGATCATGTTGTCGATACTGTGCTGGTATTTCGTAGCGCCAGCATTGTTAGAGTCCAAACAAAGAAACGTTGCAGCTTGATCACTCGCGTCCAAGAACGCTAATGTATTGTGAGCGTGGAATATTAATATTCTGTGCGCCAATTTGGAAGATTATGACACATAGTTGGCAAATACACCAACCTCTTCTTTCACTCTCGTATACATCACACAGTCAGGCCTGCCGCCAATAAAACAACAATGCTTTCTTCAGATTAAAGAAACACGGCCGTCGGAACTGCGCCTGGGCGAGTTTCTTGTTTACAAACGTGCACAATGTTTTAATGCACCTCATCATCATAGCTGCAACATTTCAATTACACGATGTAGATTATGACAGTCATGTACTTTTTTCAATCACCGTTGTACCTTGGATACAGTGTTTACATTGGTCGTATGGGTCCCATACGATTTTGAGCGCAGTTCCGACGACTGTATCCCATTAAAGTGTAACCTGTTGCTTATTCCCTAATGTCGCCCACGGCGCTCAAGTAATTTTTCTGTATTAATTCCGACAGTTGCGCACTTATGCAAGATTAATGCTCAAATCATTGGCGTTACAATTTCCCTTGTATTGTATTGCCATGAATCCGTCTCGTAAATCAGGATTTTCTTGTAAAATACAATTTAGTAAGTGCAAATGTGTGCTCCCTCACTTGCTTCAAGTAATTTTTCTGAATTCATTCCGAGAGTTGCGCATTTATGCATGCTCCAATCATTGGCGTTGCAATTTCCTTAAGCTTGTATAGTATTGTCATGAATCCGTTTCGTAAATCAGGTTTTTCTTGTAAAATACAATTTAATGTAAATACAAATGTGTGCTCCCTCACTTGCTTCATGTCAATTAGTGTTTGAAGAAAGTTTAAAATTTGAATTAGTTCGGTTCATTCATTCATTCATTTATTGATATCGTTGGTTATAGAATTGTATCGTTTTTTTATTCGTTTGCTTGGCAAGCATTTTCTTTTTCGTAAATCTCTCTCTCTCTCTCTCTCTCTCTCTCTCTCTCTCTCTCTCTCTCTCTCTCTCTCTCTCTCTCTCTCTCTCTCATACACACACACATTAACACACTCACCAGTTCTGTGTCAATTTCCTAGATGTTGACAAAGTTGTCTGTGTGACAGGCCTCCAGCATTACCGTCTGTACAAATATAACGATTTCTTTCTATTCACCGTCCATGCCTTGATTTCGCGGGTCACTGCGCATGATTCCAAACGTGATGATTAAAATGATGACGACATCGAGCAATTACGGCAGAATACATATTTACAATTGTAATAATCTGTGAAGCCTTTCTGTCACCTTCGGCAAGTCCGCTCTCTTCAATTAACGGATCCACCATCCTTCTGACACTGCCGGGGATGCACGGGTAGATGTCTAACAGGTCTTCCGCGTCGCAACGCCGCTCTGTATTTTGTCAAAGCAGTTGCCGTTGGTGACAGCCCAGAGGATACAATCGTAGGCGAGGGTGCGTATCAATGATGTAGGTAGGTTGACGAAGCGTTCATCTTTCACCTTTACTTTACACAAGTCTGAAAAAAAACAACGTTGTCCATGCAAATTTTCATCCCGTCGATACCCGTTCAGGTACAACAGAAAGACCGCTCTCACAGTGGGAAGGTTACCGTATACGGGTCCCTGATTTCCTCAGTTTTATTGAAGACTTTCCATCGGTTATGCTTGGATGACCATTCCGCGTAAATATATCGCTGAAAAACTCCGAGAGTTCGAGATGAAAACCATAACACTCCGACTTTATTAATATTGTATATTACGCTTTCACACAAACCTGAGCGGCTAATATGACGCACACAACACCTATGGAGGTCCGCAATCACTGGCAAACAAAACGCCACTTCGCAATGCACTGGCTAATTAAACACTTCTCTTCTCAATCACGGAAACCCTCCTTTCTGTAGAAGTTCATGTTAACACTTTTAATAAGAGACGATGGTGCGTAAAATAGTGTGGTACCAGTGACCAGTCAGTCAAGCCGAAAGCTCCGCACTTTGCGCCCAGAGGAAAAAAATTGCACCTTCGCAAAGACCGGTTTACTTTTCCTCGCGTGAAGCCAGTAACCAAGTGACGGATTTTTTTTTCAATTACGGAATCCATCTGTTCACTGTTGTCAAATGGATTACTCTTTTAATTTGCTTGAGCTAAACTGGGTGGCTTGTACCGAGGAAAAGTGATAGCTCAGACCCTAATGAACACCTGTTTATTAATTCTGGGTTTCGCACATTTCATATTTGGCAGTGGTCATTCATCAAAAAAAATAAAACATCGACTGAAAAAAGGATAGTACATATAACGCCGTTAAGGTAGAACGCGCCTCGGGGTCAGATTTTTGGGTTTTATCAATACTCTTCTGATCTATCACTTGTTGGAGCTCCATTTAAAGCTCTTGGTGGAAGAAAAGTTTTCGCCGGCTTGGTTGTTCATAAATAGACAATTTTATTCTCCCCGATAGAGATAACACAGCTATGGCGGCCATTTTGAATTTCAAATATCGGGAAATCTTAGGTAATTTGTCTCTCTGTAATACAAATTTTTGAACGGGGTGACCCATGATTTTTATTCTTGCTTTGGTAAGAGAGGAAAGTTGGAGCAAAAGTTGAGTATTGAACTTTTGAGGCACATACTACCGTAAGGTAATACATGTAACCATGGAGATAGAAACGGCACCATGACATAACGCAACGATACAAATATATTGTTGCTATAAATCAAATTTGAAATCGGCGACTCAACATGTGGGCAAAAGAAAAATCAATTGAAACCCAATGAGTGAATTATTTCTCATAATTCAGACGTCTTGTACGTCATGCATCTGTCATAATCCTCGAAAATTTATATTTTACGCTCTCTATACATTAGCGTCCTCAGACGCGATAAACACCGAGCAGTTCCACTCGATTTGTAATTAGAATATCGGGCCGAGCACGGAATCAACGACATGCCCTATTACTGGATCACACAATTCAAAAACAAAACAAAACAAACAAACAAAACAAAACAAAACAAAAAAACAAAAAAACACTGCGCCAAGTAACTTATCGGAGAGTGGTATTCCGCGTTCAACTTCAAAGTTCGTATTTTTTCGTCACAGCTTGTTATATTGTGCTGATTCATATCGTCTGATTTATTCATGGCATGCATGGCGGGGGTCTTCAAACAATGGAATTGCAGCATAACGCGTACGGGCAAGTGATAATTTGTACTTTTACATCTTTTCTAACGTCGCTATTGTGTGTCATCTTATTGTATTCTTTATGGCGTCTAGATCTGACTTACTGAACCACAACACTGTATAAATGGACACTGATACGCTTACACAAGTTAAGAGATCAGAGAGACACTCCGGCACAGACTCATGGATCCACTTTCTCACTGGGGATACTCTGATGCATTGGGCGACTGGGCCGTGAGGCCTAGCCCTGATTCCGCATTCATAAACAAGTCCTAAGTCTAAATCGTCACTCGTCAAATCCAGCGTCTTCTTCGTATATTTTTCATCGAATAACGACATGTGTTACGCGGCGCGGGGGATTTGTAATGGAATTTGTTTCCAAAACTGTTCATAGAGATGTCTAGAAACGTCTCAACTTGCGGGAAAGGTATTTAAATGCGGAATTTCGATGGGGAGACCCAATTTGGGTCTCGCTTTGCGAAGTACAAAATGTATCCCCCCCCCGATCGATGGACACGAACACTGGAAAATCACGAATAGGATATGATTTGAAAAGATTTAAAACAAATGGAAGCCGAAATCGAGCACTTGCAAATACTAATTGAACTTGGGATGCAAGGATTTAGATGCCTCAACACAGGGAATAAATGATAGGAAAGTGGCACGGACGAGTGGAATCTAGTGAGGTTCTGTTGTCAGGAGATGGTTGGACGATTGCTTTGTTGCGTAGAACAGAGTCCACCTTAGCTCACTTAATTTGAGGTTCTAATTTAATTCCTCGACTGTTTCTGTTCAGATCTCGGCTCTAAGCTCCTCGCTCTCCCGCCATCTCTTCGATTGTCTTTAAACCCAAACATTTCTATCCACCAGTTGCCCTTTGTTTCTTCCCGCATATCTGTCATGTCTGGGCCAGGCATGTTACCAATACCTAGTTGCATGACGTCGGTACTTCTGATAATCGGCGTTGCCAGTGGCAATCATTTGAGTGCCTCTATATCAAGACACGCATGTACACCAAATTAATATTTTTGATGGCAGGGAATTTGGTAGTTGGATCTAAAATAATGAACCCTTGACAATATCATAACTTATCACTTAAGCAGCGGTTGGCATGCGTGGTAAACTATATTTTATAACTGGACTTGTATAATCCAGAGTAGACGTGGCCCAAGTCTTTGACGAAAATAATTTTGTGAATTCAGTGTAGTTGAGAAATTGGGACTGGTGTTTTGCTTTGTGTTGTTTTTTTTCTGAAAGATGTAGTGAAGTTATCGCTGGATCCCGGGAGATACTACCTACCGCGTTCACTCTACGTAGGCTCAAATCTAATGCATGCATCACGAGATTAAATGCGAAGACGAGCGTTGTTCTGATCATGCTGCGATCGTCACTCTCAAAGCATTTCACACAAAAAAGTATCATCAATTCGTTCTAGCCTTCTGAAATGACTTTATAACACATGATCATCAACTTGAACCAAGTCTAAATCCGGAATCGCACCAACGGACAGTGTCATCGCTCCAAGAGTAGCGAGCTTAAAAAAAAAATAAAAAAAACGCTCCGGGGTCCTAGCGATTGACGTCATTCATGATCGGGTTTGTGATTGTGTGTGTCGTGATTGTCCCGTTAGAACTGGAGAAGGGTTCTGATATGAGAAAGAGTATAACAATTATCGTCTTTCCGTTGCAAAATCCATGTATTCACATTTAGAAAATTAGCGATGCCTTTGTGACACAAAGCCTCGAAAAGGATGTTCACTGACGCACGTAATCACGGTAATTGTACCCTATACGTGCAATAACAAAACATCAATTATTGAAATGTTTTCAGATGGATAATGTTCATGTAACCACACAAGTTTTGCACAAAGGAACGAAAATTATATCAAATGTGAAAACACGGAATCTGTTCTCTTTTGCTATATATGGGTCAGTGGGCCTACATTTGCAGTTTTCCCATCATATTATTATAATGACTGTCAATCCACATTGGGGAGCATTTTTCATCCAATTAGTGTTTCTTGGCGGCCGGCCGGCACTTTCTTTGATAACTGCGCCCCGAAACGTGGTTCGGAAATGAATAAGGCGCGATGTCTGTTTCAAAGAGCCTGGTCTGCCCATGTCTGATATCTGCCATCTTTCGCTCACACACGGCAGTTTCCATTCCCGAAGCTCAGTCAAATTCTGATAATGACGAACTCTCCCTAACACAGGTACGATACGAGACGCAGAAATATCTTCCGCCTGAATTTGGTGGATACCATGAAACATAAGGACGTTACACCACTGCATAAAGGATACTTTGCCAATTTTGTTCTTTATGGATATACCTCCTGTATTTCAGCACAGTTACTCTAGAGTAACCCTGATTTCAGTTTTACGTGTAGACGGAGCTACATGTTTTGTCAGACGATGATTTTGTGATGTCTTTTGGAAATGGTCACACATGTACAAGAAAGGATTGAGTGTCTTTTTCGAAACAGAATAAGACTCATATTCATTTTTATTCGGTAATGTTCCTTCACTTTAAAACAGTCTTGCAACAAATTGTATCAAATTGTAACGCAGACTCCTCCATCGTATACAGTTATAATGGATCATTGTCACTTTGCACTATTTTGTCTCAGTACCGTAGTTTCTTGGTAGTCCCCCAAGCACACTTGGTTAGCACCGGGCCGGTAAAAAGTTTGCTTTACTTCATGCGCATTTTAGGTTTCGGCTGCAAGTGATTATTTGCCTTAACACGGGTAAATCGTCAGCGATGATATTGTGGGCCTTACATTAATCATGCAGTGTCTTTTAAACTAGCAGACGAAGTATTTCAACACTTGTTATAGGAAGTGGATCGAGAAATGGGGAGGGCTGAAAATAAGCTGATAAATCGATCAATAACACGCGAAAAAGTCAAAGGGCGCAGTTATTGGGGCATTAATTTCAATACCACGGATTCCAGTCTTGATGAATCATTCCGCTTCGAGATGTTTTCGTCTTTTCTGACTCTCACATACTTCCTCTGCTCCCTGCACAACAATACTCCCATCTCGAATTGTAAGACGTGAAATTGCTTTACCCCATGGCGACGGATTCATCCTCGGGACGGATAAGTAATATCCCACTTGCTCCATTCACTTTACACCTCCCAAACGTTGCAAAGCGGATATACGCGAAGACAACGTGGCAACACTTTGGGTTTGCCCAGAAGGGGGCGCGTGCTTGGTTATTGTTCCAACTTACCTTTTGTCGGCCGTGTTAGAAGTGCCACAAAATAAACTGGCTAACATGGGAGACGATAAGCGATAGACCACGTATAGAACAACAGCAATCTTTTTCAGTAGACGACTGTTCGGTATACTTGTTTGGTTTATCATCCGTATCAATCGTTCCAGCGGCAGGACGAACTTGAAACACACTCTCGCAAATAATATACTGATAGGCTTGGTGGGAAAGTGGTTTAGGGTAACTGCCTCCCTATCATGATCATGAGGATTGTGAGTTCGGGAGTTGGTAATAAGTTCGGAGTAGCTACCTAACTGTCGGCGGAAATTGTATCGGCGCTTTTCGTCGACGTCTGTCGATTGAAATGGATAAATGAAATAAATGAATAAAAAATAAATTTTAAAAGAGAAAAAGTCGTTTCCCTCATATCACATACACAGCGAGAAAAAGGAAACGCTGGCGTAAAATATACAACAATTTACAGTAAAAATACAACAATAAAAAAAGACAAAACGTTTTTATGTAGGGCTACATTAACTGCAAAAGCAGTGGATTGTATCTGTAACTTTGTCCCAATTCAAAATTTTTTATCGCCCGGATAAATGCAGACATACATGTGGTTGTCCGTAAAGCCCTGGGTAAATCATCGCTTAAATTGGCCATGCGATTGAAATATAGGTGGCGAATAGAAAGTTGGTTGAAGCGATTCAATCTTAGTATATTTGAATCAGCACTTAGGCGGCCGTGAATGTTAGAAGATTAAAACTCAGCAAACTTATGAATGTTCACAGTATATATTCCAGTAGGCCTGGTGCGTTTATGAAAGAACATATGGTCAAGCACCTCTCTGCGTAATGTGAGAGAAACTGCAAGGTCGAGTAGGTTTTCACGTTTTTATGCGAGGCGACAGATATTTCAGAAAAATGATGATTTGTGATTTTCCAAGGGGTTTCAAGTAGTGACTTTAACTTTGATACATAAACCGCTGCTTACCTGAAGTACCGTAGCGCCATTGTTGCTTGCAACTGAACATTTAGCGAAGGCCAACAGAGAGGGCTGAGTTAGCCGTGGGCAAGCTGGATTTCTTTCACAAGAAAACTATTTTCAGAATATGGACCGGGACAAAAAAAGGGATCTAAATTACCTTAGTTATATCTAGGAAGCTAGACACGCGAATCACGTCTTGACACAGAAGCCACGTTTCATTCATTAGAAGACGGCCTTTGTCGGTTTCAGGAGCTGTGACCTCAACGGTTATGTTCCAGGAAGGTTCGAAGAAAGTGTGAAACAAGTCAAAAAGCAGCCTAAGGTAGCATGTTGCCACGAGAGTATCACGAACATGACAATAATGTTAGCAAAGCAAGATCTTGAAGTCTTTGCGATTCTCGACGATCACCTTCAACAAAGAACTTATCGCTGATGGAAGATTGACCCTCCACCGTTTCAAGTTGGTCTCTCGCGCGATAAAGCTAAAGCTCACCACAAAATAGGACCCATCGGCCAATCGAAGAAAACGAAGAAGATGAAAATTAAATAAACATAAATAATCTCACAACTCATTTATGTACTAAAGATGATTTACATAGCTTTGCATTATACTATCGTTCAAATAAGGAATTATTTACCGCTATTTGAATACAAAATGGCGGCCATCCCCGTGTTAACTCTATAAAGAAAAATAAAATATTTGATTTTACAAAATTTAAGACCGTAAAAACCTTTCTTACTCCAAAAGCTTTAAAATGAACCCCCACAAGTGGTAGATCAGAAAAGGATTGTTAAATTTGGGAGTCCAGTTTTCCGTCCCCGAGGCGAATTCTACCTTTACCTTAAAATCGTCCACAACAAAGGCAGTTGAAATCTTATTCGACATTGAACATTCCATCTTTAACTTCCCTCAAAGCTTGATTTCTTAAATGTACCTTGTGATGTATATTCCATGACCACGTGGAGGCCAGTCGTTCAACATGTCGATACTGTCTGTTTTGTTATGTCGTCCGTAACATGTGTATTGATGATAACAGAATGTACTGTCCAGCTGAAATGACGTCCAATTAAATATTGTATATTATAAAACGTGACGTTTTGTAACATTCATAATTCATATTAGACATACTTTTAGGAGAATAGGAAGACAATGTCCTTAAATTTTATAAAAAAGGACTCTAGCTTTAATAAATAACATCAATAAATATATCAATGAATAAATAAGCTTATATAAATAAAATTAATTAATAAATGGACATTATCAGAAGCCAGGGCTATTTCCCATTCAAATGAATGGTCAATTCGAACGTGTCAGACAAAGGGAAACGATAATTTAGGTCAAAACGTTCAAATAATAGTTTGTAGGCTCTTCCCATGTGTAACAAGTTTCTATTGACGCCAACCATTCGTTATTCATGGTGTACACGATCGGGTAGCGTAAACGTGATGGCAACACAATAAATGTATTTCTCTCCAGAGGCCTGTAGGTGTAAAGAGTGCGTTGATATCGGGTAAGGAGTTGAACAGACCACTATTATTTTCATTCCGTTGGTTTTGAAATTGCAATGTAAGATCTTCTGTTCAGTTGAATCAATTTCTTAAAACGCCGGTAATGCTAACATTTGATGATTTTTTTTTCACCATTTATTTTTGATATCAACCATAATTTCTTGTTCTTCTCCCCAGAGCTTGTTGGTGTATACAGTATACAGCTTGACAAACTCAGCCTGTCCACGTGTAAACTGCGTTGTTTCTGTTAACAATTGAATTCTAGTTCAGACTAAGAATTCAAATATAAACACTGCATTTTACAGCTGTAGACGCTACAAGGTGGATGTTTCAATATTCCTTTGGGAGTAGAATAAGAGCTCACAATTGACAATACAGAATAAAAATAATTGAACACTCGTCAAAATTTAGCATTACTGGCCCTATGAATTTTACGAATAGATATTTATCCCCGATGTTCATACACAAATAATGTGACAACCAGTAAACTTTGCATGTAGCATCAATAATGCCCTATGATATTTGGCGACTTTTTCAGCCCTGAGGGACTGCGCATGCGCTAGAGGCTCGCGTTAGGGATAGGGTAAACACGTGAGCCTGCTTGCACGTGTGTTTACAAAATAATATGGTAGAACGACTATTAAGATGAAGCGTGTCGGAGAAAACAGGACACCCCGCTATCTCATGGACAGATTGTCTATAGAGTGTCTTTTGCAGTATCGTCATTTGCAAGGTTTGTCTTTGTGATGGCGTTGTTTTGACTTTGCTCGGTACCATTACCTTTGTACCTCTATGGTGAAGTATACAGATTGCTAATATGTGACTACCGGCGGATTTGCCATCAAACTCTCATTATGTTCGCCAAGGATTTGTGAAAACGTTCAGCGATCATTAGCTATTGACACTACGTTGACACAACTATTCATGGCGAGCATTCATGACGAGGAAAAAACACCCATTCACTTTTTCTTCAATCATCCCTAGATACGCGCTTTCTTTTCCGGCGTGCGCGCGATTTCACAGAGTAGTCACCGTTATCAACCTTGCTCAAAAGCTTTATGGTGTATGCTTCAGGGACCGACTTTCGGACTCTCAAACTGTAGTCATGTTTGGTATACCGTTTGTGGAGATGGTGGGGGTGGGGTGAGGGGTTGTTTGAAGTGCATGGAGTAAAAAACATTTTCACCGGCTTAGTTTTGACAAAAACGAAAATTTTATTTTTCCACTTAGCGTTTACACAGGAAAGGCGGCCAGTTTGAATTCCAACTGTCCGTAAATGTTAGGTAATTTGTTTCTCTAGTACCGAATTTTGCAAAACGACCCCTGAGTTTAATTCTTAATTTCGAAAGGGGCGGTATAATCTTTCAATACAGAAAGTTTTAGCAAAAAGTTTTAAGACTTTCAATTTTCCAGGCGCGTACTATCTTAGTATAAGGTTACTAAAATCCGAACAAAGTAACATGTCTAGACTCAATGTACATAGACTTCACTCGAATCATCAGCCATCAACAGATCCATACATATAGATACACTCAGACACAGCTACACAGTCACAGACAGACATATATATATATACACAGTATGTATGTATGTATGTATGTATGTATGTATGTATGTATATATGTATGTATGTATGTATGCATGCGTGCATGCGTGTATGTATTTATGTATTAATGTATGTATATGTATATGCATATGCATATATATATATATATATATATATATATATATATATATATATATATATATATATATATATATATATATAAATCACGTACATTGACCTTGTTATTCTGGCAGTGTAATATCACACAATAGTGATACCGTTTACAGGATTTCCGTATCACCTATACTTCTGACGTCAGCAGTAGGATAATGCAATCGGGACTTTTTCTTCTACTAGAGGGTCTACGACGTTTAATATCGCGTTGATGAAAATAGAGAGGGTTCTGTAGAATTGTTGGGAAATTTCGTGACCATAAATATTATGATGGAAATCTAGATGTATCGTTAAAGATGATAGTGGCATTTTTTCTGTTACTCAATGTGGTGAAGACGATGGCGTTCACGGTTCACTGTCGTCTGCTACTAAGTACATATACCAGCTGGTCAACCCAGCCGTAAATCACCGAGTCACCGGCCGCCGAAATCGACAAATTCATCACAGAATTGTAAGAACCGAAGATACCAAATTCCATAATTTAATGCTGTCAAGCAACTGGTGAAATTGTGAGCAACGACATTGGACATTGACGTTGAACTTCACTGAGAGGCTTTGTCGGAATACTCCTCCCAATACTATAATTTTTGTGTGTTTTTCTAATAAATTTTCAAGGACCTGTCACGCTGCGCGGTGTCCCAATTCTCCTAACCACGTGACAATATCTACGATTGGCGCCCCGGCGGGAAAGGTGACGCCTCTTTTGGACTTCACTCTCCTATTGGTTCGCCCTCAACGATATCTCCGAGATTTCCATCATAGCGTATGGTATGGTTTTAATCCCCGTTCTCCTTGATTGAAGCCTCATTCACTGTTCTTGATGGCGGGGCCAGGCTGAACGCGGGCTCTTGCTGCGTAACACGACAATTTGACTTGCCTCTTGTTCAGTGTGTGCACACTCGTCCTCACGGTTACTCACCTCTCGGCGTGGGCTCCCAGTAGGCAGTGCGACAGAGCGTAAAGCACAAATCATAGGAGACAGCAATGAGACACTAGGATTGGTGGACTAGAAGACGTAGCAGACAAAGAGAAGCTGTCGTGCAGTGCCTTTCCTGTCGCAGAAAACGGTGAGTGTCGTGTCAAACGTGTTATCATGGTACAATACAGAAAATTAGCCATAATTCTTAAAATTAGCGCATCGATTTCGTCTGTACACAATGTCAACACGCTGTCTCCATATTTTGCACTTAAAGCAGTTATCTTCCATTTATTTTGCAGACCCTATATATCTTTGGTTACTGCCAATAGGCATTGCCAAACTCAGACTTTTGAAATATTAACCTTTCACTGAAACCAACTCCAGCCAAAAGATGTTAACTTCATTTTACTGTACAGAAATGCCATTTTCACAAAATCCTGGCCGTTTTACCTGATAATTCCTTCCTCACGCCCGCGCATGAATTTCACAGGGGTAACGTGGCTGAATGTAGATGTAGCAGATTTAGAAATTTGTCCCTTCGCTTTCGCGAGATTAATATGAACAATCATCAGTCTTTTCGAGACTCGATAATACCTTTCCTCCAAAGGTATGTGTGTGTGTGTGTGTGTGTGAGAGAGAGAGAGAGAGAGAGAGAGAGAGAGAGAGAGAGAGAGAGAGAGAGAGAGAGAGAGGTGCTCCGTCTATTCATACGTTATTATCAAACACAAGGTAACGGTGGACTCATGGCGTTCGTTTACAATTCCAAGTGTTTGGGTTCAGTCGGTCTGATAGCGATTACCTGTATAGCCCAGATCTCTCAGTTGTTCTTCAAGCTTTTAGACTCCCTTTCTAGGTTTCCCGTCGTTGGTTCTCTCTGAAGGAATAGAACAATGTTATCAAAAGCAAATGGAGGTCAGAAATATTACCGACGAGTGTGCTAAGCAACACATTGCGTGCCGCTAAAAATGTCGAGTAACATTCTCGAGAATTACAGCCACTCCAATTGCACTTGCGCAGCCTTGTTTTGCAAATGTTGCCTTGTAGCAATCTGTACAGCATCACTGACATTGAACCGGGCTGTTATTGTGTCTTCAGGACAGTGACTTTCCCAGGGTACCAGGCAAATATTTCATGGTCGATGTACCAGCAACCACAGCAAAAATAAAAATACACAACAAAACAAAAACAAAAAAATCTGACAGTGAATTCAAACGTAGAGTTTCCTTATACTTGGGGACTTTGATTCTCGAAGGGTGCGTTCATAAGAGAGAGAGAGAGAGAGAGAGAGAGAGAGAGAGAGAGAGATTTCCGTCTATTCATATGTTATCAACAACAGGGTAATGCTTAACTCAATTACCGATCGTTTACATTCCCATTTGTTGGGTTTCAGTTAATGACGGACACTGATAATCGATAGCCGAGACTAAATCTCAATTATTTTGCGTTTTTTTTTGGTTTCTATCTAAACTGGTCACAAATATTTGTATCCCTTGTATTCTTCTTATGGTCTGAAATGTTTCCCTAAATGCGAATTACTCGTGATGGACTGAAATTCAATGTAAACACCTGGGAGTTAGAAGCCAGAGCAGAGACCAAGTCTGCATATCGTGAAAACATCGTCAATTTTAACAAACCGCCATCAATTGCAACATGCTGACACAGCAAACATTACTGGTCTGTGCCAGTAAGGTTACGGGCGTACCTGGATGTTTGTGACACATATTTTCACTCAGAAACGTCCGCTACCGTCTTGTAAAGTCTGCTAGTACAAACCAATGTATCAGTTTATGAAGTTCATCAGATCCGTTTGGTACGTGTGTCCCACCTGATTAATATTTGAAGGATTAATTTACAGACATTTTTAATCATGTTTTATCCCATTCATGAACGTCTAAATCAGCAGAAATATTAATCGTCGGAAAAAATTCGAGTTGGAAACGAAGACGTGTGGAATGTTGGTTCATTTGCATATTCAAATACATTTACAATAATGTTATCTGGAGCTGTTTTTAACACTTATTATGCAAAAGTCTAAAAAATTCACTGTGATCATGTTTGATAAAATACTAAAGTATATAAAAAGCGTGGTTTGAAAGAAGTTGCGCAAAAATCATCATTTTCTAGTTTGATTTGGACCCATCTCCACTCCAAAAAATTAGCTGATTTTAGAAAAAAAAATTGCCCAGACAATGTTTAGTTTATATGAATATAAAAATATGTAAGTGTTGTACGAACGTTAAATAATTTAATTAAAAAGAATAGCTTTTGATATCTTTTTTCATAATTTTTATCCTAAAAATGAACTTTTTTTCATTTTTCTTGCATTCTAAAGTATTGAATCTGCAAACGCCATGCTTTGTATGATGGGCGATATTATATTTGGCAAGCAAATTCTAGTTCCATTCGAATATGACCCAGTCGTCATTGTACTGTACACAGACGTTGATTGTATTGACAATCTTGACACAGCTGACCCTTGCAGTAAGGAAGTTACTGTATAACAGCGCAAACCGATGGAAAATACGCAAGGCGTCACAGCTATTTGTGTTTTCAATAATTCATATAACATATACAAATGCGCATACACATATCGCGTTGAATTTTGCATTGCATGGGCAAATCTCAATGGATCCCTTTGCCGTGATCATTACGCTTCAATTATTTTCTACAATGGACATTCTGCAGAAGAAAAAAGTATTTTCTTTTTGTTTGCGTACATCCACCAGGTTCACCTACATGTAATATGATCAGCACGTGACGATGTATTTATGCGATGAAGTAATGTTTGGTTTCTTTGTGTCTGGTAGGTTTGTTGTGCCTGCTCTTTCTTCTATTTAGGTCAGGCTCAACCATTTACAGAGCTATGCCTGCATAGAAACCATATTGAGTCCTGATAAATTGCAGCTTTGGGGCTAATGTCTTATTTCAATTTGCCAGCAAAATTTTGCGAGAATGAGTTTGCGCGTGTATCGCCATATGTATTTAGACACGCAAATGTGGCACTCCCGGAATTACATTTCAATCCACGTTTTTAATAACGTGTTTACGAACGAACGGCTTGCCCCTTGCATTTGTTTGTCTCCGAAAACCTCATTTCTGCAAATCTTCACTGAAAATTTCATTTTTTATTTTAACAAGGGGAAATATCGACAAGGCAAGTCACACACGATGAAATTTGCTGAGATTTCTTTGCTAGAATTTCTGTTAGACTTTTACCGCAAAAAACGTCATTTGTTGTTACTGTGAATTGTTGTGATGTCATCAAAAACCAACGACGTCGTTAAATGGCGATGCATTTTCGCTCGGCTGTAAAAAAAGAGAGAATCTAGACTCTTTACAACGGATAATACCCCCCCCCCCTACAAATCAGATTAAAGAACAACACATTGTAGATCGCAAGGCGGGAAGCACGCAAATCAACGGACAATATGGCATTTTTTTCCCGATTGATTAGTTATAATATTTTTCAAAGTAACTCTGACCGCACATATCTCTCCCCTGATTGGATACTTAAAACCTGTGCATGGTTTAACATGGTATGTACAGACGTCGCCCTTTGCCACTTTGGAATTAAAGTAACCAGCGAAAATAGACCCAAACAAAAATATAATATACTACTTTACTAATATACTAATATACTTCTTTTATTATTGATGCTAGACCAGTTAATTCTGTTGTTGTTGTTGTTGTTGTTGTTGTTGTTGTTGTTGTTGTTGTTGTGTTGTTGTTGTTGTTGTTGTTGTTGTGGTGGTGGTGGTGGGGGGTCGTTTTGTGTTCCATAACTCGTGGCAACTTTTCAATCCTGGTGAGAAGCTCGTTTTGGAATCAAAGACCAATAGATTTTGTTGTTGTCGTCGTTCTTTTCATTTTACACAGAAGAAAATAAACGCGAAGTGATGTAATAATTTCATCGAAGCTTGATGATTCCGAGTAACTCTGAGGGAAGGAAAGCCAGCTCTCCACGCTGGGCGCCTGTCAGACAAAATCCGTGACGTAAGAGGAGAAATCATTTAGTTCTACGTTGCAATTTTAAAACAGAACCCTCTCCAAAAGAATGCAGGAAAAATGATTCTGTTTTGACGTATTTACAAAACCAATTCCCCGTTCACGTTATTTTGAGACTTTGCAGAGGTGACCTTCGTAATTACCACGACAAAGGTCACGCCATTCGGTCGACCATACTTTCTTTCGGTAAAAACCCGTCGAAATGTCATTATAAGACTTAGCTACAATTACATTTTAGCGGTGTTGAACGCTGCAAACGCATGACGCAGTGAGTGAAAGTCTGGATATATAACGTTTTTGGAAAGTTGTATCAGAAAATGACATACAAGTTACATACAGGCTTACACAAAACTGTACACAGATACATACGTTGTTGCACACATGGTTACATACATACATAGTAGTAATCGAATACATACATACATACATATATATATATATATATATATATATATATATATATATATATATATATATATATATATATATATATATATATATATATATATATATATATCAAAGCATAGAGATGTTCTCGTGGGAAATTACAGTGCTTTATGTTCAAGTAGAGCGTTATAAGCAGTAACTCAAATAACTTAAAGTACAAAGTGATAATATTTGTTATTCATTCCATGCATCTCACAATCTTCAGACTGACTTTCGCCGATGGTTAGTGCCAATGTAATACGTTTTTATTTTCAAAAGACGAGACATTTCTGTATACTTGTTCAGTCCATCTTTCTTTGTGCATCTTCTTCGACAGATTTCTCACCATATTTTGTTTTCACTGAAATCCAAGAGCAATTTTTACCGATTTAATCACTGTTTCATCATAGGTCCACTCACTCACTCACACACATATACTCTCTCTCTCTCTCTCTCTCTCTCTCTCTCTCTCTCTCTCTCCTCTCTCTCTCTCTCTCTCTCTCTCTCTCTCTCTCTCTCTCTCTCTCTCTCTCTCTCTCAACGGGCTATTAGTGCTGCATTTCTGCAGGTGATGTCGAGGCTTATTAATGTGAAGTTCAATGACTTTATATTCAGTGCAAGATCTTGCACTACATTCGTTTATAATGAATTCGCTCACGGTGGTATTCGGTGGGATATCTATATCTTATCGTTTGTGAAAATTATCGCCTCGTCCAGCCGAGCGTTCCGCGACGTCACGCCGCTTGCTTTTACTACACACGTTCCCCGAGTAGGTGTTAAAGAGATCGTATTTGAGTAATAAACGCATCGGTGACAACGACACCACAGGGTTTCGGCGAGGTTTCGTGGCGCGTACATTGAGTAAATGGGTCAAAACGGCATCAGGAGTAATATCACAACTCCCCTATTTGTGGTAGTTGATGTGGTAGTTGATTTACATTTTACGATGTCGGTGTGGAAATTTTCTCAAACTCACTTTGGGAATTGAACTGAAGATACCTGGGTCTGACGAAAAAGGTCACTTGTTTAAATGTGTGCTTGAATACGATTTATATGAAAGCAAAAAGCATATATATATATATATATATACACGATTTATAAGAAAGCAAAAAGCATATAGGCCTATATAAATATATATAATATACATATATATACGATTTATAAGAAAGCAAAAAGCATAATACAGATAGATAGATAGATAGATAGATAGATAGATAGATAGATAGATAGATAGATATTGATATACAGACAGAAAAAAATCGCTTACTAAGTGAATATAATGAAACGACGACAACTCTTTGAACAATCTACATAATATGGAGCAGAGGAGAAAAACACGTACACATTTAGTACGTCAAACACAACAAAACACAAATTTGATTCGTGTGTACCTCACCTGTATTCACTTTGCTACCATAACAATTCGCCATTGTTCGCAGTGACTTTAGCCGTGACGTTGACGAATTGTAAAATGCAAGACTCATCAGTAAACCCCTACTTTTTGTGGAATTTGAACATTTCTTATAGTTATGTGTTCAAATGGACGTTTTCTTGTTTCAACTGATTTTTCACTCAACAGGTTGCGATAATGTATGAGAGGGACAAATTATCTTTGGATGTTTTGCTACAAAATGGAATATATAAAATTCCATGGGGATTGAAACTTTTAAATATACGTTACATCTTTGTGACACCGAAATACACAGCGGTATTGGAGCGAAAACGCCCAGGGCACCATGTCGTAGTCAAAATAGCTGATATGTAAAACACGTAAAGTGACCTCTGGCGAGATTGTGACGGCATTGTACAATGTGAACCAATTTTAACTGACCTGCGTCATTACGACAAAGACGAGGAAGCTGCGGAAAAATAAAGGCAACATTTTCTGAGGAAACTGTTGTGAGATAATTCAAGTCAGAGCGTACTGACGGATTTGTGTTGAGGGCATTCTCCCCCGAACTTCCGGCCCTCTTATCGGCACACCCCGTCAACAGGAGTAATTGAAACAACATACAATTTACGACATTGGGATTATGACACAGCGAGCAGTTATAAAATGATTTAAGGAGAAAAACAAAACACTAAAAGCTGAGAAATAAGACCCGAGTTCGTGGCAGAAAATAAGCGAAGGGTTCAACTCGTCTAAAAGTGGCCCTGTCTGACGCCCAGATTACCCGGGAATCAATGACATCTTTTTATCGTTGCCTCATTTTGCTGTTTGCAAGAGCGTGAATGCACGTGAAGATCACTTGAACTCCAGTAGCTGTATCTCTCAAATAACGAGTAACGTTAACGACATTTTAAGTGTCGGCAAATGATATCTTTGAACGGGTGTGATGAGCCGATGAGAGTTTTGCTTTGTATCAAAATAAAGAGATCTCGGATCTCGAGAGCAGAGATCGCTGACCTGTTAAGTAGGCATTGGTGTACTGGGAGTCCGGCAATTGGACATGAAGTGGAGTTCACCTTGAACATCTCAAACATCTAGCATCTGTTCATTGTTAGCCAAAGAAACGGTTAAGCTTTCATGGCGTTTCTTTGGCGGTAAACCAGTCAAGTCCGCATTTCGAATTTCCCACTTTTAACGACCGTTAAGTCCTAGCATGAACACACAATGCGAAAATAAATGTTTCTCTGTGTGTAGGGAAACCTTGGGTTTAATTTCCCAAGGCTAACGTTACCGACAGTAATGTCGTGCAATCGCATAGAGTTGAAGTCTTTGGTTTACTGCGTCAGGTCTACAGTCCGCCACATCAACAGAAAATAAGACAGTTATGCAAATGGACTCAATGCAGATGTGCCGGTAGTGTTTTCATTGTTATTGCATCTTTTAATGCCAACTGACAGCGGTAGTGTGTCAAAGAGTTTCAGGGGCAAAAAAGCACATCACCCGGATGATTTTATATCCAAAATCACGTAGCATAGATTAATACATAATTGGCAACGCAGCTGCAAGGAAGGTATTCCTCGACATTCCAGTAGCGTTGTGTGAGACACAAATTCCTTTTCTGAGGTAGTGTTCGCCTCGAATGTGAAAGACTTAAAACTTTTGCTCAAACTTTCCTGGAGGAAACGTTCAAATAATTTCTTTCCAAATCAATAATAAACTCAGGGGTCGCCGTGCAAAGTTAGGTACTAGAGAAACAAACGATAAAATAGTTACTAATATTTGAGGTTCAAAATGGTCGCAGATATTGTGGATAGGCCTGGGTCATCATATTTGCATGAAGATAGACCAGGGACGTCGTCCAGTTGAAGGTTTACTGCGCTGCTAATTCTATGAGAAAATCATGAAATTTGAATTTTGATTACCCAAGTTAATGTATCTGATTCCAATGAGCCCCTATAACGTGGTAGATCAGTAAAGAATTGCACAGATTTCAGAATCCTAATACCAATCCAAAAGGCTCATTATCCCTGTATGAGTTATAATCACTCAGAAATATTGCTTTGTTGTCTTATTTGTTCCACGTAACACACTCCTCTTAATAGCACCAAATGTAATACTCTTAAAGGGAACAGGGTTGCAATGTCATGTACCTTCGTTTTCCCTCAGAAACGCAAATTAGGACTCAAATATGGACGGAGAATTGCGGAGCGTATAACGATGACTGTGCGTTTCTCACAATTTGACTTCGATGTTATTGTGTTTTGAGACAACTGCAGCCAGAAATGCTTTATCAACCTGCTATGCTGTTTTAAGAATTGAAAGTGTTTAATTATGCCGTTATGTCCTACTGAACAAAACCATTTGTGCGAACCTTTCTATCGCTTAAATGGTTCAGTGTTAAGTGTGTTCAGTACACTTTGTCCGGCCTCATACAAAAACATTTTGAAGTTAAGGTTCGTTAAATTTACCATGCCAATGTACACATAATGCAGACTAATCAACACCATCGATAAGGGCTTCTCCTACCAGCTGTCTCGCACCTTTAGATAATTCCACCAGGCATTTTGATTTAATTTTTTCTTACCCCCAGTAGAGACCGAACAAAGACTACCGGCAGTGTCTATTCCGTTGCATATATATGTCATTTACAGTTAATGGACGCTGACCGTAATTTAGTGGTATTGACAATTTCAAAGGGTGATACCAACAGTACGCTTCTTGCACAGTACGGTTATAACTGTAGCCAATTTGACCCCCGGTTCGACGTTAAGAGTTTTCGCCTGATTGATACCATTTATATAAGTACACATAAGCAATGCGTTCAGTTATTTTCTGCATAGATCGTACATACATATGATTAAAACTCCCATAATTTGCTCGCTCAATTCTTGGTGTCACGGTCAAAATATTCTCAGTTATTGTACGGACAGCAGCTATTATCTTATATAGCCGTCACTGCTTTCATTGCAGTCATTTTAAAAAAACATGAAGTGTTATATATATATATATATATATATATATATATATATATATATATATATATATATATATATAATATTCTGCGATTCTTGTGTTGTTGACCTGAACATTTTAAGTTGTCAAGACGTTTGGATTTTACACAGGCTGCTGAAAGGCAATAACAGATATGCACAACGCTGACAGAGTTTGTGTCTGTCATTAATATAACGCCTTTCCAATTTATCAAACCACTATTGTGCAAGTCCACTGGAGCACGCCTCAATTCGTCTACAGTGAAATCGTAATTTCCCTTTTCAGGGGCAATAATTCAGAAGTCTGCTTTCCAAATAAACGTTGACACTGTTACCTTGTTAGCGATATACACGGCCACGCAAGATGCAGTCAAATTAACACGAGGGATTTGCTGCGTTTTGTGTGTTTCTCGTTCGACAAAACGAGCAGGGAAGCGTGTAGCGTACTGCCAAAAGGCACCATACAAAAGTCTCAGTTCGCGCCATTGAAGTTTACAGTGAAGTCAAATCACTGTACAACTCGCAGGATTACCTTCATTTAGAATATGTCACCGCCAAGAGACCGAGGACAGTCGATTTTTGTCAAAATAAAATAAAAATGTTCCTCCTGGTAAATGGCCTTGGTAGGCTCGGAAGATCAAGCAGTTTACAATTCTCACCGACATTTTTCCTCAAAATGGTGTGAACCTACTTACTCAATACAATACATTTTGTGTCATGAAGTTTACGGACGAAAACATTCAAATTCTGCATAATGTGCTGGTAGAAACGCGAACGCTCACGACTCGAGACAACAGTGGTCTCTAAATCGCAAGAAACATTTTTTGTCCATTAATATAAGTATCAGATCGCGATAAAGAGCAGACATTGGTATTGCAACTTAAAAAGGAAAACCTTTGCAGTGTCCCAGGTATCGGACATGCCTATATGAAAGCGTTTGTTCCCATAGTTTGTTAATCTCATTGGCAGATAAAAGAACCTTTCTATTTGTTTTCAACTTCTCCGTCCAAACAGCGACACTTTGACAGTGTTTTAAATTCAATAAAAGGCACTAAAATGCTATGATAATATGTACAAGGAAAGGGTTTAATATTCAGTTTTTAATGACTCCAATTCGTTCAATACTGCATGAACTCGAAAGATACCATGATAGAACATTCCAAAGTCTGTCTGAATAGACCTGAAGTTTCACGAGAGCTCCGTGCGAGAAGTGACACCTCTTTGCCTGCCGTAACCTCTCTTTTCCAACAATGCTGTCCCGTTGATACCGACACTATTCTTTCCAGCACTTACTGTCATTTCACCTCAAGCAAATACGCATGCAAGGGAGTTAAAATCTCATTAACCCTTGGCATAATTCAGCTAAATTCTTCTTTCTGTAGGAACAAGTGCTGGCTGGAGATTGAGCCAGGCCGTACGTCAACTAAGATGTCATCTCGACTCGACAGTTGGCTATTGGCAAAATGTCGTACCCTGGTCATTGTGGTGCACTGTTGGGTATCGGTGGAGTCTTCGAAGACTAATATAACCATCGGGGCGTTGTTTCCGATGGGCGGGACTTGGGATGCCCCGGGTATTCTACCCGGTGTTGAAATGGCCTTGGAGCACATCAATGCCAATGACGACATACTGCCTGACTACACACTACAAATGGAATGGAAAAACTCAGAGGTCAGGAATTTTTCTCTAAAATGACAAAGTAGGCTATTTTTATGACTTCTAATTGACCCTACATCCTGGCACTTTCGATGGCATTGGTAATCCAACGGTTTGGTGAAAGAGAAATGCAACTCTGTCGAAAACATCCTTCTTATGAAAAACAGCTAAATTAATGATGGAAAAAGCCACCAAACGTATTAAAGCAAGAGCAAAAAGATTAAAAGCGCACGATATCCGGGATTTTTGGACTGAAATAACTTTCTTAATCAGCTAATGTCGCATGCATTATTATATTTCACACGAACTCAAGATCGCAGTTAATGTTTTTGACCTCTCTACATTATTTTGTGTAGTGCGATGCTGGAGTGGGAATGAAAAGTTTCTTCGAGTTGCTGTACGAAGAACCGGTGAAGATTATGTTGTTGGGCGCGGCCTGCTCTGTCGTCAGCCAACCTGTGGCGGCGACGGCTCAGCACTGGAACCTTGTACAGGTTAGACATTTTTTGTCATCATCAACGGACGATCAAGTATATTCGAAGGTCAAGACAGATATCTGATTGAGGGACAACAGAATTTTGAGACGGTGCTTCATAACATCGAGAGACAATAGATAGACGGAAAGATATGTAGATGGATAAATAAATGAATACAGATAGATCGATAGATAGAGATAGATAATATATGTATATATATATATATATATATACGCGGATGGATGGAGGCTTGATAGATAGATAGATAGATAGATAGATAGATAGATAGATAGATACAGAGATAGATACAGAGATGGAAAGATGGATGGATTGATGGATTAGACGGACGGACAGACAGACAGATAGATGGATCGATTGTCGGTAGACATCAAGCAAAAAATCGAGAAAATACATATTTTATTTCAACAAATACTTATCTTATTTCAGATTTCCTATGCCTCAGCTTCGGATGCCTTATCAAACAAAGAGAGATACACATATTTCTTCCGTACCTATCCACCAGATTCGGCGGTAAACGCACCACGCATTGAAGTATTCAAGCAGTACGGCTGGACGAAAGTATCGACCATACACCAGACCGAAGAACTCTTTTCATTTGTTAGTAACCTATCATTTATAATTTCAATTGATATACTTTGACTTTGTCGACCAATTCGATTTATCAAAATTGAATGTGCTCTTTCTTACGTGCAAGCTGTCTGTTACCCTGTCTCATTACAATAATCACTTATCATGCCCAAACCTCCGTTTCTCTGCACTTCCTCTTTTCCCCACCCGACCTTCGATGATTAACCTTTTTCTGAAATCCTGACTGTTTTTTCTAGTCAACCAACTTGCTGATTACGGACCTTGAGAGACATGGAATTGAACTTATAACTTCAGAGATCGTCGATTCGGACAGTATCCCAACTCACCAACTTTCAAATATCAAGGTACGTCACGCATGGGTACGACAGCTGTGCTCTGATGTATTTTAAAGAGGCACTCCCACTTTGTAACATTTTTAAAACACATTTTTTTAATGCCAACGGTCGATATTTAACTTGGCGACTGCGCGCGGATCGCGAGATATCGATAAAAACATGTCATTTCCCGAGCGTATTTTTCACATCCCGAAGTTTTACGATCGTTCTAATTTTGACTCGAAATCCCCCGAAGGTTTGTTGTTGTGCTGATTGACGATATTCTAGGGAGTCTACAATAAGTTCGAACGACGCAATTAATTTACTTCCCACTGCAAAAACTTTATATACAGCATTATGCCTTTACCTCTGGTAAGTTTTTAAAAAATTCTCCTTAGTTTTTGTCGTTTTCATTATTCTAAATCGGTTGTATTATATTTTTAACCAAACCACATAAACATCAGTTTTACATGTCAAATATTAGCCGCCTCCGATGACTACATTTTGTCGTCTGCCACACAGTACGCCGCGCGCGTGGTATGCGCGCGTGGCATGCGTCTATGCATATCACGCGGCGGCCGCTATGTATTAACCGCACGTAACTGTGCTAGTCACCTTTGCCAATTCTGGTGGAATCAGCAAAAATTGTTTTTCGTTTATACGCCTAGTCAGTAAGACTCAGCTTTCTCCCACAGGCCATGACCGATCACCGACGCAAGTGGTACTGTGGCGTACAGCAGCGTCAGCGTAGACTCGTACTCCATAGCTTAGTTGACAATGATACCAGTGCCGAACGTTCGATGTTCGGAAGCTGAATTTAGGTGGGCCACCGGAATTCAAACTTTTACTTTTTTGAAGACATGTTTTTATCGATATCTCGCGATCCGCGCGCAGTCGCCTCGTCAAATATCGACCGTTGGTATTAAAAAAATATGCTTTAAAAATGTTACCAAATGTGAGTGCCGCTTTAGAATACTTCTATGCGTGCAAATATAGTATTTACGTGTAACAAGATCCCTTAGGGCTCTTGTAACTTACTCAATGAGCCTAACGGGTAGGTCACTTGTATTCAATGCGACACGCCCCTTGCGATCAGTAATCTTCCCTCTTGTTTTGGATACCTATTCTTAGATATTTTCCTTATTCAAAGAAACCCTTTATTTTCTGCCATACCAACTATTTAAAATGCAGAAGGTATGGTTCATATCCAAAAGCTTTACTCCTTTTCACAAGGCATTTTCAGACTTCGATTTTGTCAAGCGAGCGAATGGAGGATTATCGTAACTGGACCAGATAATATAGGATATGTTTTCGCTGAGACGAGAATATACACAATGTATAAACATTGCTGGTGTCTACGTCAGGAACACATGTGGCGGGTGTTTTATGTAAAGATGTGAGGTAGTAGTATAACACAAACAGTATAACGTTAAAAGCAAGTCTTTCTGTTTAATAAACTATTGCACCAACTTATTAGCGATCATCAAATAGCATTTCATCAATTTACTGTGCTTTACCTGTTTCTTTTCAGGTTTAATATAAAAATGAAACGTTCATTTCCTAGCAAGGGAACACTGGTTCGCTATAGAAAAAAGCGCCATTTAATCCTTGGTATTCGTTCAAAACAAGACAACACTTGAAATATATATTCGACTTCAAGCATTTTTTTTGTTTCGCTGTCGATTGCTACGTCAATGTCAGATTTATTTTCCTGTTTTTTTAGGCAAAAGATGGCAGAATAATTGTGGTAAACATGTACGAAGATCAAGCAAGAATTTTGTTTTGTGAGGTGAGTACAGTACGCATGCGTGGGAAAAGAAAGATGGCGACGAATCGATATAATATGGTATTGGTAGAACAACGTTTAGTTCTGTTTCATGTTTTACAGCCTAAGCTAGCATTTGCCTCCGAGGAGAATAACCGGGGGAAAACTTCCACCATTCATAATTTCCAGTAGGAGTAAAATCTATCCGTCGCAAATGGATTTTTTAACAAGGGATATGCCCGGCATTGTTTGTAATAAGGTAAAGGTTAACTTAATCAAGCAAGGTCAGGATAGAAGGTTTCATATTTTCAAATGCATTTACTTCGCTGAGTATTTCACACATTGTGTACCGGTATATTTAATTTAATTACAAACTCTTTAAACTTGAAAAATGCAATCTTTCATTTTTTTCATAAATTTTCTGTTAGACTTGCTCTTTACCTAGAGAAAGAAAGGCGATATAAAAGTACCAGAAAGATATTATTTATTCGTCAACATCTTTTCTTGTAAATGCTAACGAGTATTTGCAATGGGAACAAATTTGGTGGGGGGAGGGCGCGACCCTCAGAATAGTTACCAGTATACGTAGCACTGTTTAAATAGTAAAAGCATTGGGGTATGTTATTTACCTTCGCATGAATCGGTTTTTAAATACAAGCTCCACCTGAATCTTCTATGTTTTATTAAATCTTTGGTATCGTTCTACGTGTTACTTCGTCTAAGGCCTACAAGTTAGGAATGTATGGACCTAAATACATGTACTTCATCCTTGGCTGGTATATCCACGAATGGTGGTTGGACACAAGTAACATCGACTGTACCACCGAACAGCTGATAGAAGTAATCGAGCTGGTAGTCGGGATGGAGGGTCTTCAACTGGATCCCGGAAATGTCACAACTGTGTCTGGAATGGTGAGTACCAAAGCGAAGAATATCATGGCGTACATTTGTTAGATAGTGATCTCTGAGAACAGTCCAGGGGGCATTGCACTTGCCGAACAGTGCACGGCTTTGTGTCAATATTATATGAAACAGACGTGGTAATAAACCTTTCACTGCCTATCCAAAGGCGAAGTGCATTGGAAGGTATTTTAAGTCACACCTTCTTAGCAAGCGCATTTCTCGTGGTATAACGACTGCGTTGACTGCAACTAGGATTGCGTCCTAACTATTGACGGTGTGTGTGATTTTTCTTTCTCTAAAAAGGTATAATCTTCAACACAGACAATTTATTCAGTTTGCATAATTTACAAAATGTTTGTATACATTTTGAATTAGTTATACTTTAAATCGCCCTGAAGAGCCATAGTTCGAAAATAGTGAAAGAGCGGTTGACCCAAAAATCCAAAGTGCACTGACAACAGAACAAATAAGAGAGTTATGACATTGCTTCTGGATATAAATACGGTAAATTGTACTAATGGCTGATTGCTATAACCCCAAACAGTAAAGTTTGATAGATTGTTCATCGGGGTTATATAGGCATATATGACATATATTTCGCACTATCAACAGTATTACTTATGTTCATAGTTACATTTGAAAAGTTATGATTCAGGATGACTCTGACTTACACTCATTCGCTACCCCCCTCTCTCTCTCTCCCTCCCTCTCTCTCTCTCTCTCTCTCTCTCTCTCTCTCTCTCTCTCTCTCTCTCTCTCTCTCTCTCAGACACCGTCGGAATATCTCACCTCGTATCACCAATATCTAAATGGAACGAATCCCTCGGGACAGGTGTATGCCTCTTATGGCTACGACTCGATGTGGTCTATAGCTTTGTCACTGCATAGCGCAGCCCAGCAACTGACGGCGTCGGGTTCTGGCATCAAGATAGAAGATTTCGATTATGACAACACTCATGGTCTTCGAGATATATTTATGGATCATCTTCGTGAAACAAATTTTCATGGCGTGTCGGTAGGTTCAACACATTAACCTATTTAAAGTAAGAATAAAGCGGGGAAAATGGTGTCCGTGTAGGCCTGGAAATATTGTACACGATGAATTATTGAGGAATAATCCTTTTTAAACGTTAGTATGGCCCTTGCCTAGAGTGGATAAATGGTTGTTATTGATTGTTTTACAATGGCGATAAATGCAGTAGTGTTTATGTCATCATCTTACAGGGACCAATATCATTTGACGACAACGGAGACAGATTTGGAATAACCAAAATAGAGCAATTACGGAGTAAGTACAAAACATTGCATGGACACAGTTTCCAAAATCAAGCTTTTCTGAATACTTCCGTCTCTCATTTTTACCATTTTATCTTAATTGACTACGTATGCTAGCCTAGTCGGTGGGACGAGAGAATTGTTGTGTCAACGTGAATGATTAAAGACAAAAAAACAAAAAACAAATCACGATTTCTGTTTAAAGTAAGGGAAGTACCACTGAATATATCACCATGTGCAAATCCAGGCGAAACTTTTACAAAGTTATGTATTGTGAATGATTTGTAAACTGCCAAACCCTGTAACATTGTCGTATTCTACTGTCATAAACCAGGCGCGGCAAAGATGGGTGGAGGTAGAATGGGGTGGGATGGATAGATGGATGGATGGATGAATGGGCAGACAGACAGACAGATAGAGCTAGCCGACGAGATAGATAGATAGATAGATAGATAGATAGATAGATAGATAGATAGATAGATAGATAGATAGATAGATAGAGATAAGTAGCTCTTCGTCGCTCTTCCGTGTTCACATTTTCTCGGTTTAATTTTGTAATCTCTCTTTCAATATCTCTTATCACTCTCTCTAAGTGTTCACTGCACTGCTTTCCACAAAAAGGTGCAACGAAACCCCTTTTCACCTCATGTACTACTCTATTGAATTGTATCGGCATCATATCTTTGCCATACGCTGTCTTTCTCTATCTGTATGCTTCTCAGTCCGTTTTTGTGTTTTTTCCCCTTTCTCTTCGGTTTCTGACAAAAAATCGTTTTGTAATCTTCTGTGTACCAGTTGATCCTGACGACGGCGAGCTGCGTGACGTCACACTGGCCCTTTACTATCCTCAGGGATCGTTAGTATGGTTGAACGCAGACGAAAAGTTGCTCTTTCGAGGTACGCAATTTTGTTCTAGTCAAAATTACGTGGATTCATAAAAAAGATGGAACTATTCAGAATCGAGACGCGCTTTACCTTCAAAAATCTGTCATTCGTGTAACGTTACAATACTAGATTTTTGCTTTATACTCATTATAGGCAGATGTTGGAAATTGTAAAGCGTCTCTGTAAACCAATGTGTTTTCAGAATATTTCATCCGTTCGGGATGCATTGTAGCGTTGCTCATCGCCTGATAATTATTTCCCAGGGGTCTTCTGAAACAGAATGTGAGAAATCCTAAAATGATTTAGCGATTTGACAGCTTGATTGTTTTAGTGGCTGACTCGTTTCGGTTGCCATACAGTGAGGGATGAATACTCTTCATAATAAGCTAGTTTGCGTGGAAATAGTTCTTTTTTGTTATTATATCGGAAGCAAGATTACAACAACTATGTACCTTCGCGCGATTTTCACGAAGATTTGACATTTTCCTTGGCACGCAGCATTACCAGAAAAAAACGGTCGAATTTTGCTGTTGTCGATCAATGCTACGACCTTACAAATAGAGCCGTATTGATTTCATGAGAGAGAGAGAGAGAGAGAGAGAGAGAGAGAGAGAGAGAGAGAGGCATACAAATCGCATATCATGAACAGTAAGGTTATCATTGCCATGTTTTGTTGTGGAAAGACAAAGTAAAGAAAATTAATACAATTATTTTTCATTCTGGTAGGAGATGATGTGCCATTGGATTCTGCGCAGACGGTAATCGTTAAGCAAAACATATCATTGCCAGTGTACGTTGTCTGCAGCGCGCTGGCGTCACTGGGTGTCCTGCTTGCTTTGGGTTTTCTCTACTTTAACGTTACTTACAGGAAAAGGAAGTAAGTTTGTTCTTAGTTTACTCTATATTTATTTAGATTTTTTCAAAGGTATGTATCATCTTTTATAAACGGGTAAAATAAACATATGCAGACATTTTCTTTGCCGTACATCTTGTACTGGTTCTCTTCATCGTTGTCATCATCATCATCATCATCATCATCATCATCATGCAATTTATCAAGTGGGACACGAATGTTTTTTCAAATTCACAATTAAGCCGATGTTTTTCAACGCCAAAATATCTGTGTGAGAGTATATTTCCTTGGAATGTAGAAGATTTCACATATGATAAGTGTATGTAATCGCCAATGCATAATTTCTTTGATGACTGTGATTGAAGAGTATCTGTCCAGGTTTTTATATGCTCTTGTCATATTTATTTTCACATACCGGTATAACAGTCGGGAAAGACACCTTCGTCACGGTTGCCCAAGTGTCGTCAAATTTTGAATTCACGGACGGGTAGATGTGAGTTTTCTAATTTCCAACGAAAATGTTCATTAATGATGTACATAGGCAGTTCTCTCAGTTTGTCACGACGTCAATGTTCGGCAAATACCTTTGACTTTTTGAAAGAGAAACAAGAGATGGATTTTTAGGTCACCTTAGTTTTCACGTTGAGTGCATACGTTTAATTCTCGCTCTGCCAATCATGCCGAAAAATAATTGCTGTTTTTTTTAAATATAAAGTCAATCAGTCATAAAAGACGAATTTAATCTGCGTAGGTGGGTTTTAATAATAGCTTTGTAGCTCCATTAGAAGTTTGTTGAAATGAAAATGTCACCTTTAAGGTATGATGCACATGGGAGAGATATTTAGACTCTCAAATTTTCAGAATCCTTTTCTGATCTACCACTTGTGGAGGTGTATTTAAAAGCTCTCGAAGTAAAAAGATTTTCATTGTCTTAGTTTTCAGAAATAGAAAATATTGTTTTCACATGGAGATAACACAGGAATGGCGGCCATTTTGAATTCAAATATCAGTAAATGTTGAGGTAACTTGACTCTACTACCAGGCTTTGCTCGGTGACCTCCATTTTAATTTTTGATTGCGTCAACGGTTGAAAGTTTGAGCGAAGGTGGAAGTTTTTCACTTTCGAGGTGCATACAACCTTCAGATGTGGATCTGTGACATGTCAAATTATTCACATTTCACATCAACGTTTATTTCGATTGCGGTCGTATTCAACATGCTGCCATCTTCAGAAATAATTAAATAAGTATGTTTTCCTCTTTAGTATCATTTTACATCTCAACTTGAAGATTCTTACACTAGCCTATTTCACATGACAGTTTCAAAGCATAACCATTAAGTAACATATGTTCGAATTTGAGCATACATGTGCACAGGGACGATCTTCGTTAGCCATGCGCATAATCTCTTCGCTAACTGGATGGTGAGGCGAGCTTGTTGTCATTTGTCATTATATAAGAAAGTAACGGTAGTTGTCTGCGAAATAGAGGAAGTAGGTCCAGTGATGCAGATTGATCTAGGGAATAAGTAGGATTAAAGGAAGAGGATCGAGGGGGAAAATGAAAGACAATAAAAATTCCAAGGGTAGGATTAATTATATCCAAGTGCAGTCTAATTGTTAATCCTTCAACACTTGAAATCAGAGCATGGGAACATAAAAATAAAACCTACTGAAAATGTCCACTGACGATTCATTGTCAATCAGAGCAAGGCTATGAGGCAATTCTGTAAAGGGAGGTCATCTTTATGTCGTTTATCTCATATCAATGGGTAAACTATCTCGGGATTGTTTACTCCTTGATTAGAGTAAACATCAATCAGTAAATTTCAGCGTATACTAGTAGTCGCTGATTTATGCTCCAGCAAACGTTATGAATATCACGTTAAACCTGGTTGTAATTAGAACACAGCTATAACAATTTTTTTCAGATTGTTTAATATTGAGACTGTAATATACCTTCAATCGAAGGATTCACTTTTTTCTATTTGTGGCTGCTACAATTATTCTGCGTGTGGAAAAGAAGTATTGCCTGCCACAACTGTAAATTCTGCTCATTCCGTTACATCAAGTTTTGAAACATCGTACGTTTTTATTTCATATAGGCTTATCAAGCTCTCCAGTCCAAAAATGAATAACGTCATCGCTTTTGGTTGCGTCATCTGCTACGTCTCAGTGTTTTTGTTCGGCGTCGATGGCGCTTTAGTTGACCCGGAAGGACTTCTCATCGTATGTCGGGTAAGAAATTAGATTGCGTTGCTGAAATACTCACACAAACAAACATGACGTATCAGTCATTCGAGCTTTTTAATGAGGGGAACTCATTATAACATGAGTTCGTGAAATTTGCATTTTCGACGCTTTGACTGTCTGAAGTGATTTTTGTGGAATTTTTTTGTGGCAGTATTTATTCTTTACCATTTTATTTCAGGCACGTATATGGTCACTGTGTTTGGGCTTCACTCTGGCGTTCGGTGGATTATTTTCAAAGACGTGGAGGGTTTACGTCATTTTCACCAATGCAACCAAGAAAAAACGGGTAAGTATTTTCGCGAAACTTTACTATATTAAGAAAATTGAAAGAAAAATAAACAAACAGAAGAACAGCGATAGCATATTGTTCATCACAGGGGAAATTAGATAACCTGCAAACAAAACAAGATATATCTTGAAAAAGGAACAAAAATTAAAACTTGAACCATGACAACTAATTGTCGGTCACCATCCCTTTAAATGTACGAACAAAATTATTTAAATCATTTTTTCTGTAGATTATCAGGGACTACCATCTTTTCATCACCATACTGATACTGCTGTCCATTGATGTAGTCATTTTGACCGTGTGGATGGCCGTTGATCCCCCTCAGAGAGTGATCCGAAATTTGACTATAGAGGTAAGTGATGTCATGTGTTTTAATAGAATAACGGTGAAGCAGCACTCAAACAACTTTTTTTCAGAACACCGTGCAATTTAAAGCAGCTAGCTGGTTCATCTTATGTATTTTGAATGTTAACTGAGGAAAAGGGTAAACGTAATGCATGCTGCTTTTTACCCTATCATATTTTAAATCTCGAAGGTAAGTTAAAATAGGCATTTCAAAAACAAATCTCGTCCACAAGTAAGGTTGACATAAGAGTTAAATGCACAGATCACGCATTTACACATCCATTTCTTGAAACTGTGACAACAGACCACTGAGCGAGAGGTTCCAATATGTGTGCTTTTTCATTTAAAAATAACCTCTGTTGTAATCCTTTTTAATCCGTCATTCATACAATAAGCCAATGGGAATGGTTATTTGCCGGCTGTATTGCGGTTAGCGGTAGTTCATCTAATTTGCTTTGTAAAACCAAAACCTCGTGAAACCTGACATGTGATTTTGCGAGACTGGTAAGCTGATGCAACAGATATTGTTTGCAGGCCTTCACGAATGCAAGTGTGAGTAAATTGACAGAGGCGTTTGCCGATTTACTGTAAGATATCTGTAATCATGACAATTGCACAAGGTTGGAGAGTCCTGAGACAAATTTGCCAAGAATGCTCCGATTTATTCATCCGAGGAATTAAACATTTGAAACAAGCCTGCATTATCAATGCGGGGAATCAACTGTACGGTGCCACCGCCATATCATCTCCTCTTTTCTCATAAATGGTGAAAAGGGATATCTTTACTAATGACGTTGTTTATGAGAATAGACAAATGTCAAGGAAACATGTCAAGTTCGATTGAAAAATCAAGATAATCCATGCCATACTGTTATGCTTTCGATTGTCATATTTTAGGGGTTAAAGATAAATATTTTGTTCATAGCATAGACATAAGGTAGCTGCACACTGACCGTGTTGGAAGAATCGGTTTCCCCGATATTAACGGGTCTAAATACTTGGCCATACTATGTATTACAGAATCTCAAAATCATGGTTTGTCCTATGAGCGAAATGGCACAAAACTATACACACATCTTTAAGAAGTTAAGGAAAAAATGACAAGACTGTAACAGCAAGAATGTGTAAAATTCACCAGGAAAAGGTGTTACTTCATCAATTTATGTAAACATCCATATCTAATGCTGTACTCCTCATGCCGTTTCAGTATGACCTTGAAGGCGATGACGTCATTAAAATACCTCAGCTTGAATGTTGCCAGTCCGTCAAGTACAGTCCATATATCTGGTTGGGTTTGATTTATTCCGTAAAAATGCTTCTTCTGTTGTACGGAGCCAGACTAGCATGGGAAACAAGGTAAGGTATTGCATCCACAACCGCCTTGTCCAGTATACATAGAACATTGGACGTGAAAATTTGCTTAGGTATTCTAGTGGCCATGAAATGAATCGTTACATTATTGAATTAATACAGTAAAAGCAAAAGTGCAGTGTTTTCTCTGCATATACACTGAAAGGGGCAATTTCTGCCCAATTCATCAAAATTAGGGGGCAGACTTGACATTTTAGGGCAGAAACAATAGCAAATCCACTGGTCACTACACTATGAGCTTGGGTCACCATCATATGTGCTTGGTGTGTTTTGTGCGCGATTTTTGCGCTGTCAGTAACTTTAAAAGGGTAGAATATGACTCGAAATGCGCAATTTGCGCCATTGCGTAGTCGAGAGAAAACCCTGAAAGTGTGATGTTTATTTCAAAGACTGTGGCAGTAAGACAGAAATTTGATATAAATACATGTAGACAAATACCATTGTAAGGTTTGTTCTTCCTTCTTGACTTACATCACATTTCGTTCAACACCAACTTTAAAAACGATTTGCGAATGTTTTACTTTTCTCTCAGAAAAGTTACAATACCAGAGCTGAACGACAGCAAGTTCATCGGTCTCTCCATTTACAATGTAACGACATTGTGTATCATCGGTGTGCCAATCAGCGCCGTGCTCGGCGAACAGGTGACGGTGGCTTACTGCTTGGTGGCGTCCTTCATCTTGTTCTGCACGACAATCACATTGCTTCTTGTGTTCTTTCCAAAGGTGAGGATTGGGTAACAAACCATGGCGTAGCCCGCAGCATTTAGGCAAGGATACAAAATGAGGGTAAACTTTGTCGAATGTTAAACTTTTCTCTCAGAAAAGTTACAATTCCGGAACTGAACGACAGTAAGTACATTGGTCTGTCTATTTACAACGTGACGACTCTGTGTATCATCGGTGTGCCGATCAGCGCTGTGCTTGGCGAACAGGGGGACGGCGGTGGCGTACTGCTTGGTGGCGTCCTTCATCTTGTTCTGCACAACAATAACTTTACTTGTGTTCTTTGCAATGTAATGTTTGAAGACTGAGCTAATACTCTGCTCGATGTCCTCGGCAATCCCTCATCTTATAATATAATAGCTAGGCTTAACAAATAACGGAATGTTATCTTAGACTTTGAGTCAACACTCTGTTTTCCTAGGTGACCTCTCGCTTGATATTCACTGATAAGACACAGCAAAGTGTAATACATGGTGGAGAATCTGGTATTAATTTGAAAACGGTACCTTTTAGTCGTACTGTAGATGATAGACGCAAACTCTGGATTTGATGTTTTTGATCAAAACTATATAACTGTGACATTACGTTTCGTTTTTAAGGTAGACAGAATTGACAGAAAGTTAAGCATTTAGGAAGATAGGAGTTCAATTGTTGGCAAATTCTTAAATTATGCTAAATATTCCTATAATCTTGCAGAATAGAGCAGAAGTTAAAGGACGTTTAATGATGAAAGAACAACTAAAATAAAGTCCAATGAAATAATATAAAAATAGAAAATGACGCATGTGCTATAGAGTAATATGACAGCTATACATGTGATGGCGAAATGGTGTCCGATAACCCAATCATTGAGACGAATGATATTATCATCATCATCATCATCATCATCATCATCTCCTCTCTCTCTCTCTCTCTCTCTCTCTCTCTCTCTCTCTCTCTCTCTCTCTCAGATCATTTCCCTCAGGAGCAGTCCACCAGATGAAGCGCTGAGAATAACGACCATAGTGAACCACAAGAGTATTCCTACTGGTAACAATAAGGTTGAACCAGGACCCTCTACGTCGAACGAGAGCGAGAAAATAGCAGAAATGACAAACACTATTCTGTCCTTAAAGACAGCCCTAAGGAGTGTAAGTACATGACAATGACTCTAGTGATAGATAGAATGATCAATCGATAGGTAGATATATAGATACAGAGATAGACAGACATACAGACAGACAGGCACTTAGGCAAACAGACAGAAAGACATATAAATAGATTAACACTACATACATACATACATACATACATACATACATACATACATACATACATACATACATACATACATACATACATACATACATACAAAGTTCGATCATGTCAGTACTATACAAAACTACGTCACACTACAACATTACACTACTCTGCACTCCACGACACTTCACTACACTGCACCAAGCACCAATATACAATACCATACATTATGCTAGGTATTCTACACAACACTACACTCCGCTACACACTGCACTGCACCGCACTGCACTGCACGGCACGGCACAACTAAACAACACAACTCTACACTATACGGCAATATGCTACCCTAGCCCAGGCCTACACTGACAGCGTATGACAAATTACATTCCCTGCACAAAAGAGGATATGTATAATTGTAGGAAGCAATAACTTTTCTAAAGGGAACAAAAGGAAACTAGAATCTTTTTATCTACACAGCCGCTTAAAATTTATCCCTAGCTAACGACAGCGTAAGTTTTCTTTTGATTATGTGTTTTCGATTTTATATTTCTCCTTCTACAAGTATCTAAATCAATTTATTATAGTTATTATTTTGGCCCAGAGTTCTTTTGTTCCGATTTTGCCAAATGTGAGTTGATAAAAATTGATTTCACCTTTCTGCAGAAAGATGAAGAAATTTCAGCGATGCGCAAACGTGTCGATCAGTTGACGAAAATGGAAGTGACGGACGAAATCTCATCGGAAAACCGGAAGTCTGTCGCCGACATTGAAGATAGCGAAAGTAACAGGGAATGACGTCAAGATAAAATTACCACATGATATTCTGAGATATCCTACGCGAATACAATGACAAGTTGAGGCAGAGAGACATTCCTTAACAGTCAGCGGCGTTTCCTTACACAGTAATTATATCCCAACAACATTTGTAAACAAAATACTTATTTTCTTCCAGTAACTTAAATATTTTCTACAGTATATCTCATCATCGCAAAAAACGAAATTATTGTTCATGTTTAGGCTTTTGTTGTACAAGACATGACACTTCAAGTTAACTAGACTAGTTATTTTCAAGCTGTTTCTTGTTTTACCGTCGTCTCTTTTTTGGTAGCAAAATATTTGACAGTCAGATGGCATAAAACATTTTATTCAATCGTTCAGCAAAATTTGTATGTTGCAGTACTTAATTTTTACGTTGAATTCATTGTACATTTCCTAACGTTGAAAAACCATGTCACAAAATTTGTTTCATATTCTGCCGAGGGTGTTTAGTTCTCTTAGAACCACGAATACCATTAAATTGCACTGTGGTCTGAAAAAAATGGCAGAAAAGATATGAAATTTACAACTTCAGGATATATAAGGATGCGACTGTACATTGCGTTAATTCGACTTCACTGAAGGAGTGCGCATGTTGTCTTATTAGTCGTCTGATCAAGTCTTTCCACTAAATCTGATTATGTTTTGTACTACCGAAGCCATATGGAAATATCCCTCATAGCCCAAGCGAATGCAGTAACGTTTCCACCAGTATTTTCCAAACCAGGTTACTGTAAATTGACTTGCGTATTATTTACTCTCAGTTATTGATGTCTAAGTTAATAAAAAGATATATGAAACTTTCATTGCAGTCAAAGAAGCCAGTTGTTACGGAAAATGTATTTAACAGTTTATGTTCTAGAAAACCAGTAAAATTTGTGTTAACCCCTTTGCTAATGAAAATCTAAATAAAGCCAATTATATTTAATGTTAGTGATTCGTGATTTTTTGATATTTGATTTTGATTTTGATTTTGAGAGAGAGAGAGAGAGAGAGAGAGAGAGAGAGAGAGAGAGAGAGAGAGGGCGAACTGGCATACAAAAATCATGAGTAAGGTTTTCAGTATCTGTCAACTTAAGATCTGTTTGTTCATCGACAATTGAAGACGAAATGAAATAACAAATAGCTCTATTGACCTTGACTATCAGTTCTGTGTCAAGATCACACATGGGCGATCAATATGTGTAATGCTAAGACATCGCAATGTTATGGACACTTACTAGGAACTAATAATTACCTATAAAATTTGGATTGTTCTTGCGTAAGCAAATGACGCTTTTTTCCATTCTCATTCTGACCTAAAACCCTATACAAGTTCCGCATTTCGCGAATGGCGTTTTGCGTGCCATGGTAGTCACATAATATTGCATATTGGTTATAAGAGACATCCGGGCAATTTCGTGCAACGAACATATTTTCCCCCTTAACGTCTTTGCAGTAGTGTGATTTCCACCTTCATCACCACTGCGAACAAAATCTTAGCCAATGAATAACATATTACTCGAAATTACATCGGATTTGTGGATCATCTATACCAAAAATTGGTGGAACCGGGTTTCAATTTCGTTGAGACAAGATCACGTCAAAAATATCAATTCGCAACTTTTGTCAACCTACGTAACCAATTTCATAATGCAGTCACAGCAGCCACCCTGGCTGCTTTTTCTTCGTTTACTGTTACTGTGGTGAATGATGACAGGTATAATTCTAGGACGGAATCAATTGCAGGCTGGCTTTTTAAAATTTTTTTCTCAAGTTACCGGGAAATGGCATAATAAACTGTCCCTAAATGCAAAGTAATGAATTTTTTTAAATTCAATAAGTGATCATAGCAGCGGAACGTAACAGTCTTTTCATCACAGTCTAATAATGTACTTGATGAAGATTTCTGAAATCGTTACCCCTTTATGTACTGCTAATGAGGTCATTCACTTTGACAAGTGACAAATATGCAAAATTTGCTCTAAATATGCAATATGTAAAAAGGCCGTACATGACATTATACTTCGCCAACAAGCAAAAAGTATAAATAACCATTCGATGATAAAAGTATCAATGGAAGAGGGCCTTATCAGCAATGATATCCATATTTCAGGGGAATAGCATGATAATTACAGATTTTGTTTTATACAAATAAACTTTGTATTTGACTCCAGAGGTACATTTTCAAGGACAGTGCTAAGAAAGGGAGAACTGTCAATGTAACTTTAAGGCACTGAAGCAGTAAGTCTTCGTGCCAGTATTGGTAACTATGTTTTCCGTTCTCAAACGTCCATGAAAGACAATGAACTCCAAAGCATGGTGGAGAATTCGGGAATAAAGTGTAAGCTCTTCGGTTGGAAAAGGTGACAAATGTACTATCTTTTAACATGTTATTCAATTTTAATTGCAAAGTTAACACATGGGTCACCAGTCAAAATGAATGACCTCTGAGTCAATACTTACAGTCGGTTTCAATTCGATGCTATATAATGTTGCAACCGCTCTGTGTCGACTGAGAGATAAACAGTTGATAACACTTGATCTATAATGTAACTTTCTTTTACAATTTCAGCTGAGAATTGAACAGCTGAAGAGGTTTGTCAGCTGAAACTAAATATAAAATTACTTGTTTTAGCTTTCAACTGAAATTGTAAGACAGCTAAATTGTTGATAAAGAGCAATCAGCTGATCAAGGTTTACTTTTTTTAATCAATGAGTCAGTGACTTTGAATGTGTCATGATACACAAGATAATCGTTTGTTTTGTACATGAAATGTGTCCGTCTCATACACTGAGTTATGGCACCGAATTGAAAGCCACTGTAGAGTTGTCTAAAGGAGGGGATATATGACGCAAAGTACATTCCATGTACGAGAACCAAAATGTAATCACGTGTCCTGAGTGATGTTCATAAACATTAGAGAACCTGCCCCAGTTAAAAAAGTGGAATCATTGTCTACATAGAACAACTATTCAACATGCTAATACATGCACATCACGAAACCACGGCTCAAGTTATTGGAAGTAGTGGCTATATCTATCACAATGGTGACAATGCAAACAAACCTTACCTCATGACAAGACCTGTTACATTTACTCCATGCTACTAATAGGTAGACGTACAATTACAGCCGCGAATTCCTCCCTGAATAAGAAACAGAGTTATACCGGACTCTATAATTTGCATTATTATCTGTCTGTCGATCTGTCTGTCCATGCATAAGAAAGAGAAATGCTCGGCCATATACTATACGCTACCAAAAACATTGATTGAAGCTTGAAGTTTTGTGGATTATTAAAAAAAATACCATAACTTACAGAGTACGTGCTAATAATTTGACCAAGGTATTTAAACTGCCATCTGTCTCCCAATACCACAGACAATAGAAATTCGCTCTTACATGCCATCCCAATAAATAGCGAGAACAGATAGCTCAGGCAATGCGGCCGAACGGCGTAGCCTGCTGGTTTGAAAAGCAACATTTTTGGGTCTTGAACTTTCAGATTTTTTTTCAGTTGTATGATTTAGCAAAGGTCTTTGCCATTTACATATCGAACAAAACCGGTAAGTAATTAAATATTTTTTCAACGGACACTGCTGGGCAAGCGTTTACAAATATTTACAACTCACGTGACTCACAATGACTGACAGCAGTTTGATAATTATGCTCGTCATAGCGAACAAAATCCTTCATTTTTTGAGCCTATCTTCTACGAAATTCCATCGAAAAGTCCCCTATGTAGCACGACGACATCATTTTCCTGCTCCCATAAACGTTTTTCACCCTTGCCACTCAAATTATTTATTTGTCCCCCACGATGCCGATTCCCTTTTATGTCCACGGCCCGTTTTTAAAGGTGATCTAAAACAATCATTTTGAAGTAAATTTCCGACTGTCAATGGAACAGAAAAATTCCTTTTTCAGGGCAAAGTCCATTTATCGGCAGGAATTGTGGTAGGTGACATCTTTTATTTCACTTAATCCATGACAAAGTAGTCAACATGAAAATGTCCACCTCCATGTAAAGACCGGAAGTGCGCTTTTCAAACTCGTAGGTGTATACCGATTCCATTCAATTTCAAATACATGTATATACATTAGTCTTATTGCTCGCTTCGCGAGCGGCCTTCGGACGCTCTTCGTGCGTTCGCTTTTTCTGTGACGTTTCAATGTTGGTTGCAAAATTTTTACTCCATTACTTTTTGGTTATGCTAGGAAAAGAACGAGCAAATTACTATCTGAAGCTCGCACATCAAACAGTATCATATTGTTCCTAAATGATGTGTATAAGCGTAAAATGATTGACATAGGGCCTACAGTTGACATACGCACGATTTAGTATTTTTGTTTTTGTTGCCGCCGGAGAACTTTAATACATCGTGGTTTTGAAAAACTAATAGCTTAATAAAAAAAGGGATGTCATTAATAGAAATGGAATAGAAACAGTCATATTCTGCTGAGTTCACCATATCGAGTATTCTGTCGTGCACACATACTAGCTAGGTCATTCACCACGGCACGGCCAGAGTTCTTATCAGCGCCTAGCGCGTATTTAAAGTGCTGAGGATAATGACTGTGGGTAGGCATCGCTATGGTTGCCATGTACATGATGGCTGCGCTTGAACATGCACGAGAGCGCCCCTGAACTGTCGTTTGCTGTCCCGGCCTCGGAAACGTTAGATTGTATTCTACATTATATTGTCAGTGAGTTTCATGTCAAAAACATAAAAATAGTCTACCTTTCTCGGATGTTTGATAGGGCAAGAGTAATCAAACTTTAAGTATTTCACTTAATGATATTTCATACATTCAAAGCGAGAGTGGTTATTTAGTGATATTGTGTGTTGAAACTCTTGAGACTTACAGCTATAATGAAAATGCTTGCCATCGTCTCGGTTATGAATTTATTCAAATGTGAACTATTTGACAGGCTGTCGTGATGATCGTCAACACAAATAGCCTAAAGAGTGTATTTTTAGATCTCTGATGAAGAATTAAAGGACAAAATAAAACACGCATCAAGTGACTATGTTGGAAATGGGGAAAACAGCCCGGGGCCTGCTGTTGTGATACAAATTAAAATAAAATTAATGTTGAGAGCAAACAATAGTGAATCATCGATTTAATGCACGCAAGTTAATTAAAGTCACTTATTAACCTGAGCGTGAGAATGATTATGGAAATAAATCATGTGGTTCCAGTTACCCGATCTACTTATTTTTGATGTACTTTACTTTTGGAAGCCGTATGGTATGGAAAGGCGTTAGTGGAATATAAAGAATCCCATCAAGACATTGCCAGCCCAATGTGTATAAATATCATTATATTTCTATGCCCCGTCCATCGCATTTTAATTGGTTGAGCTGAACCACGTGACTAACCACAAATACACAGTAATGCTTTTTACATGCCCTTGAATATGAATAATAATATGAACAACGCACAGTATCGTAGTGACTTTACAGGTAAAACGTAAATTGCGATTGTACAAAGATCGTAATCAATCAAAAAATAAAATGGAGCACTTGTTGGCTAAGTTTAGACACTTTTTACCGAAAAATCTCCGCATTTGCAAAATATTTATAGGGCGCGTGACAGTGCGTCGCGTATTGCACTACTCGCTGACAAAAACGTTGAGCTCGCATATAGCGCAGCACGTCACCGTTCAGTGAATGCAATATTTGTGTAATACAAGTTCTGGGGCCCCATCGGCTTTCTTGTGGAGAATTTTCGTAAATGTTGAGTTTTTCTTGGGTTCGTTGATAATATAATTGAAACTCGCACTGACCATTAACATTTATTTATTAGTGGCGGGGGCGAGAGGAAAGCCAACATCAAGTAGCAGGAAGTAGGTCAAACAGAAGGACTAAAAGACAACATGCAGAGTGCATATCAAAATAGAACGACGCAGGTCAAATCCAGTAATTTATCACTCAAGCTATATTTCTTCATCTCCTAAAATTGTCGCTTGATTCGTGTTTCATTTTGTCCTTTACTTCTTGATCAGAGATCTAACAATACATTCTTCAAGCTACTTGAGTTTAATGTCATCACGACAGGCTGTCACATGGTTTAAATTTGGATATATTCAAAACCGAGACGATAGCAAGCATTTCATTAGTTCTAAGTAGCCGTATGTCTTCAGAGTTTTGACACACCATAACACTAATATAGCCGCTTAGATTATAATGTGATTTACTGGAATCTGGCAATCCTGATTGGCTGGAACCAGGGTTTATATTCTCTACAAAAATACCTGAGTACGCTCGTAACATTTGGAAGCTCGCGCATATTTCTAACTCCAGCTTGAGAGCTTAACGTGCAATTACGTGGACAGGTCAACGGCTTGAGGTTAGTTTTGATTGTTAAATTTTAACTTGGTGCAGCTCGATGAACTCACAAATGAAGAGTTTGTACAAGCAGCGACGGTAATGTAACAATTGTTTTTTAATTTCTTTAACGTTTTTTGACTAAAATTCTTCAAGTTCGATGTAGAGTCGCAATATTGATGTGTTGCGTTACCGTATTGTGTGGAATCAACCGTGCACGCGCACGCGTATTCGTTTTAGAGTTTGTGTAGGCTGGGGCTCCTGAACTCTCGTTCCAACTTCGCGTTCTGAATTACAACAATGTCCACTTGTATTTAACTTTAAGATGTTATAATGAGGTTATAAATGGTGCGCACGGGTATTTTGTTGCGGATATAAGACCTCTGAGGTAAAAATTAGCATATTATTGTGAACTAATCTCCTCGCTTCGCTAATTGTCACATCTGACGTCTTATATCCGCAACCAAATATCCTCGCTTGCCATTTATAACCTCTGAGTAGAAAGATTTGCTACGCGTAGTCCTGAGCGTGGACGCTTAACTTCAAGATTTTTTGAGATGACTTTTCGACTTGTGCAGAGCCGGCGTCGCGTATTTACGCGGAGACAGCTGATTTCAAGTAAATTGTAAACTTGTAAATTTCTTCTCTTCTTTAATCCTGCCGCACATGAGAGAAATTAGTTGAGCAAAATTCCATTTGAGGCTGTTTGCTCAGCTAGTTTACTGCCGTGTGCGGGCGAATTTTCATGAGTTTTTTCCTCTCGAGCTGTTGAGCAAAATGTTCAACATGTTTGATAGATTTTGCCATGTGCGCTCGAGAAAGTGATTTCCTCATGTCTTTTTGAGCAAAGCGCGCGTGTGAAGATCACGTGACAGTCCAAAATTATGTCTAAGTGTCTGTGTCTTTTAACCCAGGGTGTCATAAGGGTCTTTCTTAAACCCCCTTGCAGACTTAATCCAAAAATCTAGCAACCTATTTATATAATGATTGCAATTTCAAAAGAAGACAAAAGACAGAAACACCTCATAATCGTTTTAACACCTCAGTTAATCCCGATCCCGGGCCTTTTCGACCCGGGGTTTAAGTGCGTTATGATATTTACCATTTCATCAGAAACAGAAGTATATTCCCTCGCAAGATCATGCGATTTGTGTAAGAGCTCTTCCAAGCTAGATGGAAAGAAGTTAACAATGCCATGTGTAATGAATAACATTTTGACTTATACCGTGTTCCCTTAAACCGGTCATTTGCAATTGAAGAGTTTCTCCATTGGTTCACGCACTTATACGTGATCTAATATTATTATTGATAGTGCCAAGTATTTGTTTACTTACTTTGCTCATCTCGCTCTTTGTCGGGTTTATGATTCTTCATGTTGGGTTTTTCATGAAGTTGTCTTTGTGAACTTTCAGTTTAAGGCCTGACGTTTAGCAATACCGAGATCGCTTTTATTTCCTTCCCTTCAATGTTGTAGACGCTGTCGTCTGCTACCTTGTATGACTTCATGATGTTTTCCCGTATCAGTCTCTGATACAATCAACGCTAACCTTGCAGGAGTTGCGCGTCTTGTCAGCAGGGACAAAAAGCCTCCCCGAATTCTTGCCTTCACAGATGTCGGATTTAAGAAAGTCCTTCTTTGGAAGGTATCATTTACTTTCCTAAATTTAATATTTTCCACCATATGTAACGCAGCCTCCCCAAAGAGTCTCAATTCCCTGGTCTGTGGTGGTTGCTTTCTTGAGCTGAAGCCATATTTGCCATTAAAGTTCTTTTGATCGTAGGTATTATCCTTCTTGTTCTTGTTAATGTTAACCCATCTCTTAAACATAAACTCTTAATACGTTTCAAAAAATATTATTTATCAAATTTTAACGCCATCTAGAAACCAAATGGCACGTCCCAACCATATAAATTAGAGTGTACATGTAGAGCTAAAACTTTTTTTACTGTCTGATGATTGCAGGATGCATGAACCTTAAGTAACATATATTAGTACTTTGTACTTGAAGTAATTTGTGTTATTATTTATAACACTCTGTTATTACCATAGGGCAATATAATTTCCCAAGAGGATATCTGTACACGAATACATACATACATACATACATACATACATACATACATACATACATACATACATACATACATACATACATACTTAGTTTGCAAACACATTCTCATTTTACAAAACTTGCTGAAAAGTAATAAAAGGTACGCAAAACCCTGACAGAGTTTTGCTCTATCATTTAATATCACAGGTTTCTATTTATAAACCACTATTGTGTAAGTCCACTGGAGCATGCCTAACGTCCTCTGCAGTGAGATCGTAATTTCTCTGTTTAAAAGCAACGGTTCAGAAGCCTGCGTTCCCAATAAATGTTGAAACTGTTACCTTGAATTGTTCACGATGTACAAAGCCACACAAGATAAAAATACTTCAGTCTAATTATATATATATTGCGGCGTTCGTATGTTTATCGGTCGTCAAATGAGCAGAGAAGCGTGTAGCATGTTGCTAAACTGGAAGCATACAAAAGGATTAATTTTCACCACTGAATTCCCAAAGGATACTCCGATTAATTTAGTCTGACGTTTATAGTAATGTCAGAACGCTGGACTCGCAAAATTACCTTTAATACTTGACAGCCAAGAGGCCGAGGATAGTCGATTTTTGTCAAAATGAAATAAATGTTCCTAATTGCTATCCATAACCATGGTATTCTCGGAATCACTGTGATTTTTTGTTTTGTTTTGTTTTGTTTTGTTTTGTTATTTTCAGAAAAAGGTCTGAACCTGCTTTTTTAATATAACGGGCAGCTCCATTTTATGACATTGATCGACGACAACATTCAAATTCTACTTAATGTGATGGCAGAAGTGTAAACGCTCACGACTCGAGACGATGGCCATAAATTGCAAGCAACATTTGCAGTTTATTCACATAATTGTCAGACTGTAACTGAGATCACAGCTATTCGTATTCAACTTACATAGTGAACTCTCTATCCGACGCACAAGACGCCCCATATGAAGGCGTTTGTTCACACTGTCTGGCAATCTCATATGCAGATAAAAGAACCTTTCTATTTTTCTTCAACGTTTCCGTCCAAAATAGTGGCATGTTGACAGTGTTTTGAATTCAATTAAAGATACCACAAACCTATATAATTTGTAGCGAGAAAGAGGTTTAACGCCAAACCACGCTATACTGCATTCGAAAGCTATCATAAGAGAGCATTCCAAACTATATCTGTCGACAACTGACGTTTAACGAGAGCTCCGTACGAGAAATGACACCTTCCTGCCAGCATTAACCTCTCTCTTCCCATGTTATTGTCAAGTTAATGCAGACTCAATAAGATTCCTTTCCAACATGTGCCATCTGTTCACCTCAAGCAAATATACGCAAGCGAGTTAAAATTTCATTTAGCCTTGGCATAATTCACCTAAATTCGCCTTTCCTTAGGAACTTGTGCTGGCTGGACATTGAGTTAAGGCCGTATGTCAACAGAGATGGCATCTCGACTAAACATTTGGCGTACCCTGGTCTTTGTTGTGAACTGTTGGGTATTGGCGGAGTCATCCAAGACTAATATAACCATCGGGGCGTTGTTTCCGATGGGCGGGACTTGGGATGCCCCGGGTATTCTACCCGGTGTTGAAATGGCCTTGGAGCACATCAATGCCAATGACGACATACTGCCTGACTATACACTACAAATGGAATGGAAAAACTCAGAGGTCAGGAATATTTTTCTTAGACGACAAAGCAGTCTATTTATTGTGACTTCTACTTGATCATACATCCTAATACTGTGGTATGTAGTATTTGTAATACAACAGTTTGGTGAAGAAAAATGCAATTTTCTCCTCGAAAATGTTGTATCACCAAGAACCGAAGTCAGTAATCATAGCTGGCTCCAACACAGTCCGACAAAAAACCAGAATGTAAAGCGATGTAGCTATCACGGACATTTTTATTGTAGCTCTGCTATTTGGAAGCTGTTGCTTGTCACTCTTTACAAAACTCCAAAATATGTTAATGATAATTGAGTATCTATGTAAATTATATTGTCTCGACTCTTTATTTATATTCTATATTCATGAATCACCGATCGTTCTCTATATATTACAGGTACAGTGAATAAAAAGAGTAAATAATATAAGAATATTAAGTACGTTCTAAATCAGTGTTATTTTTATAGCTACCTTATTAATGTACATACTTCTTATGACAACAGCGCAAGTAATTAATGCAAAATGTCCCCAAATAAATTAAATTAAGACCAAGAAGATTAAACGCGCACGAATATCCGGAACTTTTAGACTGAAATAGCTTCCCTTAATCAGTTAATGTCGCGTGCATTATTATACTTCACACGAGCTCAAGATCGCAGTTAATGTTTTTGACCTCTCTACATTATTTCATGTAGTGCGATGCTGGAGTCGGAATGAAAAGTTTCTTCGAGTTGCTGTACGAAGAACCGGTGAAGATTATGTTGTTGGGCGCGGCCTGCTCTGTCGTCAGCCAACCTGTGGCGGCGACGGCTCAGCACTGGAACCTTGTACAAGTTAGTATTTGCCGTCATAAATGGAGAAAAATCGTGTACGAAAAAAAACGTGACAGATATATGATGATGGGACCAAGTCACCGTTTTAGGGTAGTATTTTGTTCGAATTGTGAACTATTTGATTTCAGAAGAAAACACTACTGAAAGATGAGTCATTGAGGGATTGACAATTATATTATCTGGAAAGTCAAAAAATAAACCAGGAGAAGAAAGGTTGCTTAAAACAAATGGCTGACATTAGGAAAGGATATTAATATGAAGCTCAGCAGACAAAAAGTTCGTAAGGCGGGGAGGAGATTGAAAATAACTTAAGAATGTAAATCGCATATCAGCATCCTGCCTTCCCCAACGGATCCCAATACCAAAGGTACATTTTGAACTCCACATCCACTGAAAGACAGCAGAAACGAAAAAAGGATGACCTTATTTCTTACCGACAAACAACTATAATAATAATAATAATAATAATAATGTTTTTTTCATATGAGTTTAAAATACTAAGAAAATAAATAAAAGAAATTTAAGAGTGCTCACCAAAAGTAACAATGAGGCATAACATTTAAAAGGAATCGTTTAAAAATTGGAATAAAAAAACCCTACAAAATGTTAAAAAAAGAAATGACAACACAATACTGAATTTACTGAAAAGAATCTAACAGTAAACAGAAAAATAAGGTACACACACGATGACTGAAACTGAAAATCAATGAGAAATCAATATAAAACATAAACACACAGCCAAACATAGAACAGCCAAAATGTCTCAAGTATATGGAAGGTGCTTTAAACTATATATCACTTGGCTGGATTCTTTGCGTTCTGTGCGAATTTTTAAATTTCTCTGACAAAAAATTCTTTTGCGGACTTGTGACAGAAAGGTGGAGGAATATGATGATGGAGTTTATGCTCAAGATAAAATTTTCTTCAGCAAATGTCTTACATAATTTTGTGCGTCTTGTTTCCAAAGTGTCAAGGTTTCATAAAGAAAGCAAATTACTGTAAGACAAGAATGGATGTATAATTCTAACAGCTCTTTTCTGCGCAGTCTAAATTGTTTTTGCTCTGTTTATCTCAGTAAGACTGCATTGCTACGCAAAACAACCATATTCTAATACTGACCTAACTAAGGATGCTGAGTAAGGCACGACTGATCATGCAAAGAAATGTCCTCATCGCAGGATTCCAAGATATTTCACTGCATCAATGGCTGAAATCACGAAGAATCACACAGAGACCGCTGCTGATTTTAGATAGTAAATCATGACCTACGGATACGAACGTTAGAACAATAGAACGAAAGATAGTTACCTAGCCAGCTAGCTATCAAGATAGCTAGCCAGAGAGAGAGAGAGAGAGAGAGAGAGAGAGAGAGAGAGAGAGAGAGAGAGAGAGAGAGAGAGAGAGAGAGAGAGACAGACAGACAGAGACAGACAGAGAGACAGACAGAGACAGAGACAGAGAGAGAACTAGACAGATACCTTAATAGACATAGATAAATAGATAGATAGATAGATAGATAGATAGATAGATAGATAGATAGATAGATAGATAGATAGATAGATAGATAGATAGATAGATAGATAGATAGATAGATAGATAGATTGTAGGATGGATGGATTGGACGGACGGATGGACAGAGAGACAGATAGATAGAGAGATAGATAGATAGATAGATCGATTAGAAGGTATGGATACATATCAAGACAAAAATTCCCCTCAAAAATTTTTTTTTCAGATATCTTATGCCTCAGCTTCGGATGCCTTATCGAACAAAGACAGATACAGATATTTCTTCCGTACTTTTCCACCTGATTCAGCGGTGAACGCACCACGCATTGAAGTGTTCAAGCAGTACGGCTGGACGAAAGTATCGACCATACACCAGACCGAAGAACTCTTTTCATTAGTTAGTAACCTTAAATTTTCAGTCTGATTTATTTTTTCTCGTAGTTTGACTGACTTCACATTTTAAATGACGTAATGATATCATAATGCTACATTTTAGGTGTAAAAGACACAGAATATCACATTATTATGAGCAATAGGTTTTAACAGCAAGTGTTTAAGATATTTGGTAGAACGTGTTTTCCTTCCCTTGTGTCAAATTTCTATTTTATGATTCAATGTTCAATGCATGTAGTTGACGCTTTATGATTTCGTTGACGAGGCTCGAGTTTTATCAAAAATTCATGTGCTTTTATTAAAGTGCAAACTTTACATCTCCGTTTGCAATGAGTTTATTCAATTATTAGGCGCACACTTTTGTATTTCTGCTTTTTCTTTCTTCCCCCGTTCGTCCTTCAATAATTTTATTACGTTTTCCTGAAATCTTCATTCTTTTCTCAGTCAACCAATTTGCTGATTGCGGACCTTGAAAGACATGGAATTGAACTTGTAACATCAGAGATCGTCGATTCGGAAAGCATCCCAACTCACCAACTTTCAAATATCAAGGTACGTCACGCATGAAGGCAGTGAGTGTTATGATGTATTTTTGAAATACTTCTATAAGAACAAGTATCACAGTATATATTATTGGACACGAACTCTTTGCCTAAGGGCCGGCTCTGGCTACGTACTCGTACTAAGAGATCAGTCATTTTTGCAATACCAACTATATGAAATATAGAAGATATGGTTCGTATCTACAGGCTTTATTGCTTTTGTGGTATGCCACAAATAGTTTAACTTTAAAAGCAAGCCTTTGTGTTTCATTAAGTTTTGCACCAATACATTAGCGAGTAGAAAACAACATTTTATCAATCGACTTCGCAATAACATTTTTCTTTAAAGTTAAATTTCAAAACGTGTTGGAGCGTATCAATTCTAGCTGGGGACATCACAGCTTGCTATAGAAAATAGCACCATTTAGTGCTTTCTATGTGTTCAAAACTAAACAATACTCGAAGTATATGAACTGATAGGTTAAGCCTATATTTTGTTTCGTTGTCGATTGCTAGGTCAATGTCAGATTTATTTCTTTATGTTTTTTAGGCAAAAGATGGCAGAATAATTGTGGTAAACATGTACGAAGATCAAGCAAGAATTTTGTTTTGTGAGGTGAGGATAAATTACGCATGCGTGGTAAAAGAAAGATGGTGACGGAGATCTAATATGGTATCGGTGGAGCGACGTTTAGTTTTCTGTAATTATTTTACTGCCTACGCTATCGTTTGGCTCCGAAAATAACTCGGGAGAAAAGTTCCGTCGTTCATTCTTTCCTTGATGAGTAGAATCCACTCGACACATATGGACTTTTGAACAAGGCATATACCCGACTTTAACTTGTTTGTAAAAAGGAAAAGATTAATTCAATCAAGCAGGGTAAAGATAGTAGGTTTCATAGTTTTCAAATTATTTACTTCTGTGAATATTTCACTCACTGACTAACTGCAAATTTGATTTAATGAGAAAATCTTTAAATTTGAAAAATTTTGTCTTTCACCTTTTCATAATTTCGATTAGACGTTCTCTGTAGCTAGAGAAAGAAAAGTGACACAAAAGCACTAGAAGAAAGATACCATATCCGCCACTATCTTTCTTTCTAACTTTGAATGAGTTTTGCGATGACGAGGGCTACCCTTAAATATAGTTACATTTCCAATATACATAGTCATCACTTATTAGTTGTTAATGATGTTAATGACGGCTATGGCGATCGATAGCTTCCTCGAAGGGCCATGCTTTACCAGAAACACATCGGTATTCCCATGGCCGTAGACTGAGGGGTATAGCGATGTGTTCCAAGGCCATTAGGGGTATTAAATAAGTGATAGAGCTCGATAGAGACCAGGCTATTGGTTTTTTATACAACACCACATGCTGATGCTCTTCTGTGTTATTGTTTTAAATGTGCTTTGATGCAGAGGCACTGAAACAATACATTAACTTAGTAGAGGAGTTTCCTTGGCGATTCTTCACAGCGGGAGCAACAGTGCCAATTTCTTCACTAGTGAAGCAAACATGTCCTTAGCATACTTCCTTTTTGTTGACTTGAATCTCTGTTGTTAGTGAGCTTCCAAAGTTCCTACTTATCTAAATCTTCCTGTTTTAGTCAGAGGATCATCGATCGTTCCGGGCGCTCATCATGCTCCTATCAAAGCTGCAGACGACATTGAGCTTATGTCACGTTACCGGGCAGTTTTTTTTATAAACCTTTTCCCAAGGGAAATAGTCTTTTGAAAACTAACCTCAGGCGTCACTTTTCGAACCTTTAGGGACTAGTCGTATATATTTTCTCGTCACGTGACGTGCTCTGACGAATTACGACACGGAATGAACATGTGGTGTGTTACATCACAAATAAGCATTGTGATCTTTCATTTACAGTGCATTAGTCCATACTTTTCAAATACAAGCCCCACGCGAAACTTCCTTGTTTTGTGATCTCGTTAGTACCGCTCTATGCGTTACTTATTCTCAGGCCTACAAGTTAGGAATGTACGGACCGAAATACATGTACTTCATCATCGGCTGGTATATCCACGGATGGTGGTTGGACACCAGTAACATCGACTGTACCATCGAGCAGCTGATAGAAGTTATCGAGCTGATAGTCGGGATGGAGGGTCTTCAACTGGATCCCGGAAATGTCACAACTGTGTCTGGAATGGTGAGTACCAAAGCGAAGCATATGATGGCGTACATTTGTTTGACAGTGATCTCTGAGAACAACCCAGGGGCGTTGCACTTGCCCAACGGTGCATGGTTTTGTGCCAATATCATATGTAACAGACATGGTAAGCACATCAACGTAAAATTGTTCACTGCCTGTCCAAAAGCGAAGAGCCTTGAGATGTATTTTCAGACATATGCATCCTATAACGAAACGCAGTTTTCAAGCTTTAATGACTGTGTTTACTTCAAGTTGGTCTGTCAATAAACTATTGACGGTGTATATGATTTTCAGTTATACTAAAGGTTATAATCGTTGACACCAGACCATTTCTTTTCCATTTATGCATTTTGAATCGGTTATACTTTAAAATGAACTGCAAAAGCCATAAATTCGCAAAAAAGTGAAAGAGTGGTTGACCCCAAACCCCAAATTAGACTGACACCAGAACAAGTAAAGAAATTTATGGCGTTGTTTCTGGATCTAAACATGGTAAATTTTACTAATGGCTAACCCCAAACCGCAAAGTTTGATAAACTGTTAATCGAGGCCATACGTGACACATATCTTGCACTGTCAACATTACTTGTGTTCATGGTTACGTTTAAAAAGTTCTGATTCAGGATGACTCTCACTGAATCTCTCTGTCTCTGTCTGTCTGTCTGTCTGTCTGTCTCTCTCTCTCTCTCTCTCTCTCTCTCTCTCTCTCTCTCTCTCTCTCTCTCTCTCTCTCTCACAGACACCGTCGGAATATCTCGCCTCGTACCACCAATACCTAAATGGAACAAATCCATCAGGACAGGTATATGCCTCTTATGGATACGACTCGATGTGGTCTATAGCTTTGTCACTGCATAGCGCAGCCCAGCAACTGACGGCGTCGGGTTCTGGCATCAAGATAGAAGATTTCGATTATGACAACACTCATGGTCTTCGAGATATATTTGTGGAACATTTACGAGGAACACAATTTCATGGTGTGTCGGTAAGTTCGAAATTTATAAGTCGTTTTGGAGTAAGAATATAGCGGAAAAATTGTGCCCAAGTTGGTTGCATTTCAGTGTCCGTAACAAAGACACGTGCGTTCACTCTGTTGGCGGCTGAATCAAATCCCGTTACCAGCTACCCTGTTGAACAAAATGAGGCAAATACATGACACGCCATTGTCTGTAAACGTTCTGAACGCCATCGTCGACATGCTGCGATAAATACGTCAGCAATGCCCATGTGTTTAGTCATAGAGATGCCAAAATTAAGAATTTAATGTCGCTCTGTGGATGCAAAAAACCTCAAAATTTAGGAAAATTTCCCACGCGAACGACAACGGGGCCCCAGAACTTGTCAGTGAGTAGTGCGCGCGCTGTAAAAAAATTTGCAAATCCGGAAATTTTTTCAAAAAAGTGTCGTAACTAGGCCCACAAGTGTTCCATTTTATTTTTGATTGATTAGGATCTTTGTACAAATTACAATTTACGTTTTAGCTGAAAAGTTACGATTTTTACGATATTATTCATATTCACGGGCACATAAACCAACCATTATTGCGTATTTAAGTGGTCGGTCACATGGTTCAGCTCGACCAATTAAAATGCGACTGACAGGGCATAGTAGTAAATCTCCTTACAGACACACTCTTCTTTGTAACAAAACAAATGTGTAATAATTATTGGAACAAATTATCATAGGACTGGAAATACTGTACACGATAAACGATTGAGGAGTAATCCTTTTTATACGTTTGTGTGGCCCTTGCTTCGAGTGGAGAAATGGTTGTTATTGATTGTTTTACAATGGCGATAAATGCAGTAGTGTTTATGTCATCATCTTACAGGGACCAATATCATTTGACGACAATGGAGACAGATTTGGAATAACCAAAATAGAGCAATTACGGAGTAAGTACAAAACATTGCATGGACACAGTTTCCAAAATCAAGCTTTTCTGAATACTTCCGTCTTTCATTTTTACCATTTTATCCTCATTGACTACGAATGCTAGCCCAGTCGGTGGGACGAGAGAAACGTAATATCAACGTGAATGATTAAAAGACAAATAACCAAAACGCAAAGCTCAACATCTGTTTAAAAATGAAAATACCACTAAATATATTATTATGTTCAAAAACCAGGCGCAGCTTTTGCAGAGTCGCTTGTTGTTTATGATTTCTAAACTTCCACACGCGGGAACATGGTCATATTTTTTGACATAAACCGGCGAAAAGATGGATGGATGTAGTAAGTGGAGTGGTTGAATCAGTGGAGTGATGGACAGACAGACAGACAGACACACACACACATAGATAGACAGACAAATATAACTAGCCAGCTAGGGAGATAGATAAGTAGCTGTTCCTCCGTTCTTCCTTGCTTTGTCGTGTTCAGATTATATCGGTTTATTTTAAATATATAATTTCTAATTCAATTTCCACTCACACACTCTACCGTGTCCATGTCACCATTTTCCACGATAACATGTAATGACTACGTATTAGCCCTCTTGTGCTATTGTATTGAATTGTATCAGCATCACATCTTTGCCATAGGCCGTCCTTCTCTAACTGTATGCTTCTCTGTCCTTCTTTGTCCTTTCCCCTTTCTCTTCGGTTTCTGACACATCTTATCTTTTGGTCCAGTCAATCTACGCCAAAAAAGGGGTCAACCTAGGACTAATTGCAACAGAAATTATTTCTTCACCATGCATTTTGGAAAGGTCCTAGAAATAACATACTAAAAGTATAATAAAATCTAAGGGGTGCAACAGTGCCTAATTTGCATAAATGTAAAGGGGGCTCATGGGTATAAAATTGTCGCTGATAGATGGTTTCTACTTAAAATATGTGGCTAAACATGATTTTGATACAGGTTTTTTGGCTTATTTGCCTCCTTTTTGGTCTAGGCAATGTTGTTGAAAATATTTTGTCGCCATAGAAATATTCCTCATTTGCATAAATCCAATATGGCCGCCACAACACTTCACTTTTCTTAGTTTTTCTCGAATTAATAACTATTTTTAAGCTACTACTGACAGCAATAGAATAATTTTTTCACATTGTATTTTAGACAAGTCCTAGAATAACATACTAAAAGCCGAGTACAATCTAGAATTGTAAACAGTGCCTAATTTGCATAGATGTAAAAAGATTATGGGTACAAACTTAGTGCTGATAGAATGTTTCTTCTAAAAATAATGGCTAAACATGATATGTTATGCAGGTTTTTGGCTTATTTGCCTTGTTTTTGGTTTAGGTAATGTTGATGGAAATATCTAGTCGTCATAGAAATATTCCTAATTTGCATAAATCCAATATGGCTGCCACAACCTTCACTTTTCTTTGTATTTTTCCCAATTAATAACTATTTTTAAGCTAAGTCTGACAGCAATAGAATTATTTATACACTGTGTATTTCAGAGAAGTCCTACAATGACATACTAAAAGCCTTGTACAATCTAGAAATGTAAACAATGCCTAATTTGCATATATGTAAAAAGATTATGGTTATAAACTAGGTGCTGATAGAATGTTGCTACTAAAATATTCGGCTAAATATGATATATGCGGATTTTGGGCTTATTTGCCTTGTGTTTGATTCAGGCAAAATTGATTAAAATATTTTGTCGTCATAGAAATATTCTTCATTTGCATAAATCCAATATGGCCGCCACAACACTTCGCTTTTCTTTGTATGTCCCTAATTAGTAACTATATAAGCTACTTCTGACAGCAATAGAATTTAATTTTTCTTTGTGTATTTTAGAGAGGTCCTAGAATGACAAACTAAAAGTCCAATACAATCTAAGAGGTATAACATTACCTACTATGTATAGATATAAACGGATAATGGGAGCAATACATTCACTGATACAAGAAATATGCATATTGAATTGAGAAAAATGCGACATCATGTTCAAGTAATGTATGCATTTATCTTAATTTTTGTCCAGGCAATATTTTTGAATACATTTTATTGCCCGAGAAATATTCCTAATTTGCCTAAATCAAGTATAGCTGCCACTGCATTTCACTTAAAAATTATATTTAATCTACACAACAAGTAGTTTTTGTTTCCACTCTGTATTGAATGTAGAGAATGACAAACAAAATGACTATTAAGAGGGGAGACAGTGCATAATTTGAATAAATATAAAACTTAGAAAAGGAAACAAAATCGTTGCTGTTAATATATTTCTTAAAAATATATTCAGCAAATTGATATTTAATTCAAGCAATTTGATTATTTAATGTACTTTTTGTGTTTGTAGGCAATGCATACAATCATTTAAGACTCCTCATTTTACATAACTGCAATGTGCCCCTCCTACCACTTTACTTTTCCCTGTTTTGACCTATAGTATAAATGACTATATATAATGTTAAAAAACAACGGAGATCATTAGAACTGAATTTTAGTAGGAAGTTACATATCGCAAGTTTAAAGGCCTGTGTTGGCACCAGATTTTCTCATCAGAAAATTTACCCACCAGATTACAATTTCAATGGAAAACAAAAGGCTATTACACCTCAATCATTCTCTTACAGACCAGAACAAAGGCGATCCTAGGGATCGCGAAAAGTGCATTTAATGAAGTTGTGCATAAGACAGCTAATTTACCCAAATGCTAAATTGGTCATAGATGCAATACAAACCTGGTGCTGATAATCTATTTACGAAAGTGATTTAAGAGATAAGCTGACATTGTAATGACTATGTAACATCATTTTTTGTTTTTAGTTCAGGGAATGTTTTCAAATATATCTTACAGCAATAAAAAAATTATTATTTGCATTTGTCCAATAAGTCAACCATGTCACTTCCTTTTTCTAATTGGAATATGAATTATTTCTTCACCTTAAATACTTAAAGGTCCAAGAAAGGTATAGTCAAAGTCCAATACAATCTACATTGTACAAAGGGCTAATTTTAAAGATTTTATAGGAAATGCCTACGCTGTATTAAATGTAATAATTGAAACTTGAAATGTTTTACAATATCGTAAAGAGAGATTGGAAGTTTTTACTAACATTGCCAAATATATTTTACCTAATTTTGAGCGATTCCTCATGTGCATAAATCCTATATGATGACCATTAAAATAATTTTCTTTTTCAAATTGACGTCAACTTATTTTAATTAATTATGTTATCAGTAAAATGAGAAGTTACATTAAGAGACACTACTTGTTTAAGTTATTTAATACTTTAAATTCTTCCTATCGAAAGATGTCCATTTTATAACTTGAATGAACATTTTGCTCAGTACAAAGAAATTGACGTGGTTATTTATTTTCTGTGTATTTTAACTCATTGTAATGATTATATACAAATAGGGCCTACAGAATGAAAAGCCCTGTAAAAATAAACAATGATTGATTCGTATAGTTCATTTCAATTATCTAGAGAATTTGCATAATGTCAATAACATTGGCAACTTACTGGAAGATTTGGATTTTCTTAATGCATACCAAAATGCTTGGCCAAATAACCAACACTTTGTACAAAGCGAGGCTGAAGAAAATTTGTGTTTCAGCTCTATTTTCTTTTATTTTCACCCTTACCCCGTATTACTAATATAGATTAAGTGTTGGTAAAATGTAATTAAAGACCAGGTTGTGTGGTCAGATATACTTTTGACTGTGTGCAACTTGCCTGTTCATGCCACATACAGAAATTTATGATAATAATGATAAATAAATTATAATGATCATGATGATGTAGAGGTACAATTGTTATACTATATTGCCAATTATCATGAAATATGGATAAGGAAACTGTTCCTTTATCAGCTGAAAGACATAACAATAATCAAAGGACACTGCATTTCTCAAAATTTTGAAATTTCTTGAAGACAACAATTGAAAATTAATATAAAGTCATATAATGGACTGAAGAGAGAGATTTCCTGTTTAATCTTACCGTACACAGCCATAACATTTAAGGAAAAACTGAAAAAAATCTGTAGACTGAATCATGATAATCTAAATCACTGGTAAATGCAAATCTAGATACTTTTCATAATGTTACATTTTCTAGCTGCTCTTTCAAATTTTCATGACTGTGAAACAAGAAAACCAAAATGTGAAGGGATTTGCATCACAGAAGCTGCCGTTAACGAGTTTATCAATTTGGATATCGAATTTGGACATCAAATTATAATAAAATTGGTTATCCTGTATTTTGAACCTTATGGAAGTCTCACCTCAGATTGGCCAGACTCTCAATTCCTTAAGTGATCGATCTTATTGGTGATAATACAAAAGTCTAATAACCTGCAAATGGGAAGTCCATTACATAACAGCCCCATGAGTGATACTTGCACATCTAAGATCAGATATGATACGCAGTACAATTATATCATCCTATGCTTCACATCTTTTCATTGAGTTGCCCTTCCCCATACTTATGGGTTCTACCATGAACTGCAGCAGTATGAATAACCCCAGAAGAAGGCAAAATCTAGACTTGCTGTTGTCAACGAAAGGATTCTGGCTGTAAACAAATGAACCACATAGAGGAAGATGTAAACAGAGAGGAAGAGGAAGAAATTTTGATATGATAATGCCATCATAATAATTGTCATCACCACTACCATCATGGTGATTCAAATGATGTTCGTATTTATACTAATGATAGTTTAATAATGAGAAAGATGATTCACAGGCACAACTGTTAAGTGTGGGGAACCATTTATTAGTAACTGAATATTTCCATCGTCATTGAAGATAGTGACCAAAAGCATAAAATATTCCTTCAAAAATTTTACTGCAATCGAATATGTTGTAGGATAAAATGTCTGAAAATGACAATTGATGTCAAATTATTGAACACGTCCAATGATTTTTTATGAATAACCTTATTGTCGTAAAAGAAAGAAGAATATCCAAAGAAAGAATTCTGATTCCCTTTATTTAAATAGTAGTGCTCTGAAACTCTTCTCTTTATTCATTGCATTTCTGAATAACCAGAAAATGTCAATGGAAGCGATTGTAGTGTTATTGTATTCAGAAGACCGTTTGTGTCAATTATGCAAATTAGGCCTTTTGTATTAAAATAATTAGCATGCAAATTAGGTCAACCTCATTTGTTTTAGGTAATTCTTGCAAAACCTTAACAATTTCATTGAGAAAAAAAATTGTTGAAATATGAGCTTAAACATTCATTTTGTCTGAAATAGTGGGAAAAACTGCGAATATATGCAAATTACTTAATTTGCATAATCTTTATTGTTCAAGACATTTAGAAAAGAACTTGTTGAACCTTACTAAATTGTATTGCAATGAAAAAAGTCACTTGAATTCAGTTTACATGTCCAAAATGTGAGTATAGCAGTCATTTTAAAGGCGATATATAGCTAATTTGAATATATGCAAATTTAACCAATTTGCACCCCTTATATTTTCCTATACTTTTAATATGTCATTAGTGAGACCTTTCCAAAGGTCATGGTGAAGAAATAATTTCTGTTGCAATTAGTCCTAGGTTAAACCCTAAATTGACTGGACTATATCTTTTGGTCATCCTCTGTGTACCAGTTGATCCTGACGACGGTGAGCTCCGTGACGTCACGCTGGCCCTCTATTATCCAAAGGGATCGTTGGTATGGTTGAATGAAGGCGAAAAGTTGCTCTTTCGAGGTAAGTAATTTTGTTCTAGTAAGTCATGATTACGCGGATTCATAAGAGATATGGAGCTCTTCGGGGACACGCTTTATCTTAAAAAATCTGTCATTTGTGTTACAATACTAGATTTTTGCTTTATACTCGTTAAAGTGAGATGTTGAAATTCTACAGCGCCTTTGTAAACGAAAGTGTGATCAGAATATTTTATTCACTCGGGATGCATTGTAGCGTTGCTTATTGCCTGATAATTATTCACCTGGGTCGTACGAAAGATATCCGTAGACCTGAGAAATCCCGAGATTATCTAGCAAATTTGCAGCTTGACTGATTTAGTGGCAGACTCGTTCCGGTTTCCACAGGGTTGGATGAAACCTAATATAATACGCTAGTTTGTGAGGAAATTGTTCTTTTCGTTATCATACAAGAGGCAAGATTACAAAGAATATGCATCTTCCTGCGATTTTTCACAAGGGTCGTCCTGTTCAACATTGTTCCTAGCAAGCAGCATAACCAGATAGAACGGACGAATTTCGCTGCTTGCACATCAGATTCACCTCCATATTACTTGAATACCAAATGCCAAAACACTGTATTAGAGCATAATTGATAACGATATTGCTAGCTTTTATATGTAATGCAATGAGAGAGAGAGAGAGAGAGAGAGAGAGAGAGAGAGAGAGAGAGAGAGAGAGAGAGAGAGAGAGAGAAGTGACATTTGTTGTGAAAAGACAGAGTGAACGAAAATTAATGCAATTATTTTTCGTTCTGGCAGGAGATGATGTGCCATTGGATTCTGTGCAGACAATATTCGTTAAAGAAAACATATCATTGCCAGTGTACGTTGTCTGCAGCGCGCTGGCGTCGCTAGGAGTCCTGCTTGCTTTTGGCTTTCTCTACTTTAACGTTGTTAACAGGAAAAGAAAGTAGGTTTATTATTGGTTTACTCTTCAATTATTTCTTCACTTTTTATTTCTTCAAATTTATATATCATCTTTGACGACTGGATAAGAAAAACATATGTAAACATTTTCCTAGCTTTACATCTTCTACTTGTTCTCATCATCATCATCATCATCATCATCATCATCATCATCATCATCATCATCATCATCATCATCATCATTCAGTAATTATCAAGTGGGACCCGGATGTATTGTCAACTTCACAAATAAGCCGATGTTTTTCAATTCATCATATGCGCTCCCAGATAAATGCAGAAAAATGTTTTTTGTTGTTTTTGTTTGTTTTCGTTTGTTTGCTTTTTGAATACAAAAAATCTATATGAGGGTATACTTCCTTTGAATTTAATGCATTTCAATGAAATGTGTTTTCGATCGCAAATGCATAATTTCTTTGACAACTGTGATGTGTTTGGGTTTCTGTATGCTCTTGTTATATTTATTTTTACGTGTAACGGTCGTAAAAGATACCTTGGTCACGGTTGCCCGAGCATCGTCAAATTTTGAATTTAATTTGCACGGACTGGTAAGCTTAAATGTGAGTTTTCTAATTTCCAACGAATTTAACAAGGATGTACATCGTATTCTGAAAAGGAAGTGCGCTCCGTTTGTTAATGTTCAGCGACAGGGACTTTTGAAGTGATGGATATTTAGCGCTCAAAAATTATCATAGTTTTCAGGACCGCCCTCATTTCATTCCCATTTTGCCAATCATGTCGAAAAATAAATAATAAAAATAAGAGGCCTACTCGTAAGATATAATCAAGTCTGCAGATACATGCCAAAAGTTTGTTTCAGGGCAATTTTCACAAATTTCGGTTAACAAAAGTTAACCCCATATAGGGTTAGTATGATTTCTGTCAGAAAACAAGATTTTTTGATATTTGTGACCGAAATTGGTGAACATTGCCCCGAAACAAACTTTTGGCATGTATCCGCACGACTTGATTATATCTTACGAGTAGGCCTCTTATCCCTAGGCACTGCACAACGAAATTTAATCTGCGCAACGAAATGTAATCTGACGAGCAGTTTCAGAAAAAAATGAGTTTCAACAAGAAAAGAAAATCGTCCCCAAAAATACAAATATGCATATTTCATAAAGATTTCAACAAATACGGCCAAGTTTTTTTGAAAATTAGGTTTTGTCACAAATAGGGTTGATTGTTACAAATAGGGGTAATAAAGGGACAAGCTTCATCAGCCATGCGTATAATCTCTTCGCTAACTGGATGGTGAGGCGAGCTTGTTGTCATTATATAAGAAGTAACGGTAGTTATCTGCGAAATGTAGGACGTAGTTTCAGTGATGAAGATTGATCTAGGGAAAAAGTAGGACCAAAGGAAGAGGATCGAGGGAGAAAATGAAATATAATAAAAATTCCAAGGGTAGGATTAAAGTTATTATATTATATTATATCCAAGTGTGGTCTAATTGTTCATCCTCCAACACTTGGAATGAGAGAACAGGAACACAAAAATATATTTTTTAAAATAAAATAAAAATTCTCACTGATAATTCTTTGTTCATCAGACCAAGGTTTTGAGGCAAGTCTGTAAAGGGAGATCATCTTTATATAATTTACATCATATCAATGAGTGAACTATCTCGGGATTGTTTAATCCTTGATGTGAGTAAACATCATTGTCAGTGAGTAAATTTCAGAGTATACTAGTAGTCGCTGATTTATGCTCAAGCAAACGTTCTGAAACTCAAGTTAAACCTGGTTGCGGGTAGAACACAAATATAACAAAGTTTTCAAAGTTTGAATATTGAAACGTGATATCTTCAGTCAAAGGATTCATTTTTTACTGTTCGTGGCTGCTACAGTTTTCGGCGTATTGCCTGCCTCAACTGTAGATTCTGCTCGTTCCATTACATCGTTTTTTTGAAACATCGTACTTTTTCATTTCATATAGGCTAATCAAGCTCTCCAGTCCAAAAATGAATAACGTCATTGCTTTTGGTTGCGTCATCTGCTACGTCTCAGTGTTTTTGTTCGGTGGTGATGGCGCTTTAGTGGATCCGGGCGGACTTCTCGTCGTATGCCGGGTACGAAATTAGATTGCGTTGCTGAAACACTCACACATACACACATAATATGTCAGTAATTCCAAAGCTTTACTCAAGGGAGCTCATGATATCATGTGTAATTGGAACTTGGGTTTTTGACACCATGACTATCAGAAGAGTTTTCATGGGAGATTTTGTAGCAAAATTCACTCTATACCATTTTTTCAGGCACGTATATGGTCTCTGTGTTTAGGCTTCACTCTGGCATTCGGTGGATTATTTTCAAAGACGTGGAGGGTGTATGTCATTTTCACCAATGCATCCAAGAAAAAACGGGTAAGGTTTTTTTGCGAGGCTTTACGATTAACAAAACTGAATGGAAAATAAATAGACGGAAGGACAGCAATTGCGTATTATGCCAAACTCGGGAAATCAAATAACCTACAAAACAAAACAGGATAATGCTTGAAAAAAGGAACATTTTTAAAATGTAATAAGGATACTTTTTGATATTACTAAAAGTAATATCACACCTTTAAACACATGAAAAAATTATTCAACTCATTTTGCTTTCTGTAGATTATAAAGGACTACCATCTTTTCATCACCATACTTATATTGCTGTCCATTGATGTAGTCATTTTGACGGTATGGATGGCCGTTGATCCCCCTCAAAGGGTGATCCGAAATTTGACCATAGAGGTGAGTTATGCCATGTGTGTTAATAAACAAACTACATACTCGCGGATATGCAGCGATCAAATAACTTTTTTCAGAAAATAATGAAACAATTTTTTGTAGCCAGTTTCATCTTTTGCATCCGCAATTTCAATTTTTCAATTTTAATTGATCAGTGGTCCTAGCCGGTGTCATTATTTCCCAATCAAAATGTAGAAGCTCGTAAAGGTAGGTTAAAACAACCATTTCGAAAAACAAGTCCAGTCTAAAGTAGTCGACCAAATAGTTATATCTAGCTGGTCCTGCGTTTATACATGTGTTATTAGAAATTGCAACAATACAACCCATGGCGAAAGGTACCAATAAGTGCAATATTTCATTAGCAGTAATATCTGTATCCATCTTAATCCGTCATTCATACGATAAAGCTAACGGGATTAGTGATTGGCCAGCTGCTTTGCAGTTAGCGCTAGTTTCACTCATTTTCGCCTAATTTGCAATGCACAACACCAAAATTTCGAAAAACCTAACGTGATTTTGCGAGACTGATAACACGTGTCAATCACTTGATATCTGTCATCATGACAATTACACAAGGTTAGAGAGTCCTGAGACAAATATGCCCAGAATGGTCCTAGTTATTCGCTCAATACAACACCTAATAAGCCTGCTGTATCGCTGCGGGAAACCCACTTTACAGTGCTATCGCTATTTCATGTTCCTTTTTCTCGCAAACGGTGAAGAAGGATACAGTGGCCTATGACATTGTTCATGAAATAGACGAATTTCAAGTAAATGATACACGTCCAGTTTGATTGCAAAAATCAGGATAGTCCATGCAAGACGGTTATTCATTCGATTGTCATATTTTAGGCGTAAAAAATGACAATTTTACGCATAATATAAGCATCAAGAAGGCTGATCTCTCAGAGACTGTGATGGAATATGCATGTCCCCGAAATTTAAACGTTTAAGACTTGGCAATACATGCGTGTATTACCTTAAATCCCAATTATTATTTATCCTGCCAGTGAGTTATCGCGAAAAATACATACATTTTCAAAAGATTAAGGTAATATTTACAAGACTGTAACGGCCAAAAGATGTAGAATTCACCAGGAAAAGGTACCGGGTATGTCATCAATAATATGCATACATGCATATTCAGCTTACTCCAAGAGGGATAACAAATAAAGTCTGAGAAGATGAAAGCTAATTTGCATAAACATCCTATCATCAGATTATCAGGCTTATAATCTAATAGCACACTCCTTATGTCGTTTCAGTATGACCTAGAAGGCGATGACGTCATTAAAATACATCAGCTTGAATGTTGCCAGTCGGTCAAGTACAGTCCATATATTTGGTTGGGTTTGGTTTATTCTATTAAAATGTTACTTCTGCTGTACGGAGCAAGACTAGCATGGGAAACAAGGTAAGAAAGCGCAACCAAAACGTTTTATGTGGTTGGGTATTCTAGTGGTCATAAATGAATCATCTCATTATTGATATTGTAGTAGCATAAAGTTTATATTTGTTTCAAAGATTGTGACAGTAAGGCAGAAAGTTATAAATGCATGTAGAAAAACACCTTTTCAAGCGATTGGATTTGTTTTCTGTTCTTTACTTGAATCACGTTTTCTTTTAATATCAATTTTAATAGTAGTTTGTGAATATTTTACTTTTCCTCAGAAAAGTCACTATTCCAGAGCTTAACGACAGCAAGTTCATCGGTCTCTCCATTTACAACGTGACGACACTGTGTCTCATCGGTGTGCCGGTCAGCGCCGTGCTCGGCGAACAGGTGACAGTGGCGTACTGCTTGGTGGCGTCTTTCATTTTGTTCTGCACGACAATCACTTTGCTTCTTGTGTTCTTTCCAAAGGTGAGGATTTGGTAACAGAATGTTGTGTAGCCTGCAGCATTTCTGAGAGGATACAAAGTAGTGTGAGGCACTTGTTTTTTAGAATTTATTGTACTTATCGCTAATCTGAGTTTTTATCTTTCTTTTTTCGATCTGCCACATCGCACTATTTTGATTTTTACACGTTCTGCAATGTCTACTAGGTTCATTTGAACCGCTAATATAAAAGAAGTGCGACAAAGCATATGTGCATGTAATGTCCACTCGTACTGTCTTAATAAGCCAAACAGGTAAAGTGTGGAAAAAAGCTCAAGATGTTTTGACTGCAAGTAACTATTATTTTACATTTTTTCCAATTCTATGACGGTATACCAGTATTGTTACAGAATTGATTCAATCGCACATGTGACCAATATGTAAAATTTGTCATAATTATTATGAAATATGTCAAAACGTCTAATACTTATAACCTTTCGCCCAATACACTTATTTACGCCTCGTGACCAATAATCAAGAAGTTATAGACAAAATCATAAAATCATCATAAAATTGAAGAGGCCGTGTCATTTGTGTCTGTTCAAGCATGATATTTGCATATAGAGGGCGTGATGTAATGAGTTTTAAATTAATTTTCTTGAAGAGAAAAATAATAGTTATATATACGAATACAGACAAAGAAGGGAGAATGCATTATAATGTAGCATTTAGGCTTAGGAAACAAGCGGGCGTAATATTTGAAGACTTTGAGCTAATACTCTGTTCACTGTCCCCAGCAATCTCTTGCATTATAATGCAATATATGGGCGTAAGAAATAAAGGGATGTAATCTTAGACTTTGAGCCAATGCTCTCGCTTGAGATTCGCTGATAAGACATTGTTAAATATAATGGTGGAGAATCCAGGAATTAAGTTTAAACTTTACTTAACTGTTGTAATGCAGATAATAAAGGCAAAATCTGGATTTGATGTTTTTGATCAAAACCATTTAACTATGGCATTTGTGTTCTGTTTGGAAGGTAGGCAGAATGTAAACAAAGACAAGCATTTGGGAAGAAGAGAATTTGATTGTTAACAAAGTACTTAAATTATCAAGTAAATTACTATAACTTTGTGAAAAACTAGCAGAAATCAAAGAACGTTTAAAAAACAACTAAAATTAATTTGCAAGAAATACTGTAAAAATAGCAAATGACTCTTGTGATATATAGGAATGTAACAGTTATAAATCTGATGGCGAAATTAAGACCAATAGCCTAATCACTGGTACCCATCATATCATATTCATTCTCTCTCTCTCTCTCTCTCTCTCTCTCTCTCTCTCTCTCTCTCTCTCTCTCTCAGGTCATTTCCCTTAGGAGCAGTCCGCCAGATGAGGCGCTGAGAATAACGACTATAGTAAACCACACGTGTATTCCTACGGGCAGCAATAAAGTCGAACCAGGACCCTCTACGTCAAACGTGAGCGCTAAAATAGCAGAAATGACTAACACAATTTTGTCCTTAGAGACAGCCCTCAGAGGTGTAAGTACATGTCAATTGTATGGAATTTTACCCTCCTATGTTTCTCTATCATAGTAATATTGAAACGATGTATAAAGACAGATAAATAGACAGATATATAGACAGACAGATAGATCGAAAAATATAGTATAATTAGATAGAACACAATGAAAAAGAATTTCCCTTTTACGGAAACTACGAGAAAATCAGATTTTTCCTTGGAAATATTCCAAACTGAAAATTTGGAAAAAAAACGGATTGAAAAGAATGAAATTTTGAAGTGATATTTTTTCAGGAAAACAGTGTAAAAAGAGGATTCCATGAACTGAGTTCCAATTCATTTTCATGAAAAAATCTGACACTTTCCCAATTGTCAGAAACTTCAAGCAGTGCCAGACTCTCGCCGAATTGGCGAGATATTCAGTGCAGCCTCCTGTTAGCCTGTCAATCCGCAGGGGGGTCTGGTACTGCTTGAAATACCTGCAAAGTGGTAAGAGTTTCAAGCAGTATTCGACTTATGCAAAACAAGGGACAAGGAAATTGTGGAGTCAGGTCCTTTGGAAAATTAAACCATCATGCAAAATTATTAGACACGTACAATGAATATAATGATCGATCGATAGATACAGAGATGTACAGACAGACAGACAGACTCTTAGTGAAACAGATGGACAGACAGATACACAATAAATACATACACACATACATACATACATACATACATACATACATACATACATACATACATACATACATTACACTATACAACACTACACTATACAACACAGCACAACCCAACACTACACTTCACTACACTACACTACACTACACTACACTACACTACACTACACTACACTACGCTAATCTACACTAGAATGTACGACACAACACTACACTATACTACACTACGCCATGTTGCACTATATTGCAATTTATCCCAGCCTAGGTCACACAGATAGCGAATGACAAATCGCTTTCCATGCACAAGAAAGGACATGTGTTATTGCAGGAAGCTTTCCCTTTCCTGGAGATACAGGACTAACAAATGGAAACAAGCGAATCTACTAAAACACACGTGTTTTTATTTAGTGTCTTCCATTTTATATTTCTTCTTCGTCTATTATATAAAATTATTTCTTTTAATCATTACTTTCGCCGGAATATTGTTCAGTCTTTGCTAGCTATTAGTTTACAAAAAGTGCTTTCATTTCTTTGCAGAAAGATAACGAAATCAACGCAATGCGAAGACGTGTCGATGAGTTAATGAAAATGGAAATTGCTGACGACATCTCATCGGAAAACAGGAAGTCCGTTGCCGACATTGAAGATAGTGAAAGTAACAGGAAATGACGTCCAGATAAAAAGTATCACGAGATATTGCAACACATCCTACGCAAATAAAAAACAAGTTGAGGCACAGAGACATTCCTTAACAGTCAATGGCGTTTCCTTACACAGAAATTATACACAACATTCGTAAACAAATTACTAATTTTGTTCCAGTAACTTAATTATTTCCTACTGTATAATTCATCATCGCAAAAAAATCACTGTTCAGGTTGAGGCTTTAGTTGCTCATTCAAGACATGACACTTCAAGTTCATGAGGTATTTTCAGTTGTGTCTTGTATTAGCGTATTTGATAGCAAAATATTAAGTTGTCAGATCACGAAAATATTTTATTTCATTGCTCAGCAAACTTTGTATCTTAATGTAATCAAATTTTAGGTGCAATACATTGTACGTTTCCGGAAGTTGGAAAACCATGTCACAAAATCTGTTTTATATTCTGCCGAGGTCATTAGCCTTCAGAGAACCATGACCACCATTGAGTTGCACTTGGGTTTGAGAAAAAAATAACTGAAATAATTGGAATCTACAACCTCTTGACATAAGTATGTGACCATGCATTGCGTTATTTCAACTTGAACGAGTGCACGTTCGGTCTTACTAGTCGTCTGATCAAACCTGATTTTGTTTTACACTACCGAACCTATGTGAAAATATCCCTCATCGACCAAGCGAATCGCACAATCGCGTTCACCAATATTTTCTGTACCCGGCTCTTGTAAACTGGCTTTTACTCTCAAATTTACTGACGCATTATCTACTCTAAATTACTGATGTCTATATTTTCAAAAATAAAAAGATTTGTAACGAAAATTGATTACTCTCAAAGAGACCCGTTGTTACTGAGAACATATTTAAACCATTGAAATTTGTGTTTACCACTTCACTAATGCAAATAGAGGAGGCAATTATATTTAATGTTGGTGATTCCTGATTCTTTTTATTGTTCATTTTAATAGAGAAAAAGAGGGAGGGAGAGATAGACAGTCAGTCAGACAGACAGACATACAGACACTAAAATCATGAATAAAGTTTTCGGAATTTGTGAGGTTTACATTGCTATGTTCATTGACTTTTGAAGACGAAATAAAACAACAACTAGCTGTATGGACCTTGACTATCAGTTCTGTGTCAAGGTGATGAAGGTGATCAATATGTACAATTCTAAGATATCACAATATTATGGACACTTACTCTGAACTAATCATTACCTATAAAGTTTGGATTTTTCTTGCATAAACAACTTTGTCATTCTCATTCGGATCTAAAAACCTGTACAACTTCACATTTCTTGAATAGCGTGGTATGGTCGGCACAGAGTGTTGGGTATCAGTTATTGGAAATATCAGGGTTATTTCATGCAGCAAACATACTTTCACTCAACGCCTCTGCAATACTGTGAAATTTCACCTTCATCACCTCTTTGGACAAAATCTTAGTCGATGTTTAAAGTTTTTCTAGAACTGAATGCCGCCGAGGCATTTTATTTTATGCAAGTAACCTTTATATTTAAGAGGTATAATTACAAATAAGTGCGTAAAAAGGGAGAACTCCTGACAATGTAACTGTACGGCACTGAAGCAATAGAAGGTGTTACCTTTGAAGTCTTTGTTCCAGTATTGGTAAATATGTTTTCGTTTCTCCAAAGCCCATATCTGGCTATTCCCCGATGGGAGACAATGAAATCTAATACGTGGGGGAGAATCCGGGAATAAAGCGTAAGCTCCTTGTTGGAAAAATTGACAAATATACTATCTTTTGACATGTTACACAATAATAGCAAAGTTGACACATCGGCCACATACCACAGTGAATGACCTCTGATTCAGTACTTACAGTGGGTTTCAATTCGGTGCCACAACTCAGTGTACGAGACGGCCACATTGCATGTACAAAGCAACCGATTAGCTTGGGTTTTACTGCACATTAAAAAGTCACCGACTCAATGATTAAGTACAGTAAACCAGCATGGGGTAGCCGGGCTGTCTCGACGGAGAGATAAACAGTTGGTTACACTTGATCTCTAATGTAACTGATTTTTACAATTTTAGCTGGGAGTTAGAGAGCTGAAGATGTTTTCTCAGCTGAAACTAAGTTAAAAAATCAATGTTTTTGTTTTAGCTTTCAACTGAAATTTCAAGACAGCTGAATTGCTTTTCAAGTGCAATTTACTGATCAACCATCGATCTAGATAGATCTACCCCATACTGGTTTACTGCAACTAATCAATGAGTCGGTGATTTTGATTGTGTCGTGATACACAAGCTAATAGTTTGTTTTGTATATGAAAAGTGTCCGTCTCATACACTGAGTTATGGCACCGAATAGAAAGCCACTGTAGAGCTGTCTAAAGGAGGGGATATAGGAGGCAAAGTACATTCCATGTACGAGAACCAAAATGCGATCACGTGTCCTGAGTGATATTCATAAGCATTAGAGAACTGCCCAAGGAAAAGAGTGGAATCATCGTACACAAAGAAAACTGTGCAACATGTTTATACAAGCACGTCTCGAAACCAATGCTAAGTTTATTCAAAGTAGCGGCTATATCAATCACAATGATGACAATGCAAGCAAACCATATCTTATGATCCCACAAGACCGACGACATTTACTCGATGGTACTATTTATAAGCAGACGCACAATTACAGCCGTAAGTTCCTCTTTCTCTATGAAACAGAATTATACCGGACTCTACAATTTGCATATAACTATTCATAATCGGGTCCCGCAGTTTTTCAATGTTTCCTCACAGAGCTGTTCAGTGGAGTTGTACGTAAAACATCCACTTCTCTATTTTGAGTATTTGCCGGATCATTACAGTCAAGTTTTGATCTCATGAAGAAAAACTAAAAAAATAATGATTAACAGCTACAGAACAGGAAGGGCTATATCAAAGTTAAGCATTATTTCAGTGTGTCTTTTAATCAAACTTTAACCGTATTGAAGTCGAAACGCTCTAAATTTTGTCTTCACGGCGGAAAAATTCTGCATAGCTATTCTTCGCCATTAGCAATAATCCAACTCTACGTATATAGTGATAAATGTTGTTTGCTGATCTCCAGTACACAGGTAATCAACTTTTTTATCGTTTGAGTAGTCTGTAGTTGAACCTGAACATAAATTAGAATTTTTTAAGGATCATAAAGATGGTCAACTGGCGACTGTGAATACGCCCTCCTCCCAAGGTACCGAGTTCGTATAAATTGTTTAAACATAAACTGTTCGTAACAAAACTCTATGAAATTCTCTTCCTCATACTGTTAGAACTGATGTGTGATTTCTTAAATATCCGCCATTGGTCACAATGATCACATTCAGAACCGTAGTTTTGTTGCGGAAGTATGCCAGCCAAACCGGACAAAATGGAACGCACTGATTTAGCATACTTGACTGGTTGTACTCTCTCCACAAGTCTACAGCTGGTTAATTTCTGTCCCTAAGCTGCCCTAAAACACAAACACAGTGCGGCATCGTGCAATTAATTATGTTGTCTGAGCAAAATTTGTACATTTGTCCGAGGGGGAATTCTATCATCGTGCTTTGAAGACAGCTTGCTTGAATAGTAATGAGATAGTGCCTGGTTATAAAATTACTTTGTGTGTTTGACATCATAAATATTATGCAAATGACCATATTTTAATTGGCTGTCACGAAAACACCAACCTCTGTACGGCAAAGGACATTACTGTGTATAGCAGCACCCTAGACGTCTGTTAGAAGTCATAAGAATCATGTTGACTACGCAACGTAAGAGACGAAGGGGAAGCACCGGCAGTCAGGACAGTGCCGGTGGCGACGAATACAGTGACCGTGATCGTCAGCGCATTGCTGCTGAAACCGACGCCGCCATTGCGAGTGTTCGCGCCATGGGTCCGTCTGCATTTGCCACGGGTCACCTGCCAGACGACAAGGAAAATGAACCCAAGCCAGATACCAACGAGGGAGGTGAGGCTGTCGCCACTTCTTCAAGTGCAAGAACCCCTTGGAGAAATCCAAAGAAGGTTGGAAAGAAAGACAAGAAGCCAAAGTAAGTGCATTGGTGTTATGCATACTTAGGTGAATAAACTTTAGCTCAGGGTTTAGCTCATTTTGTCTGATACACCGTGGCTGCCAGAGATTATTTAAATGTAGCTTGTACTCATTATGCAGTACTATGGTCATCGACGGGTACGTGTTCTGCTTACAGGTACATTGGAGCTCCTTCACAAGCTCACTCAAGATCAAATTCTCCTTCACGGTCTTTTTTATCATCTTGGATTTTTCGTTCCAAATCTTGCGCGCATACTTGATCCACCTTTCTTAATATAACTTTCAAGAAATAGCAGAGGAATCTAATGATATACCATAATAATCAGTATCTATAGTAATCATTATTCATGATGAGGATAACAACAAAAACAAAAACAATAATAATAACATTATTATTACAGTTATTTTTGTTGCTGTTTTTGTTCATATGGTTATCACTTTCAGGAAAGATTTTGTCAAATATTTTCTCACAGGAAAAACGGAAACAAGCAATATTAGAGGCAGGGCGCTGCGAAGAGAAAGAGAACTGAAAAAAATACATGTACAAAGGGGTGATTTGAAAATTTCAAAGCACCATGAGGAGTCTTAAACTTGTTCACTCAAAGCAAATTATACAGCTGTTATTCCTAATAGGGCAGCAATCAGTTCTTTACTCAACCTGTTCTGTAATGCTGTCCTATGAAAATACTGTTTTTTTGATGACTGAAGATCACATTAATGCAATAATCAAGTATCACGTCATCTCTCTATTTCTCACAATTAGTGTCTAATCAATGACAACGGTTGTATTAGTGAGAACTTACGATGACTTTTAGAGTGCGAGCAAGGAAACAAGAGCAAATTTAGCTGTCATGGAGTTACTAAAATGTCAAAAAATGTGCTGAGCACAAAGATCCTCCTGCTACCCATAGACAGTCGAGAAAGAGGATGAGAAACTGCCGCAAAAAGAACAAAAGAACTGTGGCGAAGCGACGAGCTATCTGGTTTGGAATGATTAGAACGCGTGAATTGATTTTTGCATAATTATCAGCTGGGCGATAGCCGCTGCTCGACATCCAGAAGTTCCCAATAAAAAAACATTATTGAACTTATTTTCAGCATAAAGTTGTCGTTCTGATTGAAGTCGGATTCCGTTATCCTAGAGAATGATTTATTCCTAGATGCGACAAAGAAACATTGCATTCCTTCTTAATAGGATTACATGGTATTAATAAACAATGAAAATACATTGAAGTTTAAATTTTGCCACGCTGAAGCGCAACTCTGGCGATCTAGAGTCACACTCAAATCCGATACAGAAACTGGCGCGATCCCGAATGAACTGCATCATAGCATAGCTTCAAACCTTTCACAGTACATTCCAATGTCCCGCCTAATCGTCATCTTTACTGAAGCTTTCCGTCTTTTGTGTTGAACTATGCAGATTTGTTTCTATCTCAGTGACTTAATGTATATACAAAGTTAACGAAAGACTTGTCATTTATTGTCCATGAAATACAAAGATTGTGTGACCGCAAAGAGAACATCAGCGACCCCATAGCGTATGCATGTAAACAGTCCAGTCGTGTGTCACGTCAGTCCTGTCCAGTCGAGTTTGTGTCCCGTTTCTTCGCAAGACGTACATTGATAATCAGAAAAACTGTAAAAAGTGAAATGCTCATCCAACTACAATTAGTGTAATGGCGTATCACGTTTTCGGATTACTCGCATGATTTTTCAGTTAGTTAGTAAGAGAAAACTATTAACACGCGTTCCAGCGATAGTACAAAATAGGATGTTTTGATTCATGAGAGCAAAACCAGTTTGATCTCTGTGTCGCGAGTTATAATGATTTGTTGCATTTATGTGTGTTTATTTTATTAGTTATCAGTAGTATAGGCAGATGTAATAGTATGTTTTGATTGTGGAGGCTTTGCGAGACTTTGGAGACATCGTGATTTTAAGTAACGCTTTAATTGACATCTTGCCGTTCATGTATAATGCGTGTGTCGTCATAACAGCTAGCGTGTGTCAGTGAATTTGTGTACCATTTTATAGGCTAATTCAAGTTCGATTTGTGCATAGTTTGTTGTTCATGTGTATTTAATGTATGGCAGGTGTAGTCATGCTTTCTGATCTGAAATTTATTGCTGCAAAATTTTACGGTCAGTCCTGCAGAAAAATATGTAAACAATCGCAATGGAGAGAGCAAGCGTATGAACCGGAAATGCAGAACTAGAATGACCATGGCGGTAAAAAAACCTTCGTGGAATGACTGACGAGAGTTTCATCTTTGCGTGGTAGCTCCAAAGTGTGCCGAAATGCATGTATAAAATATAATACCAATTAATACTGAAGAAACACTCTTCTTTGCTACGAAAAAGTTGTGTTTACGACACACTGAATTTAAGGCCTGGAAGCGTGCTTTGCGAGACAGTGCGAAAGTTGGATGGTAATTATTGCACAATCGAGACGCAGTGCATGAGAATGCTCGGCCACCATATGATCAAAGATTGTACCTCTGTTTCTTCAATAGAAGTTTAGCAGATTCCTTGTAAATTAATTTTTATTATAGTATCTTCGATGTACTTAGGAAGTCTCATCGCCTTTTATCAAGTTGATTCAGATGTTTTGTTCTTATTAGGAAAGGTTATCAAATTTGCAAACAGGTAAATAGATAAAGCAAAAATTCTAAAATAACTTTCAATGATATTATAACATAGTATCTTCACAGTACATAACAAGTATCGTCAACATTGATCAAGTAAATTCAGATGTATATCCTTAAATCGGAAGGTTTGTTAGATAGAAAAATTAGTATTCAGCTGATCTTAAAATGGTAAACAAATTTCAGTGATAACATAACATATCATAGTATCTGTAATATACATAACAAGTTACGTCAACTATGGTCATGTAGATTTAAATATATATATATATATATATATATATATATTATATATATCCCTAGTTAGGTAAATTTGTAATTGGCTGACTTTTAAAGGCTAAACAGCTTTCAGTAATATAGTATCATAATGTTTACAATATACATAGCAAGTTTCGTTAACTTTGACATTGTAAATCAAGATATATATCCGTAATTATGAAAGTTCATCAAACGTGCAACTTATCACTTACCCTGATGTTACCTATCAATATATTTAAAGCCCCAATAGCTGTAAATGTTTAAGAAACCAATCTCATAATATCCTTAGTGTTCCAAGATTTTTCTTTTAATAAGGCCCATTAAAGATTGAAATAGTGTATAACGCTGCTATGAGTGTCAAAGTGGCATGTAAATTTAAAGGTTTTAACGTCATTTTAGATTTCCCGCCATTTTCAAAAACTCATCATATAACAGAGAAAATAAAAATTACAACAACAAAATGTTGGCCATCCTGTGTTGTGCATTCAAGTAAATGGCATCATACTTGTTTCTGGTATGATCACCATGTGTATGTGCAGGAAATACTGTTTTTGTATTTTCCCGTGAGGGCGCCATTTTATGGGTGCGGCACCCGTTTATTGTTAAGCTTGTTAAAACATGTAGGCATGAGCCAAATCAGCGAGCAGTGATACTTCTATACACATCCTTCAGTTGGCACATTTACACAAACCAACTTAAAATCAAAATCATTAAAAAAATCATAAAAATAATGCATAAAATTAGCAGCTATTGGGGCTTTAACTGCTAATATATCCTAATGTGATCAATGATGTGACAGAGCTGTTCACGGACATTGAATAGCGCCCCCATTGCTGTGCTTGGACATTGCTTTTAGACACTTTGATACATTTTGTCTGAAATCTGTAGTTGCTTAGCAACATAAAAAGGTACGCGCCTTCATGTGATTGGGCTGATCACGTTGCGTTCTGGTCAAATAAAGACGTTGAGTTTGACCAAACTACCTTGCTATCATTTTTGTGTCCCTAAACTTCATTCTTGGCGCCCGGCACCATCACAGGTAGGCCAGCAGGACGCCTCAGGGCTAACACATCAACGGCTTGGACAGATTGGAGGCCTCTCTTGTGACCAAGATCCATAAGTCTATACGTCAGAGTTTGCGGGGCCAAAACGCTACCATTGTGCAGCCATTGCTGATAATTTTTTGCGACCGTTGACGGTGATAAAAGCAGGGGCCCAAGACGGTTACAATATCTTAAATACATCGATTCGATGGCCCAGTGTAAAAGGGGTGTATCCCTTGTGATAAAGCATGGGAGATATGCGCCCTCTTGCACTGGGCCATCGAATTGTTTTGCAGTCATTCTTGATGTATATTCATTATTTCTTAAATAATTAATTATGCAAATTTTCTTAAAATATGCAAGTCACATCCACTGAAATCATCTCAGTTTTTGCCAATGCAAAACAAATCAATGTATCGAGATTAATTAGAATCTAATAAGTCAATCTAGAGATTTTGTTATAAGACAGACAGATACACCCACTGACGGACAGACGATAGACAGATATAGAGGGACAGACAGATAGACAGACAGACTGACATCGGCTATTAGCTTCAGTGTTTGAACATGTGAGCGAAAATGACGATTTATTTTAGGTTATAAAGCCTAATTCTCAAAATTTCTTAAACTCTTACATGTAGGTTTGACATTTATCACACATTAATGAATCATTTGAATCCCCAAGTAATTCTCACAACATCTGTAATTTCAATTGGCTAAAGGTGAATTAATGTTCCCTTTCTTTTACTTTTTTTGACCTTCATAGGAAGCATATGGGAAACAAGGCCTTGATAGTGAGCTATAATTGGGGAGGTCCAATCCAGGGAGGTGTAAGCGATGCAGTTCATTCATTAGTCCGTCTACTTCGTAAGTACGGAATATCTGTTTACTGCACTACCCTGACAGCAACTGAAGAAGAAATAAAAGAGGCGAGAGAATATGGAGTTGAGCTCATAGCGCCCTCACCGGTTCCTAAATTCAAGAACAGGGATGAAACGCCCGACCCTGACTGGCTGTATCATCACAAAGATTACTTTCCGAATTTGAAAGAGTTGACCAATGTCCGATTTGTCTTCGGATTCGGAATGATAACCTCCGAGGCCGCTTTCGAAATTGAAAGAGATGTCTTCAAGAGGGCAGCATTTTACTTGATAAATCTGTACGACAGTGACTTTATTACCCCTGTCATTGCCAATTGTGATGATGGAGAACTCGAGTTTCGCAGAGAGTGCTTATGTAAAGAAGGCCAAGATTCGAGCTGCGTTTTTTCAAGTGGAGGCAGCATTTTCGAAGAGTACGAAAAGATATATCACAAATATCCTGACATCAAACATTCCAGGCTATCACCGATGATAGATGAAAAGTACTTCAATACCACATCCCCCAAACCTGTTAACATACGTGGAAAATTTCAAATTCTATCTTTGTTTCAAGAACATGAACTAGCTTCTTTGAAAAGTGACAGTCCGATCATGAAGGCCATGAACTCTGTGGCAGAGTCCTTTCACAAAAACAAGAAATCGCCTTTAAAATGGAAAATTCTTGGAGTACCAAAGCTCTGTGAATCCACTCTTCTAGAACGTATGGATCCACATCCAAAATTAAATGTTGTCCTTGGCCGAATGCCATCAGCTGAACACTTGTACAAGGAACTTGGACAATCAAATCTTGTCCTCCTTCATGACTTTTCCGAACATTATGTCAATCTGACACTAGCAGCCATGTGTGCTGCTGTTCCTATCATTATTCCTGAGGGATCTCAAAGCCATGAACTGATCGAGGTGCATCTGCCTGAATATGAAGAAAAACTTGTCGTTGATATGAGTGATACTGATATGTTGCAGGACCGTATCAGTGAATTTCTGTGTAAATACCAAACTACCCTGAAAAGGGCCGATGAAATCAGAACCAAAATAAAGAGTAATGTGAAGCCGGAGCTGGATAACATTAACGACGATTTCTTCAGAGTGGTGAAGGATGACGCAGAGAATCAATATGAAATCACCTTAAAGAAAGAGAAGCATTCTACCTTGAAAAGACAAGGTATTACATGTAATATTGGATTTTGTTTTAATGATTGAAAACATTTAAAGTGTGCTCTAAACTACCTCTCATTTTAATTAATTCGATTCCTTTTCATTTCCTATCACCTTGTTTTCACTTTACATGTCGATGATAATTCTTGTTTTGTAGAAAATGTGATGAAGAAGAACAATAAATAATGAAATACCTTATTCTCGCTCCTAGGTTGTTTGGAGGAAACGCACCATTAATACATTAACTAATTAATAACATAATTTATTCATTTATTATCTACTTATTTATATTTATTGATTCATCAGTTGTCCTACATGTAATAAAGCCAATAAAGAGAACACAGACAGGGCTTCACAAAATGTCCAGAACAAGGAAAATTCAGAAACGTAATCAAGGTATGTGTCATCTCCATCGTTCTGACTAATGGCATTTCTTTCGGTGTTTATGCTGCAAATATTAATGCAGGATATTGCTATTCAGGAAGCTTTGGTTTCAGCGGTTTCAGAAACCAAAGAACCAACGTGTTTAGCTTTTTCTGTGCATTCACGAGTTACTAGTTTCCTTTCTTTGTCACCTTTGTAGGTGACATGAAGGTGAAGGTCAGAGTGAGTGAAGTCGTTCCAGAGAATGGAAGAACAGTTGAGGAAGTCGAGAGGGATTTCTATGAAAGTGATGAAGTCAAGGAGAAGACTGAAGAAATTCGTCAGACACTTGATGGGCAACATGACGAGATGGAAGTGAGGGACGTTAGTCAAGGAAGTATTTCCTATACAATGTCTTGTCAGTCATTAGATGCACTTGACTTTCTACGATCAGAATATGAGAAGGGAAGATTACAAGATATGATGGAAGACACATTTCTGTCTGAGGAACTCTTGGACAGAATTGGAGCATTTCACTTGGCAATTGATACAACCATTGACTACGAGGAATATTTCTTGTGTAGAACGGAGCTGATCGAAAAATACGGTAAATCGAGTAATCAATTCAGGTCTTGTTATCTGTGGCTCTCATGGTACTGATAATGTAATGTTATTCCCAAAATACCGGAATTTATGTCTGAGTACATCGTGCAGCGGAGGTACTGTCGCGTCTCGGACAATACAGAAGCGTACAACAAAATGTCGAAATTTAGGCGTTTTTTCGATGCCCGTAGCGCACTGTGCTGAGCGATCGCGAGCAGACTGGGAACGCGTTGAGCGCGTCTGGTAAGCGCACAGAATGAAATTTCAACCCACGCTGCGCAGTGCACATGGTAGAAATTGTACGTCAGGTTAGAGACGCAGGAGTATAATAATGTAAGGTTATTCAATATATATATTCAATATATATATATATATATATATATATATATATATATATATATATATATATATATATATATATATATATATATATATTTATATATAATCCCATGGTATTTTTCTCTGTTTGACGTCATCGTATACGAGTGTTCGGCTCGAAGTTGTACGGCTCCGCGAAAAACACGAGTATACGATGACGTCAAACAGAGAAAAATTCCATGGGATTATATATTTATCACATGAACAGTCTTCTTATTTTTCTTTGATGTGGATGGATCAAAATTAATGTAACAAAGTGCATGATTTTTATCGCGATTTTGTGTTTTATTTACGCGGATTAGTTTTATTTAATGAGTAAAGCGGCCCGTCACCCAGGAGATTTGCAAATGTTTACAGGTATACTTTCATTCATAAATCCGATTAAGCCTAATTTTGTTACACCGAATGGTATCTCAACCAATCAGACATACGGATTCGGTCACGTGCGCCTGTCAATCATTGTCTCGCGCTGGACCGATGCCGAGGCCATCGGCGGACATAGCTTTCACCGCGCTAGCGACGGATAACAATAGTACTTTGAGTTTTTTAGAATATATACAATCATATTTTGAAGTTCATGCAATGACACGATAGAATCAGTAGTTATCATTCTCAGAGATGCCGTGGCTTTTAAAATATCACATGTTACGACCTTTGCGAGCCCGCAAGATTCACATCAATGACACACAGAGTGTAAGCTTATACGCTTGTAGTGGCCACTGCCGTCACCGGTATCCGCCGGTGGCCATCTCGGTCGTCAATGTTTTCGTATTACGGACTTTGATGTTTGCTGTGACACATATATCGCCCGTAGGTACATCCCAATTTTGTTACTTGACGGGAACTCTGTTCTGTTGTGACTGTTGTCAGAGTCAACTTTCGAAATGCATCGGATTCTACAACGCTGCACTGCAGGTCGACAGCTTATGTCTTCACTACTATACAGCCATACGCTGCAGGTTTGATTCCGATCGAGAAACAACGGAATAATTTGTGTGATGAAGGAAATTTATCGTTGTTCGTCGAATGACTTTATGCTTGTGCCTTCTATGTCGCTTTCCCGAAGATTATACGGTACTCATTTATTAAGTTGAACTTTCGTTGAGGTGTATCTTTCGGGTTTATCGCCCAACCGGGATTGCCAGGGCAGGTACGTCCTGCTTGGCGATCGATCGCCAGGTACGACGACGTCCACATTGAGCCTTACGACTGGAGCCGTGACGTTACTGAGCCATTAAAACGATCGACGGTATCCTCATTCGATTCTTGGGAATAGCTAAAGCTTTAGCGACTCGAAATTTCGTGGGCATGCCTTCTATGTTTCCATATCTGGATATATCGGTCACCTTTTGTCAAAATGCTATGAGAGCACGGCATCGATCACGGCAAATCGGTCTGTGTCGCGACGTGCACGATCGAACGGTACCATTGCAGGAAAAAAGTTCCGGTTGATGACGTACAACAGGGGTAATATGGATTTCTTATCTGTGCTGGTGTACGTCACACAGGTGGAGATACGGGCCAGTTCATGTGATAAATATATATATATATATATATATATATATATATATATATATAATATATATATATATATATATATATATATATATATATATATATATATATATATATATACACATACATTCATAGATAGATAGATAGATACACAAACACATACATACATACATACATACTTACGTTTTTACATGTAAATATATATATATATATATTATATATATATATATATATATATATATATATATATATATATATATATATATATATATATATATATATATATATATATATATACCGTACTCTCTGTGCCCAAGTTCAGAGATTGCCATAAAGCCATTATGGTGATACCCAGGAGGGCACATTGTATACATTTTGTATATATATATATATATATATATATATATATATATATATATTCAGAATGTAGACTTTGAAATGGCATTATTCTTGCCTACATATCTGACTAAGTTACTAAATAGCATAAGCATTTTAAGCGGTAGCCGAACGTCACTGAATGGGACTTTGACATTGTCACTTTTTTATCAAGTGCAAGATACAGTTAAACTTGAATATCGACTTTCTTACTGTGAGCAAAGTTAACTTCTCAAACATTGAAATAGACAATGAAATAATATGGTTTGACAAGTATGTGAGTGTATGTATTGCTAATAATTATTCCCTGCCAATGAGAATAATGACAACTCTGTGTTCATCGGTTCAACTGTTTCTTAGGTCAACGTTATTCAGATGGTATTCAACATTCTGCAATTCCTGTTTCACTTTAATAATGCATTCACAAGGTTGTGTATCATTTCTATTCTTTGAATGTAGGGTTACCTATGCAGCAAACAGATTCTGCTTCAATTCCATCCAAAGAATCAGGCACGACTGAAAGTACGTTCAAAAGGGTGAACAGAGCCAGAGAACTCCTGAAGAATTTGAAAGTCAGGGTGATCAGGTGACTGAGAGCCAGATAAATATGCTTGATCAGCTTTTGAAAGAAAAGGAGGAGAAGAGACGGATAGAGCATGAACAATCCCTACAAGAATCTAAGATGTTTGAAATGCAAAGAGAGCCAGAAGGTATGGCGAATTCAGAATTTATATATATAATATATATATATATATATATATATATATATATATATATATATATATATATATATATATATCGAAGTATAGAGATGTCCTCTTGCTCGATGCTTAGCAGAGCATTATAAATAAACAAGTAACTTCAGGTACAATGTAATGAAATCTATTACTTAAGTTTCATGCATCCTTCAATCATCAGATAAAAGTATCTGAGGATTGCAGGATGCATGAAACTTAAGTAACAGATTTCATTACTTTGTACTTGAAGTAATTTGTATATTTATATATAATCCCATGGTATTTTTCTCTGTTTGACGTCATCGTATACGAGTGTTTTTCGCGGAGCCGTGCAACTTCGAGCCGAAGGCGAGAAGTTGTGCGGCTCCGCGAAAAACACGAGTATACGATGACGTCAAACAGAGAAAAATACCATGGGATTATATATTTATCACATGAACAGTCTTCTTACTTTTCGTTAAAAAATGGGCGACATTATTATTTTATTAGCTTGCTAAACTGACCAAGCGGTCGCTAATTTTCTGCAATGGAACTACTTTGTTTTGTATATGTGATAAGTCCGTCGCCAACGAGATATGCAAATAAACTATGAGCATTTTCATTCATAAATCCCATTGATTTGGAAGTTTGATACTTTTTGCGTCGTTACTACCAATCACAATATCGAGATCAGTCACGTGGGCATGATACTTTCAGGACAAATATGTCAATCATTGTCTCGCGCTGTGGGTCCCGTACGTACGTGCCCATAGCAAATGAAGATCAAAAATAAAAATTACGGGGACAAATAAACGTAGCGGTAGTTCTCTTTCTTGAGGATTTGGTGGCCCTGAAAAGGGCCGTTTATGGTATGGATTGCTAGTCCTGAAAAGGACTGTTTTTGAAGCAAACTGAAATTTAAGCTGGGCTGACTTTGACTGCTGTCGTTGCTACTGTCATAAATGACAGCAACTGTTTGGCGTTTTCTTGCTGGATATCCTTATGCACCGATGTTGATTGCAACGTTTAGTTTGCAGTTGTTTAGGGTCGCGCCTCCAAAACCCCACCGTTTGCTGTTTTAGGAGAGTTTTCACTAGCAGACACGACGTTGTTGATATTTGTGGCGACGGCCGGGGATGGAGTTGATGTCGAAGCGACGCCTTCTGAGCGGACCCCGGGGGGGGGGGGGGGTAACTCAATGGCTAATAGTACGGGGGGGGGGGCTCCGCACGAACATGGAAACCCAAACTGTTGTGATACCAGTTTTGAGCAAAAAAACCTACCCTTTCTGATACCTAGTTGTGGAAACGCAGCTATCTCTTGGCGGGGTAGCGTGAGTTGCTATGTGAGTGGCGGGGTTGACCTTTGACCCGCATAACAACTCACGCTACCCCGCCAACAGATAGCTGCGTTTCCACAGCTAGGCCGTGTAAATAAAATTCTTTGTTTGCCGTCCTTGGATTTTTGAAAAACCTACCAGCCAGCCAGCAAAAAAAACAAACACAGAAAAAAAAAAAACACAACAGATCAATCGCATAAACTCTAACTTTCCCATCGGTTTATGGGTCACAAGTATGAAAAAATCATCTGTTACATTTACAATGCAGTGTTTCTTATGCTCTTCATTAGCACGCTGAAAACAATGCGTGGAAACAAAGGTTATACTTGTGTAAATACAACAAGCATACTTAGAGTTAGGTGACTCTGAGTCTGAACAAAAATTCCATGATAAACAATGGCAATAAACACTATACCAGTACATAATGTACAACATGTACAGTGTGATAGTAATCAACTGGTTGTGTTACGAAGATCTACAGATTGTCTCTGACGGAGATTTATGCACTGGGTGGTCATAGGTGCCAGTAAAACTATTAATTAAAATAACAAGATCTCAGATATGAATAAAAAGCATATTTGCGACAACTGCAACTTACGTATACGAGGATGTTTACAAAGTTTTGAAGAAAACAAAATATATTTGAATTAACACCTAATGAAGGAACCTAAGAATTTCACGTAATGGGTTCAATTTTGCAACGTGTCTAAGTGACATTTGTATATTAATTATAACACGTAAATTTAAGATCGAGACCTGTATTGATGTTTACGATTGGACGTATATTTTTATCTTTAATTTATATCTATCATGATCAAAACCAAGCTTTAAACTTAGTTTAAAATCCCATTCTAAAATAATACGGGAAAGGACAAGAGAGAAAAACACAACAGACAGGGCAGGAGGACACAACGACCAAAGAGTAGTCCAGGGCATTTAGACAATTGGAGAAGCGTAGCTTGGACGGCACCTGTCAAGCTTGTCTACCGAGAAGTAAAGTCTATATAGTACCAACGAAACACTATTTCGAAATGTTGGGGTAAGCTTACAACAAAAAGGTGTTCTTGCAAAACCTGAAAGTATAGATGTCACTCAGAAAACAAATGCTAAACATCTTTGTAAAAGGTGAAACTACTGTCTCTTCCATACAACACAGTCCCTCTATCCATAGTGGATAGAGGGACTGTGCATACAATTAGAATTTTTGCAGTAAGAAGAGTGGGTAGCTGAGCAAATCATAACAGCCTCGAGTACAAATCCTCCTTTTAAGTGTCAAATAAATACAAGTCCTGAGCACTGTTTCTGTTGAGTTAAATGCTCCATTAGCTGTAACTTTAAAGGCTATTTATTCTGAATTTTGTGTATCAACTAGTCTTTTACCCGAATTCTAATAGCGCTGATCGGTGTCAGGTTTGTAACTATATATAGCTGCGCGCGCAACTTCGAACACCGCTTCCTGAAAATCGGACAAATTGTGTTACTGCATGCGCGGTCGTTGTTGCACATTGTAGTCTGAGCCATAAATTCATATGAATTAGTGTGATTTTCTGTATGCATTATGACGCTAGCAGGTTTTGATTTCATTGTTCTTGCCGAAAATGCGGACACATTTTTGCACATTAATGAAAGAAAAATGACGTTAAGTGATCAGCGCTATTGCATACTAAAATGCTGTATATTCTGTTTGTCAAGACAGCGATGCCGAATGGCCATTGCTATTTTTGAAAACTGAATTCTAATCCGGACTTATAAAATGACCACATCGTTTTTAGCACAAAACAGTGTTCAAAGTGAAAGCAACTTATACTGCGTACGAACTATTTGGAGCATTCAAGAACGAACATTTCACCGGCGGTAACTGCTTGCCCCACCACCGGGCTGCTTGCCCCCTCGTGATCAATCGCGGATCGCGCAGAAGCTGATGGAAATTCAGTTCCATTCCTTATTCGAAGCTAAACCAGTCAAGAATTGTTTTCGATCCGTCTTGTATGGAGACCAAGCCAATACAGCGCACTTCCGCCGATTTGGAAACTTTGAGGGAGAAATAAACTTGTGAAACGGTCGATCGATCTTCAGTTACGGTATACTGCAGTCCACTACAACAGGAGGTGCACATGTACACTTTACGTACAGCGGTTGATGTAACCCTTTACGATAGGTAATCTGATTTGTATCGAAACGATCGTACGACATTTGCGTTTTTGAGACATTTGAGTAAGTTGCTGCGTCATTGCCAACAAAGGAAGGACACAACGCGTCGTATTTTCGAGCATACGATCTGTGTTTGTTTTTCATATTTCGTCCAAAAACCTACCCGCACGCGGACGGCAAACAAAGAATTTATTTTACGGCGCCCTATCTGATACCATACAATACCATACGTATACAGATACGACTCACTCGCCTTGCGTACCAGGGGTACCAACAGTCAAACCGACAGATCGGAAATATTGATGGTAGATCTGGGATGTAGATACATGGGTTTCCAGTGTTGACAGCATGATTTTTAGCTACTATAGACTATAGTCTATAGAAGCTATTGGGATGGGTATCCGTCCGGCGTCCGTCGTCAGTCTGTATGTATGTATGTATGTATGTATGTATGTATGTATGTATGTATGTATGTATGTATGTATGTATGTATGTATGTATGTATGTATGTATGTATGTATGTATGTCCGTTTGTGAGGCGTCCGTCCACTCAAATATCTTGAGAACCGCAGTACTTACTGATTTGATATTTGTTGTGTAGATGAAAAATATGATTTTGAGAAACTATTTTTTTTAATTTTTTGATATTGTTGAAAATAGGCAAATTAATGCCAAAAAAGGTGTTTTTGGTAAAAAATCTTCTTCTTCATAACCGCTGGGCAGATAACCCAACTTAGATTTGTTCAAATTGTGATGAAATATGCAAATGTGTATTTTTAAGGAATTTTTTTGTCATTTTGGTCAAAATTTGACTTACATTGTATGTCATTCTTGTACTGTATAAACCCTATCAATTCACCCAGAAAAAAATAATTAATATGATTTTAAATAATTGAATTAATTAGGAAATCATCAAAGCCAAAATAATTTTAGTGTGGAATTATCAGAAAGTTCAACTTTTTTTGACAGTTCATAGTGAAATGCTTACCATCTTGGAGGATTAAAACATGTAAAGGCAACTTTCCTGAATCCCAACTTTGATATATTCTGAACCACCATTTATGTTATCTAAAAGAAATTGCTCATAATAGTTTGTCATGATAGGGTGGTCAAATAAATAGAGATAGAGAAAGTTCTAATTTCCATTTACGGTTGACTTGGTAAGGATAAAATAAGATTACTTTTTGAGGAAAAAATAGAGTGGTCAATTAAAAGAGTGGTCAAAGTGATAGGGTTTTTATGGTAAAGCTGGGCTGTAAGATTCCTCGTGCTATTTATAGCAATTATGCAATCTGTGTAAACAGTGCAATGAAAGTGTAACATGATTCCTTATAATGCTTTTGATGACCTTGAACTTCTTAAGTTACAAACATTTGTCTCTTCAGTGTGCTTTCTCTGAGTACATACAGTCTCAACTTATTCAACAGAACTTACTTACAATGTTAATTTGAAAGTTAAAATGTGCTTGGTTAATAGGATGAAAATACTCATATTAAAAGATTATAACCAGCTCAAGATTCTTTATAACCTGACAGATATGCTGTTTTATTATGACGTAAATCTTGATTTAAGCAAGTCTTGTTTACTTTAATTAGAATGTAAATAACTCTCGTTTATTTGCTATTATAGACTAATATAGTCTGATGAAATATGCAAATCTGTATTTTTACGGAATTTTTTTCCATTTTGGTCAGGCCATCCTGAAATGAGCTATCAAAGATATCCACCTTCTTCATCAATACATGTGTCATAAAAGGTTATTCTCTACATAACACAGCAGAGCTCTGTCAACTGTTGAGTCGCTTGTTTTTTCAAACCGCAGGTCAGGCAGCTTAATATTTGGTTTACGTGTCCCTAGGATGACCTTAGTGAGATAATTTCATACAGTCAGGAAATACTTAATTTTGTATCCATGTCTATAGTAGCTTTAGGGACTTTGGCCCTATGTTTTAACAAATGTCAGTTTGTGTTTAAAATCGGACCCTTTCTCATACCAACACCTCGTGAAAAGTATACCCTTTCTGATACCAAACAGCGCAAAAAACGACCCCTTTCGCGCGGACCCTCCCCGTATAGCCATCTATGGGAGTTACCCCCCCGGGGCGCGGACGTTGTCTGAGACCGATAACACAATGTCACTGTTGCTCTGATGCATGTACTCGGCTTGGTGGTGGTGGTGCTCCAGCCGAAGCAGAAGGCATTATGCGAGAACCCCGCGACCGCGATAAAATCTCGGACATACGATGTTGATCGTCCATAGAATTGACAGCGTAATGATTTATGCTCTGGACGTTTCTATGGCCTGAAAGTTGCATCAGTTTCGTTGGTGGAATGCCGCTGTCGTGTAAACGCCGGATGGTAGAACGCCGAATGCTATGATTTGTTTTTTACCGGCTATGCCCGCCTTGTTACACATTGTGCTGAGGATGGTGTCCAGTTTATTTGCACCCATCGGCTGACGCTTGTACCAGAGATTGGTTTCCGGCTTGTAATTTATCGCGAGATAAATATCTGCATCGCTACCGAGATGTGATGGAGGCCGATGGAGTGCATACTGTTTGTATGCAAATACGGGACAATCGAGTGGGGTCATCGGGAACCGCGAAGGCTTTCGGTGGAACGCGATACGCCCGCAGTGTTCGTTAACTTTGCCGGACGATCTTGTTTTGTTTTCCCGTTCATTGAACTCTAAATACTCGATGTTGTCGACGGTCTTCTTTAAGGCAACGTCACCCCATAACATCTGCCGACTTTCTTGACATCCCCGGAAGCCGAAGTGCTTAAAATTGGTTGTTCAACCAAACGAGAAAGAACAACGCTTCTGGGCTGTGCGTGCCGATGACGCCTTTCTCGTACAGAGTATCTTCTTCACGTTCGGAGAGCTCTTCAGCAGCGATTGGTTTATTTCCCTTACCTTGCGATTTTAACTGAGAACGTTTCGCCTTGAGTGTTTCATGCGAATGTCGAAATTGCAGATCGCGACAGATGGAATACGCGTATCCGTTCTCACTGAGGTAGCGGTCGATTCCCCTCTGATATGATGTCAAGGTGTCAGGTTCATATTCCGCGCCGTCTTTTTGCCGAACACCTGCAAAAAAACTGCCGAGATAGCCGTAAAGTTCGACCGGAGGAATTTCGTGTAAGGGTCTTGTCTCAGTTTGTCGCATTGCTGCCATCCATTTTGAAAACTGGTTGACAGCACAACTCGTAGCTCTTACGGTGTTTTTCTTACGTTGTTCCTCGACGAGATGTTGTTTGTCGATTTCCGAAAAATCGACGTATCGCGAACTTTGGGTCGCGGTCGGAAGCTGAGCTGTGGTGACAGTCGGAGCCGGTTGTATTCGCTCCTCCTCAGTAAAAAAAACCCATTGGTTTCCGTCACGCCGAGTTCTTCAGCTAAGCGAAAGATTTCGCGAATGTCTTCGTCCAGTTCGACTTGCGTTTGATGAGCCATAGTGAGCAGGCCACTCCGTCCGACTTGAAGGACGTCTGGACACTACCGCTGGTATGATATATATATATATATATATATATATATATATATATATATATATATATATATATATATATATATATATATAATGTCGGGAAACTAATGTGCTCGACCCAAAAGTAGAGAATTATAAACAAAAAAAATACTCTAAGTTCAAAGTAATAGTACCTTGTGATCTTCAGACAGATATTCCTTTTCCTTATGCCTTTTTCTCGTTTATGTGTTTGGGTCGTAATGAGATAGAGAGTATAGCGTAGTATAATGTTATGTCCCTGCCATACAAATGAGAGAAAAGACAAAAAATGTAATTTCTTTGTAAAGATTGCAAAATGCATAAAACTTATAAGGAAACATTGTGTGCTTTACCACAACGGCCCTAAATATGCATAGATTCTGAACATCAATCAGGATTCCGATGACTTTATTAATATCATAAACTACAGGAACTTTCACTATTTCTGATTACCCCTTTTAGCCCTGTGATTCATCACAAATTTTCACAATGTGTGTTAAAACATGCAAGGGTAAAAACTTCTAAATAGTTTGTGAAGTAAACTATTTAAAATTCAATTTTTCTCACAATCCGACAAACTTTTGTTTATTTGCAGATCCTGTGATGTGTTCTCAGTTCAAACTACTGCCAGTTGACTCTGCCTTCAGACAGATTCATCTACTTTCAGATGGAGAGATACAGGAGAAGAATGAAGGCCTGGAGGAAAAGGTCAACAAACTTACAATAAGTAGTAGGTTGATAAGATCACAGAATAGAGACAGGGGTCGAAGAAGGATAAATTTACAATCGTTGATAGTTGAGGGAGACAGAGAAGAGCAACTTAAATTAAATACTATTTTCAGCGAGTTTGTAGGTGTGAAGTCGGGGGGCCGAGACGTGGAGATCGACCTTCCTGAAATGGTAATGAAACTTGAGAATTTATCAGCGTATTCAGATGATATTGTCCGTGAAGCAGGAATCCCTGAAGAAGCGAAAGAAGTGTACCTGGATGTGAGAAAAGTTGAGAAAGGTTGGTTTGATGTTTGTATTGTCAATTTACTCGTTGGTGTATCATGTCGGTTATTATCATTATTATTATACATCTAAAACCGAGAACAATTGAATGTTTGCATGCGCTGAAAACGCAGTAAGGAACGCCAGTTCCGTTACATTTTGTATTTTTCCTGCATGTGCTGTTCTGCAATGCATTCTGTGGCTGCTTCTCCGTGTAATCATTGATAATGATAACTTAGTCGATGGTGGTCAACAACTTTATAATAGAATTGTAAAAGAGAAGTCTCTAAATGAGCCTTCAGTAATCATGGGGGTGGGCCGCTGGGAATTCCGTGCCCATCTGTACTGTAAAATGTGAGCCTCCTCCTAACCTCCTAACCTCTTCTCTAAAATCGACCCTCCCTTTGTCCGACTTTCTAAAACCTGACCCTCCCCTAATCACTGCAGTATTCTCCCTAGGAATAACTGAGCCAATATCAGCTAATGTACATCACAATTGGTTTAATTGCCAAGTACTTTAGGAACACAAATTACAGACGGGAGGGCTTGCATTTTGAAAGGATTGGTCGCAATTTATCACGCAAGCATTTTTGAAGGATCATACATTTACAAGAGGGTCACCATGTTATTCGCATCTAAAGAGGCAAGATGTGGCGGATATAGTGCTTCACCCAAAAGTATCAAATTATAATAGATGGGAGTCTTTCAGGCAAACCATTGACAATTTTCCATCTCTAAACAAGCTATATCTGTTGCAATGGAAACATGACATTAACAGCAACATGTATCTGTGATTGATATTAAAACACATCAAAACAATTGAAAAACAGAGTCATTGTATGTATAAGTGATTGAAATCAAAACACAACAAAACAATTTACAACCTGACAACTCTATTTGTAAAACATGAGTTAATCAGCAATACAATGACTTACCTTATGAACTGAAAATCTCATTTCCATCAATAAAATGCAAATATGTTGCCATGGTAACGTGAATTATATTAACAAGTAGAAATGATGTTTCTTTAAATGTTCCGTGTGTTTGTGTAAACCAGAGAAGTTTGCATTCAGTCAAAATTTGTGAGATCAGGAAATACTTGATTTTCATAGAAATAGTAGTTTGCAATTTGACCTGTGACTTTTGTTTATGTTTTTGTTCCCTAAGGCTATCCGGTCAAGGGGAGTGTCTTGAAAGTGTTTGGGTCAGGATCAATGCCAGGACAATTTGATTTGGCCGAGGGAATATACATCAAGAACAACGGTCAATGGATTATATGTGATGTATTGAAACATAGAGTTCAGGTTATTGATCCAATCAAACTCTGCTGTGATCTCATCTTACAATTCCATGCATTCCCAAAGTCATTTAAGCCATGGAATGTCACAGTGGATGAAGACAACGACAAATACTTTATAAGTGATAGAGGGAATGGCCAAGTTGTGGTGAGTTCTGGACAAAGCAAGATTTTAAACTGTTTTGGACGCAAAGAAGGAATTAAACCAAGAGGTATCTGCTTGAGTCATGATGGTTTTATATTTATTGGTGACAGCAATGGATATGTGAGAAAATATAAGGAATCTGGTAAACACATTTCAAAAACTGCAAAAGGACAAGTCAGTCAGCCCTGGGATCTGATTGTGAATAAGAAATGTATTTTTGTATCAGATTATGGCAGGAAATGTGTTTATGTTATGAATCACCAGATGCAAAATATAAGAACCATTGGCAACGGACACTTAGAGGGCCCCTATGGTTTGTGTTTTGATCACCAACAAGATGGCATATATGTTTGTGATTACTATGGGGATAGAGTGGTTCACTTCAATTGTGATGGAGAAATTCTCAGCTATATTGGTCAAGGTCAGTTAGAGAGACCCCGTTACATTGCACTGTGTAATGACAATCCCTGCAGATTAGTTGTAACACAGTATAGCTGTGTTAAACTACTGTACATATAAGCAGACATGACACCACATCATGTCAACTCTGCAGTGATATCTCTAGTGTAAATCTACAAATGTTTTGACAAATTTTACACAACTCATTGCAACTGGCAGGCTGTAAATGTGTAGTTTTTGCTGTCGTTCCAGTGATTTGCATATTTAATAGTAATTTTGGAAGAAACAACGTATCGCTTCTATGGACTGTTTTAATACACTGTTCCGTAAAATACTGTCAATTATATATTTTCTGAAAGCATTCTGTTGCAATATTTTGTGAAATATTTGTCAGAATAATTTTTGACTTTCACATGTGTGCATGAGTGTACAGAAAGATACATAGAAGCAGACATGACAATATAACATGTCAAGACTGCAGGTGTATTTCTTTTGAAAAATTACAGTTTCAAGATGATTTTACACAACACAATGCTACGGATTGGCTGAAAATGTTGAATGCTTGATGTAGAATTTCCCGTTTTAGGTTTTTTCGATCAATTTTGGATCAAACACAAAGATATTTTCCTTACTAAAATAGTTGGATTGTTGGTGCTGATGTTAAAAATAAACACATTTCTCATATTCGTGTTTTTGATGCTGAATCCGGCAGCAGATTTCACATCGTTCGTTACACAGACAGCCCGTTGCATCGTGTTGGCAAAAACGTATCAGAAAAATTGACGATTTCTCACAGAGATGTGAGTGCGAAAACATACCTATGTGGTTATTCAACACCATCTCACATATGTTACAGTGGTTTGCTTTGAAGTATTGGCATTAGACGAACTAGACATATTGTCTAAACCGAGGTGTTGCCAACACTGTAGGGTGCAATTAACAGCTCAGCGGTAACGTGAGTCGATCATAAAAGAAATCAACTCTGCAAAAGTTGAAACATTGTCTAGCAGACGGTCAGACGTAATCTAAACAACACCACCACATATGTCCAAGCACTGTCCAAGTCATATCACTTGCTTTCAGGTGTTGCTATTTTGACTACATCTGACCTGCTGCAAGACAACGTTTCAACTTTGGCAGAGTTGATTTCCCTGTGGTCGACTGGAATTACTGCTCAGCTGATAATTACACCTGACAGTGTTGGCAACACCTCAATTTAGACAATATGTCTACTTCGCGTAATGCTTCAAAGCAAACCACGGTAACTTATATCGAATAAACATCCTCGAGTCAATAGACATCAATAATATCAATGTCGCAATAAATTTATCTTTAAAGGGACATAAGCTGTAACTTGTGGCAAGTTTTTCAGTATACTTCTTGCGTATATCAACTACCGTGCCTAACCCTAAGCTTAATCCGTTTGTCATGCTGAAATTTTAAGTATTAATTTAGTCAACACAGCTTGTTAATGTGTAATAATCATTGTTTATTGTTTAATAATGAATTCTAGTCTGGACTTGAATACAATTTTCAACAATAACAATGTAGATACTTATAAAGTTTGTCTTGATGTGCTAAATACTTGGCATTAAATTACAGTTTAGGGATTCAATGCAGAAAGTATGGGGAAACCACAAAACAAAGTACTGAAAACGTAGTCAAAAGACACAGCTTATGGAGCTTTATATAAAGTCTACTTTGCAGGTGGCAGATTTAAAAGTCAGGGAGGTCTCCCGGACTGTGGACCTTATCGATGTTATCGTTTTTTTTTTCATTCTTGGTAATTAGTAGATATTGTGTAAAATTTAGGGGAACTTTAAGTCTGTCATCAAAGAATACTTCCGTTTTATGGACTGACAGACTATGACAGTGGCCGACAGGTACATACAGAACGGATTAAATCCGATCATGGAGGGGCAGTGACCCTGAGGACTGGAAAGTCGAGAGAGTAATAATACAAAGAGATTTTAGCAATAGAAGACATTAATACTATATGTACAGAAATAGTGTGATTGTGTTCCCTTGAAAAATTTAGTAAATGTGGATAAACGTTTTTAATGACACAGTTATATGTAATCCTTTGTGATTATTTTACGCATCATTTCAAATCTCTATGTTAACTTTTCAGTCGCAGATACTTCACTCTGCTTCCTTTTGAGTGTTGAATGTTCAAAAAAAATAAAACTAAAGAATGTTAATCTTATCGACGGATGTAGGTGTTTTATTACTATTTTGTGCTTGTTTGTATGCTATAATAAAGTCGATGTAACCCAACTTTTCTATATCTCTGCACCGATACTGATTTTTACTATATAATATGCCAAAGCCTATAGATGAAAGGAGACATCAACGCTTAGCTTGATCATCATAATTTTATCTCATAACAATAGTCCCACTATATCCAAATTTGATATTCCATATCTAAACCGTCAAAACGCATTCACTCTACTCGTTTTGGTGAGTAATGATACTGACGTTGCATCGTGAATGTGTTGCATGTGTTGTTCAGTAAATAAGTTCAATTCCTATTCAATATGATTTTCTCTATTATATTTATACACTTCTCTTTTGTTTTTGTTTTTGTTATTTGTTTTGTGTTTGTTGGTTTGAATGTTTGTGATAATTTCTGTTTATTTGTATGTATGTATGTATATATGTATGTATGTATGTATGTGTGTATGTTTGTAAGTATGTTTGTTTGTTTGTTTGTTTGGATTGATGGTTGTCTGTTTGTTGTTTGTTAATTGGTAGGTTGGTTAGGAAAGTTCCTTTTCATTTCAACAAAAATAATAAAGCTCTCATGACTTCTTTGGTTTGATCAGGCGCCTGTTTTTATCAAACGGTTTACTTTCTGTCATAGGCCGTCTACGGGTTAAGAAACTGCGCCTCATAGTCAAGCGACTTCAATGTTCACAGTCGAAATATTTGCATTCCACATGACAAAATGACAACTCGATAGCAAACGTTACGGTACTAAGGGAGAAACCTTTATTCTTCCTAAATTGTTGTAATCTTATCACAGTTGTCGATTACGTATGAATTTTACGCAAATGTGGAAAGTTGAACGTCAATATTGAAATTGCGTAAATGATATTCATCTACTTTGACATAGGCCCTGAACACCTCAAATAAAAATTCCTCTTGAGAAATAAACCCAAAATGTGAATTTCAAAGTCGTTCACAAGATTACATATTTCAGACATTTTCTAACATCGATATACTCACCCTGTCTGCTCCTTTCTCGAGTCCCATGCCATTGCTTCTTGCATTCTTTACAGGCTACAGGTGTAAATGTCAGGGCTACTTTGTGCATTGTAAATGAAATTAGACATAAATCACCATCTAATCCAAACACCCCTTTTTTGATGATCAAAGACTATTGTTACAGTTTCAAGTACAGTGTCATGGTGTGGATGGTACTTTATGGTTTCTTCAAAAGATACTTTTATTGATCCACCGCTATGCTATGAAGATGAACCCCAGATATTTACAAGGGCAGTTTTATTGCTTAACCCATCAACAGACTTTGCGAAAGTCAAATGTAAAGTTATCAGTATATAGACGCATACGGACAGGTCAGCGGTTCTGTTAAAGAAAACACTTTATAATAGGTGAAGAACAATGGGATTCGTGATTTTACAGGATGGCTCTGTGGCCTAAAAAGTTCAAAATTATCTTCAAATACAATGAAAGTGAACAGTAAATACCTCCATAAATGACCCTGTACATGCTTTGATTTATAACAGTAGAACAATAAATGACTTAAATACGTCCCTTCAGGCATTTCATACAAAATGCCATTGTCAGCTTATGTAAGAGGGGAAATGTGTTTCCTTGCCGAGATGACAAGGGAAGTTAGAATCATCTAAGGGGCTTTCAAATGTATTGCTTTCAGAGAAATTCTCTCTTTCGTCATGACCTGTTTTGATTGTATTCTTGGAAATGCACTTGCCACTCTAACCTGCTGCAATTAATCGTCAGAATGGTTCTAAAGAGATGATCACATTCATCATTACAAAAAGCTATAAAGTTGCATTTTTGTCTTTGCAACTATTTTTGAAATTACACGAAGATTAGATGGAAACGTTTACCGTAAACTTGTAGGCGTCGGTACGTATGCTGCAGCTCTGCAGAAATGCGTCAAGACTAAGGGCAGCCTTGTCAACTGAAAACATGATCGTGATAGCCAGTTTGTTTACAACCTCGATTTCGAAAATTATGTCACACATATCGTAATCATGATCGTGCAAATCGAACGCGCCCCGGTACTCCAAACACACCCCAGCAGACACGCTGAACGGGTTTCTGGTGGTGTGCGTGCCGCCGCGCGACGGCAGTACGACTTTGCATTCCGGAAACGATATTATACTTTCGACATTCCGAGTAAATTTCGACAAAAAGGTATATCGTGGTGAACTTATTCATAAAATACCGGTCCCGTACAGCAGACAGATTGTCCGAGAAGACGTGGAGTAAATTAGCGGAAACTGTATTTTTATGTATGCAACTTTTGAAAACCATTATTTTTGGAGATATTAGTTGCAACCCTAAAACTGCCGAAGCTTAAACGAAACTTGACTCGTGTACGGCTTCGTATAAAGGAAAGACAGTCGGACGCTGTCCTGTCATAGTTGGCTTTGTTTGTGCTAACACAAGTCTCGTGTTGAGAGTACATAGAGCGTGCCACTTTTATAAAAAAAATACCACCGTGACGAATCCCGTATGAAATAAATCTGTACTTTAATGGCGATTTACTCTATCGTAGGATTTGAAAATGACATACAAGCGACATGCTAGTATAGAGATCTATCTTGAACAAAAACGTTGAAAATTGAATACGTTGACTGTAGTAGAATAAGCTTTCCCGAAACTTGTGCTCCGACGATGAACTGCAATCAGTGGTCCACTTTATTAATTAGTCTATCCCCCTGGACTGCCTTTGGACAGCCAGGTATGAGTGGTCAACTAGAAAGCTTCATTTGACCCACGTGTTAAGTTTCACATATAGGGTCTGCGCAAAGGGTGGATGTACGGGTTAGAAGTGTTGCAGTGGTTTTTTATTTTCATGACGTCATTCAAAAACTGGCATATGTCAAACGGACGAGACATGGCAATTAGAATCGATATATTACCTCCTGCAGATTGAGTCAACTTTTTATTAATCTTGACGGGAAGCTAGGGAGTCACGTCCTTCAGAAAATTATAACATCATGCAAAACTATTAGATAGATAGGTAGGATTGGATATACTGATCGATCGATAGATATAAAGATAGACAGACAGACAGACACTTAGTGAAACAGTCGGACAGACAGATAGATAAAGGAAAAAAAATTTTTAACGAAAATTCATTACACTCAAAGAGAACCAAATGTTACCGAATGTTACTGAGGACGTATTATCTGTAGGAAACGATTGAAACTTTACCACTTTACTAATTCATTGGAGCATGTTGGTGATTCTTGATTTTTTTAATTTTTCATTTAAAGAGAAAGAGGGAGACAGACAGAGACAGAGAGACAGAGAGACAGACTAACAGATAGACAGACACACGTTCACAAATCATGAATTACGTTTTCGGTATTTGTAATGTTTACATTGCTATGTTCATCGACTTTTGAAGACGAAATAAAACAACAACTAGCTGTATGGACTTTGACTATCAGTTCTGTGTCAAGGTGATGAAGGTGATCGATATGTGTAATGCTAAGATATCACAATATTATGGACACTTACTCTGGACTAATCATTACCTATAAAGTTTGGATTTTTCTTGCATAAACAACTTTGTCATTCTCATTCGGATCTACAAACCTGTACAACTCCACATTTCTTGAATAGCGTGGTATGGTCGTCACAGAGTGTTGGGTACCGGTTATTGGAGATATAGGAGCATTTCATGCAACAAACATACTTTCGCTCAACGTATCTGCAATACTTTGAAATTTCATCTTCATCACCTCTTCGGACAAAATCTTAGTCAATCTTAGCATTTTTCTAGAACTGACTACCACCGAGGCGTTGCGAACAAGGTGCACATAAAATGATGGGCCTGGTTAAACTAGTTATTGCAATAGTAAGTGTGCGAGTATGACGTCATGTGGATTTCGACAAAATAATGCTACGTGCATCATTTCTTGTCGTAAATTGAAAGTTACGACATGCTCGTCGGACGCGTGGATCATCTGTACCAAAAGTGGGTGAAACCGGGTTTTAATGTCGTAGTACCAGGTTAAAAGCAGACAGGGTGGCTGCTATAACTGTATTATGAAATGGGTTAGTATACCTAGGTTGGAAAAAGTATGAATAGAACGGATATTTTTGGCGTTAAGGTAACATTTCGCTGTGGTAAATGAGGACAGGTATAACTCAAGGACTACATCAGTTGCAGACCGCCTTAATGAAGTTTTTCTCAAGTGACCGGAAATGATAGAGAATAAACAGCCCGTTTAAGCAAAGCAATGACAATTTTGAAAGGTTAATAAGTGATTATAGCAGCAGAACCACAATGGTTTTTGATCATAGTCTAATAATATGAGTTATTACGAAAATACCGCAAAGGATGCACGACGACATTGGCGCAGCGTATCGCCCGACACGAAATTATACATCTCATATTCGTGACTGGGGCAACAAATTGTCAGAGTAATGACCGTTTTCGTGCAATGTCAACAATTTTTCTTCCGATTTAGAGACCGAGCACAATTAACGGCAGAGGGGGGGGGGGCGAAAGAGAAATTGTGGGGGGGGGGCACGAAAAAAAATGACTGTTCTTGGGGTGGGCATGAAAATTCCAGGGAAGGTAAGGGTGGGCCACAAAAATATTTTACACCATGACAGACAGAGAATATTTTTCAGCATTTTTGTTCCTTGTTGAAGCTGGAGTTCCTTGTTAAACTTCTTGTAGCATGATGAAATACCAAGTCTTAAACCTCACAATGCAGTTGTTATGTGTAAAATGAGCAATATTATTATTGAAAATTGACTTGAGCTTGTTAGACTAACTTGGAAATGTGCCGTGAACACTGTCATCATTAAAAATAATTCATGTCTAAATCACTGCTTCAACTATACAGCTATAACAACACTGAATGAACTTGTAGATTGTTTATAAGGTATTTGGTAATTTCATCATTCTTTGAGATTAAAATAGCACAACACAGTACTGAAAAAGTAGCTGTAGGTGTTACAAGTAGTAAAGCTTGAACAAACCTTATGTTATTTTGTTTGTTTATTATTTATATATCTATTTGTTTATTATTTATTTAAAGAATGTAAGAATGTTGTTTTCACTAAAGCATATATTAAAAGTTATAAAGATTATATATATGTGTACAACTTTGTACCTATGTAATCCTCCCTTTTTTGGGGAGGGGGGCACAAAAATTTTGTTGCCGGTGATGGTGGAAGGGGGGGGGGGGGGCACTAAAATTTTTGCTGGTGTTAGGGGGACCTGTAAATAATATATGCACCATATATTTTCTCTTCCAGCCCCCCCCCCCCCGCCCTTATAGCACAAGTGTTGAACGCTATCTCAGACGCGCTTCTGCAAGTTCTGGATAGTGTGTGTGGTGCACTACACACGTACTAGTCTGGCAGAGACCCTGCGATTCGCGTTCTTCCCTGTTGGAACACGCGCGCGCCCTTCAGCTGGCAGCGCGTGCTCACAGCTGCACAGCCTTCGAATGCAGGCCCATGCATGGGCTTCATGGCACAATGAAGCGAATTTAGCAGTACGCCCTCACCGATCAAATTGGCGTTATACATTCGTTTTATCCCGTGAACCCTGACCTCCCGTCAAATAGGAAGATTCCGGAACATCAACCTAGCGCAGACGCCTTTCCTAAAGAAACCCAAAATAAAGTTAGCATAATAATCTCTTCTTTAGTCAGTACGTAAACACGATCCATGCTTGTGTACATCCGCACAAGCAGGCATTTGCCCAAGAACGTCACGGCCGGGGTCGATCGACTACACCCGAGCCTGAAATGACGTAATTTCAACCACAACTGAACGCACACCGCCGCCGCACGCGACGGGCACGCGACGGACCAGCAGACGATCTCTGGTTACTAGGGCCAAGACGCGTTTGTACACTGTATGTATTAGGATGGGTATGCAACCGCTCATATGAGTTCTCAGGACGTGCGTTACCAAAAAGGGGGGACAGGGGGGACACTTTTTTCCACGGCAGTAACCGTCACCAAAAGGTTAGTAAAACTCCATTTTTTTAATTTAACCAATGTTTTGAACACTGTAAGCTCAAACAAGGAAAAAATGGAAAAAGATGAAAAATCCGATCGCGCACTCATTTGCATATACAATTACGTCATCACAAGAGCAAGACTACAAAACATGATTAACCTTTAGTTTTTTATTGTCTTGTTTATATACAGTTAGGATACACCTTGTGCATTTTTAGGCTAAAAAAATAGTGGAACACTTGCAGTTCATGCATAAAGTTCTGCTGATGTACAGTAATTTTTAATTATGAAGAAAAGATTTGTAACTGATCTTGATTTTTTTGGCAATGAAATCAAGGAGGACTGATTTTTTCTTCCAACATACTTGGAATACCAATAGTTTTATTATAAAGGACTCAAAACTCTTAGAACAAGCTATAGGCAATCACAATATTTTGAGGCTTTTATAAATTTGGTAATGCAAAACCACTGAACCACCATTGAAGCAAAGTAATAGTTTAAATATTTAGTTTGAAGGGAAACCAGAAGAATAGTTTTAACAATATCCAGTTTAAAGGGACAAAGTCACTCATTTTTGACATTATTTTAGTTTAGTTCCTCTTGAAACATCATTTATTCCATTCTTTGACTGAAATATGCCCAATCACCAGATGATACAAGTAAACTCTCACCCTGTACATGGTTATAACACATGAATTCTTCTTCTATGATACATTTTTTGTTACATACCAAAAATAAAATGATGGAAGAAATCATGCATTATGTCAATGTACAGGGTTGAGCTGTGACAACCAGTGATTGAGCCCATTTCACTGTTCTGAACAAGAAAAGCAATATTTAAAAATCAACTAAAACTTGGAAATGAGCAACTTTGTCTCTTTAATTTCAAGAAAATGTACTGTAAAATTCTACATCAGATAAGGGAGGGAGAAGGGGTGGATCTGAGGAACAGGTTATTTTTCCCTAATGGAAATTTTTAATACAGCTTCCATATGTTGGTGTGAGTGTTTGTGGAGACAACAAAATATTGCTATGACAAATTACATGTATTGACTTTATTTTCATCTCAGATTTCATCAAACATTTGCAGTATGTCAGGTAAAATGGTCACAGTGTCAGAGGCATACAGCCATAATCATGACATCACAAAGATCAGTTTGGCAGGTGCATAATGTCTACCTTCCCACAAGTGCAAAGGATACGAAGAAGATTTGATGGTTCACGACGATATCCTTTTTGTTCATAAAACAATTTTGAGCGAGTCCTTGTCACATGGCATAATGAAAATTTGATTTACATACATAGGACATATTGAGGATGTACAAGCGAGTATCATTTCCCTAAATTGTCAATTTTGGATTCTTCACTGTATATCAAATGTGTACTAAAATATGGGGGTCACTGCGCTCATTTGTGAGATACAAGACTATGAATGTTAACATTTAAATTTCATTTATGAGAAAAACTTGCAAAGTCAGCATTTTTTCACCAATGCCTTTTCTATAGGTGAAATCTTCCAATGCCATTTATCTCCACATTATATTTAAGCATGGTGACCATTCAATATCATTTTATCACTGTTATTTGTTTATTTTGACTTAGCAATGTGCAAATTTTCATGAAAATGGCAATAGGAACTGCTTTTCCAGCAATTCTCAAAGTAAACCTATGGGAAAGGATAAATTCCGACCGTATAATGCTTGTACATCCTTAAGTGATTTTTTTTCTCTTTTTGTTGCAAACATACTGAATTAATGGTGTCCAACACAAATAGGAATGACTGAATTCTGTAACTACCAGTCTAACATTACACTAGGTCACAAGAGGACAATCAGTTTGATTACATTCATATCAAACAGAGAAAATCAATTATTTAAATACACATTTTTTGTGAAGCTTCACAGGCAGTACAATCTCTAGACAATTGAAAACATGACGCAAATATTATGCCACTTGTGTTGACAGGATGAAAGACAATGTAAAATTAAACAATTATGACATGAGATGAATATTTAAGGAAATCAAAGAAACAGTTAAGTAAAAACTTGTACATTGTGTTCATTGTCAGTTCCAGAACCAAACATAGAAATCTGGCATTCAGAGGCCATGTTATGAATAACAGTTATATCAGTGTTAAAATATATCAATAAATGATGTAGCAAGGAATGGTCTGTATAACCAGTACATCCCCCATTACTTGCAGTTATCTTGATAACGTGAACTCTCTAATGGCATAAAGGTATAACACACACATATGCAGTATTGGAGTTGTAGATAATCTGTGAAACATGTTTAACATGAAGAATATTGAAAAATTTCAAACAAAAAAGTATAAAGTCATAAAAGCAAGAGTCAAACCCTAGTAACAGTCAATTTGTTTAACTTAACCCAGTCTTGGGTGGTTCTTTTGAAAATACAGGCTTATTAAAGGTACAAAAGTTCTGCGTTTTTTGTTTTTCATGGTATTGTGATGATTTTCATTTGAATCAAAATACATTTTTATGGTGTTTAGCTCACAAAGGTCCACAAGGTGTAATTTTTGGCAGTCTTGTTTCTAACTTGTATTTGAATCTGAATTAAGTTTGGTCCAAAAAATACCCTTTACACTACCTTAAAATATGTAGAGTGAAGTATTCCCATCTAATGCTAAATTTTGCTAGGTGAGTAAAGCAATTAAAGGATTCTCCCCAAGATTGTCTTCATTTAAAATGAATAATTTTTGTTTACATAAGTGTCAGTGCAGTGCAGTGCAGGTGAATTTCATAGAGCATGAATTCTACTATAGCACAATTTTTGTTATGTACCAAAAACTGGATGGAACAAATCATGAATTTTCTCTATGTACATGGTGCAAGGTTTAGCTGTGTCGGAGATTTTGCCCATTTTAGTGTGCAGAACAAAACGTATTCCAAAGTTATGCCAAATTTTGCTTGGTGTCAATTGTCTGTTCCAGCTAATGACTGCATATTTCAACATCAACTCTGTGTACTACTTTTTAAATAGAGCAATGACATCTTTCAAGATTTTCTTCATGAAAAATGAAGCAATAATTTATGTTTACATTATCTCTCAGGTCACTGTGCATGAATTGTGTAAACAAAGTTCACAGCTGGTCACCTGGTTAAAAATTACCAGTAACTGTTGTTTTAAGAGCATGTACATGTAAATAGTAATTTTAAATTTTACTTGGTAAAATGAGAATACCCGAAGGAACCCCCCCCAATGAAAGTTATTAGATTAACTCTTAGATTAACATATTTTGTAAAGCAAAAGTTTAACCAACAATGGAAAAATTCTTACAAAATGCATGATAAATTTAAAGGTGGCCTAGTCATTTTAAAGGTGGCCTAGTCATAGCTGCACTATGACATTGACAATACACTTTGATGATCAAATTATCGTAAAATACGTCTAAATAAATCACATAGCTTGTGCCTTTCAATGGACACTATACATGTATATAGCTGCTTCAATTACCTACAGATTGCAGAATACAGATCAATTTTACTACATGTCTACAACAGACTTTGATAATGTGTTTGTAACAGTGTGCCTTCTATGTTAATAAAACCTGAAGTGAGCCATATATAACACACCGTTTTTCTGTTGAAAAAGGAAATTCTCTACTTCTTAAATTGATACAAAAACTCACAATTCATACATCTTAAAGGGTAAAACTGGTATACATCAGAAAGTTGTACAGTTCCCTAACTTATATCACATACTAGTATATACTGTTACCTCAATCTGTCACTGAGAGAAAGTGATGAAATCACACTGAATGGTGAGGGAGGATTCAGAGACTTTGATTCATAATCCTGTAAGGGGATATTTGGAGAATCATGTAGCGCTATACAATTGATAAATGATGCAATAATATGCAAGGCTGAAAAACACGGCATAGACGACTGTCACATATATTCAAAAAGTTGTTGCAGTATGGTCCAAAATTTCTCGAACAGATGCGAGGCTTGCAGAACACTGTACAACTGTCTGAACTCAGCACGGTATAGGAGACGTATCAACTGCGAGACAGATGCATCTGGCCAACCGACATACATGACCAGAGAACAGTTGGTGTTGGCATTGAAGGAGAAAAACCAGCTGATAGAAAATGAAAGAGGACAGACCAAACATTACGCAACGTGTGTTGACAGGATGAAAGAAAATATAAAAAACCAGAAGCTTAAATACAATGGAAACCCTAACGAATAAGGTTACCCGGCATTAAAAATAGTACTAGGCTACAATACCAAAGGGAAAATGACACATCGACAGTGTACACAGCAGTCAGCAGAACCATGCTATGGCCTGAGACTGTTCATCACCCAACTAATCGAAGTCGAAAAATGCGATAAAAAATGACGGAAAAACCTAATCCACCTACAAGAAACTTGATAGATAACAATGGTACACTATCAAATAGGAGTAACAATAAATCTACTTAGCTGTATATTCCGAGTACCTGACGAAAACGGTAGACGATCCGACACCCCTGTGCTGTGTGTCATGCTGCCACCATACCCATACAACACAACCATGCAACACACTGATGAAGTCGCGCGAAATTGAACGACGCCGTTCTTCAAGGCAATATTTGATGACGTTTTGCGGTTAATTTTGCGACAGTCCGATTTACCGTAAAACGAAGTTTGGTAACGCACGTACCGAGAAAAAGTGACACACATTATTTCACCATTCTCTCGAATGTTCGCCTAACTAGTGAAAAATAAACAGCTGCACGTTAGTTTTCTTTGTGTTCTAAAACGTAAACTGTGCTTGGGGTGGCGTATTTCGAGGTCTATATAGGCTATATGGGAGAAGGCTGAAAATGTGTTTCATACCCTGGTATATCTAAAACCTTCTCACTCGCTTCCGTGAGACAAGTCGAACGAACGCGCGCGCGACCATAGTTACACCTAAAGACGAAACGTACACTTCAGATCATCGTCGAACGAACGCGCGCGCGTCCATAGATACACCTAAAGACGAAACGTACACTTCAGATGGTCGTTGAGGGCGTCGCATATGCCATCTCTTGCTTTTCATTGTCCCAGGAAGCCCGTGATTATAAGTCCATTCGCCCTTATCAGGTAGCGGCCATATTGGAATGCAAACGAGGATATTGACGCATAAACAACAAACAAACAAACAAAGTCGCATTTAAAAACAATGGCGCCATCGAGAGTCTGGACCCGCTGTTTGTTTTGTTTGCCGGCTTTTTCTTATAGTGATGTCGAAAAGTTCGTGCAAACTACATCAAAAACACCGCTGAGGTCTCTACAGAGAGCACATAAATTTTTCTATGAGGAATATATTCACAAATATGAAGGTAAGAACAATAATTGTACTGACAGTTTTTGGCGCTCATATTTATACAGCAATCGTACCGGGAGGATAGAAACGAAGCATGAATACAGTGGTTTGTTTACGAATGTGAGGTCATTTGAGGACAATTTCTTGAACCGACAGTAATGGCTTATGAGTTACCTACATTGTTTCTTTTAACGCGTCTGTTTCCATTGAGTCAATAGCCGTAATCGCGTTTTATTTATAGTAGGGTCACAGGGGTCATGTACGTGTACCAGCGAAGACAATGTAGCAGTTATCACAAATCTGTGTCACACGCGACGCACGGCTCTGCGGCTTACATTTTGCATACAATGTTTCATTTTTTGGAGGATTCAAAACAACCAATATGTCGTCTTGACCTCTGCTAAAGTATGATGCCTTGGTTTTATTTCCTTCCATAAATTCATCAGTACGGGCTGGAGAAACTGAACCAGACCAGGAAGAGACTGCAATGATTCGGGCAAAATGCTACAGGTCTATGAGGAAAAATGAAACTCCACATAGTGTAACGGTAAGTTTTTAATCTTTTTGCATGACCTCCATTTTTAGAAATGTGTTATATACATGCATGCATGTGTGTATGTATGTATGTACGCATGCCATACATACATACAAACATACATACATACATACAAATGTACATACATACATACATGCATACATACATACATGCATACATACATACATACGTACATGCATGCATACATACAAACACTACATACATACATACATGCATACATACATACATGCATACATACATACATACGTACATGCATGCATACATAAAAACACATCATACATACATACGTAGTGTCCCTCTGAATTAATATACTAATGACTGCACAGAATTACTCCATGTTTTCTCCTTTTTTTATATTATCAGGTGACTCTTTCTAAGACTACACCAGTTACAATATCAAACTGGAACTGCTCCTGTGCAGCTGGGAAAGGCTTATGCAACCACGCGATTGCCCTTCTCTTGCAGACAGCTCAGTATAAGGCCCGAAACCTGAAGTATGTTCCACCGCCGGTATCCAGAACTTCATTACCAAGGAGATGGCACATGCCCTCGCGTCGATTTGGAATCAAGCCCAGACCTATTCATAAGGTTATAATAAAGAGACCCCAAATCAGTCAAATAAACCAAAGCGTAAAAGAAATGTCCATGCCGTGTATAGTAAGCTTTACAATCCAATAAATAATTTTCCTGATTTCAGCGGTCTTATTTCACTTTATCATTCATTTCATAGATCTGATCTTTTGATTTCTAAAGCACTGCTCCCAAATTATGATCATGTACAAAAAGTTGAAACTCAATATGGCCCTGTCCCTGCTGGGAGTATTTTGTCATTTCATCATCCCCTGTTACCAACTGATACACTAATCAAATTGATCCCTCTCCAGATTTTCCTCAATTGCCCCTTGAAAATTATTTAGTGCCTTCTAATTATTTATTGTTTTGTCAAGAAAAGAATTTGAGTTTTATTCTGGAATTGATATTGATAGACCTGATTGTATTATTGTTGAACAAAGTACACGGAAACAAGGTGATTGTGAAGAGTGGTTTAAATTTAGGCAACCAAGGTTAACTGCATCACAATTTAAAGATATCTGTTCCAGAAAACGGGAGTTTGAAAGTCTCGCCCACAGATTAAAAAACAAGAAGCTCATTCAAACACCTGCAATGAGATATGGTCTTGCTCATGAACAAGATGCAATCAAGTGCTATGCGAATGAGAAAAATGTAAATGTGTATAAATGTGGATTGATTATTAATCCCAGTTGTCCTCATCTTGGTGCCACACCAGATGGTAAAGTATATGATCCAACAGAAAATCATCCCTTTGGCCTCATAGAGGTGAAATGTCCCCAAGTTGACTCAGTCCATCATTGTCAATATTTAAAGATGACAGATGGGGTTTGAAATTGAAGACCACTCATCAGTATTATCACCAGGTAATGGGTCAAATGGGTCTTTCAGGTCTAACTTGGTGTGATTTTGTAATTTGGACCCAAAATGATTTACATATTGAACGAATCAAATTTGATGCAAATGTGTTTGCTGAAATGAAAATGAAACTTGATAAATTTTATTTTGAAAATTACCTTCCTCTATTCTTAGTGATAAAATAAATGTTTCCCATGATAAGAAAAAAGTCTGAGTTCATGAAGTTGAATGTCACGCTTTATTTTTGTATAAAAATTAATCTTTTCAAACATTAGCAGTCCACTGTGTAGATTGAAATTTGACTGTAGGCTCTTTAATTTTGTCTGTTCATTCGATGAAACCATGAATGGTTGATTTTGGTTAAGCTGTTGCAAAATTAAGTGTTGCATGCAGTACAGATGTTTCTTTATGTCACAGAAGACTTCTATTTTATCACCAGGCCACAAAAAAATTCCAAGCTATTTGAACTTTCATAGAAAGTGATGTCCACAGAAAAATTCAGAAACATGACATGTACTTTTATTCCAATTGCATGAGAATTAAAGAATATTTATTACATCAGAATAACTTGCATTGTTTGGTTTCATACATTCAGTATATGATAAGAAATGGAGAACAGAAGATGTTTTAACTGACAGAGCATTTCACATGACATGCAATAAGATTATAGTAGTTTTACTAGTATAAATTCACTTGTATTTCATGAATAATATTATTTCAAATTAAATTAAGGTCTAATTTTTGCATTTTAAAACCAACAGAGGTTAAGAAAACAGTGTTTAAGACAATCTACAAATGAGTTGTTTGAACAGGTCAATACAGTTCAATAGGTCAGTGACCTATTAGACCAACTATAATACTGAGTACAACTAAAATCACATGAAAACAGAAACACAATTTGACTTATTTTTCAAACACACTTGTTATCTTTATGTTATGCTGTAAAACACATTTTACAGAGAGTTTGTTTCAAAGAAAAGTGAAAAAGGAAATCCAATGCATAGATACATTAATTTCCTAGAAAAGGGGCCCCCTGAAATTGGCCAGTAGTGCACATACACTCCATATTTGATTGGCTGTCCCAGCTAAAGAAAGTGGAATACAAGTATCAAAAATATGATATTCCCTTACCCTCCTAATTGCCCTTTCAATATGTATCCGCAGATGTGCAATCTGCTGGGTTTCTTCAACCTCTTCCTTTGTAAATTGTCCCCTACTATACCTGAATGGTGGAATATTCAATCCAATCCCTTGCTGAGAAAGTAAATCTGATATTAAAAACCCCTTATCAGCCATAACTGAATCCCCCCTTTCAAGATACGGTAACAAACCTGACTGTAAAACAATTTCCTTATCTGAAATACTACCAGAAAAAAGTGCTGACACAAAAGAAACCAACCCACATGGTGAAATTCCCAAGAGCCCTTTAAATGTTGTTGTACTCTTATAATGTGAATAAAGTTCTGAATGTAAAACTAAAGATGATGGATTCTGTACTTCAAATTCAGTACAGTCAAGAATAACCCTTGTAGTGGGATATGTCAATTTAAAGCACTCTGGCATATCTCTGTCAACTACATCCCTAGATATCCAAACTTTCACTGAACCAAGAAAGAAATACAAATAATTCGACCAGGTGATAATTATTCGACTTACAGTTGAAACTGAAATATTGAATCGGCATGCAAGGTCTTGTTCGAATAAATTTAATCTTACTCTACACATAAAAAGAAACAACTGATCTATCAATGATAAGCATGACTGTCGAAACACCTTTTGGGACACTGAGATGGTCTTTTCTTCTCCCTGCTCTATGACACTTCCAAGCACACTTTGAACCTTAGACCACCTCACCATGTTTACAGCAGTTGGTTGTACAGAATTGAAAAATAAAACAAAATCTGAATATGAAGTAAATCCTGTATGAAAACTTATCATACTATTATCATTAGAAAAACGTTCTAAACAAAACCTATCAGATAATAAACATTTGTTTGCATTCTCCAGTTCAGCAATACGTTCTTTTGCTGCTTCCAATTGCTGTTCAGTAGTCAACTTCTCTGGACTGATGGCATAATCATGTTCTGCTGATGGCGGACTCGTCTTTGTGATATTGGTAATTTTCCTAGAAACACAGAAAACAATAAACGATATATAACCATTGTGAAAAAAGTAAGTAGTTACTCTGCATTCCAACATTATTGCAATCAGAAAATAGGGTTTTCCCTAGAGATGATAAAGTTACCAACGTACTGGTAAAGTTAACCTTTAGTTTTGGCATACAATATAACATGTATTACGATAGAATACTTTATTTTCACTTGGAATTTATTTTCACTGCACTCATCCGCCAAAATCCCAGTGAAAATTCTTATTTCTCTTCTTTACACATACACTGATAAGAAAGAGTGATAATAAAATCTCATCATTGATGTCCGTAATTTAGTTTTCAGCAAAAAAAAATCCAGTGAAAATAAAGTATTGCACACTTTGCAAATTGACCAATACTATCAAAATTTCCAGGGAGAACATTGATGTTTTAACATTTTGAAATGTAACGAAACAGATAGATAACATTTCCTTTCATTTAGATTACTGACAACTATATTCTTCAAATCATATTTACTAAATTACCTACTGGTCATCACATGAGCTTTCTGGGTCTGTCAATGGTGATTTTCTTGGTGTTGGTGGTTTACGTGAGGGCGTCTTTCGTGTCCACGCAAACTGTGATGGGATGGCATTATCCTTCAGGCGTTTTCTACCCGTCAGTGTTTTCACATAATCATCCTTTTCAAAATGGTATTCGCAGACCTTTGTTGCACCAGTTATCTAAATACGAATCAAAATATAATTCCGTTTACAATAAAATTGACAGCTGTAAAAAGGCTGGAGTTCCGAAGATGAAGTTGAGGTTTTGCCTGTACTTAGCATAGGGTGGCAAACCAGGTCCTTCCATTCGATCACTCCACAAGCTGTGGTCTGGCTAACGAAATTTCATTGGCGCCGTCAACGCCAACAACTACAGGCAAAAAACCTCGAGTCATGAAACGGCAAAGGCTACTCCGTAAAGCCAGGCTCTCTGCCCAGTCATTTAGAGAAAAAAAAACCGCTCCATATATAGATAAGGAAGCATGTCAAACAAAATATTCACAAATTACGACCCTGTACTTTTGAAGGTATTTTTTTTCAATGGAATTCATAATGAAAACACAGTAGCATTGCACAGCTACTGCCGTCGGACTGTAGGCCTACACAGTAAAATATTACGAAATGGTTGAACCTAATAGGTGCCCTGTGTAAGGTGTACTCATACTTATACTAGTTGGACCCGCCCGGAACCTAGGCGTTCGATCAAATTTCAAACTAGGCTAGAGTCGAGAACAATATTTACCTTAAAATTAGGACCCTCGTCACGTCTTATTTTTACAATCCATTCTGCTCGCCGTCTGGGAGCAACCGGAAAACTATGAAATGAAATGCGTTGGTATCGCCTGTCACTTCGACAAAACGGTACACAGCAGTGGTGTGAAGCCATAGCGTACAGAGAGTATTCTAGCTGAGGCAAGACTGGCGCGGTTTGTTTTCTGGCGGTAATATAGCTAAATGCTGTAAATGTATCAATTATGATCAAAAGAAAATTGAAACAACTTACCTAAAACACGGTTTGTTTACCCGGCGGGTATTTGCGAATGGTCGACGGCACTATGCTCAAACACTTTGTTGCAATAGTCTAGTAAGAGAAAACCACAGTACTTTGTTTCGGTGAATGTAATGGTAGCGGCAAACATCAGTTTTCAGCGAAATTTGTATGAAAATTCAACACACACGTGTGGTATGGCGCCATTGTTTTTAAATACGACTTTGTTTGTTTGTTTGTTGTTTATGCGTCAATATCCTCGTTTGCATTCCAATATGGCCGCTACCTGATAAGGGCGAATCGCGCACAAAACAAGGCACAGCGACTGTGGAGAGTCTACACACGTACGTACAGAGCGCGCGAGACATGTTCTGGCACGTCCAATGAGTCCCTTGAAACAGTGAACGCGCAGATACAGCCGCAGGGGATAAGGCGCCTTGAAACCGTGCGTATTACGGAACGGGCGTTCCGTACAGCTTTTTTAGCGCACGCAAAATTTATTGTTCTCGATGGTAGATGTATGATTATATAAGGTTATTCCCAAAATACCGGGATTTATGTCCGAGTACATCGTGCAGAGGAGGTATTGTCCTAGACGCGTAGCGTCGAGGTCAATACCGAAACGTACGATGTAAGAAGACATAAATTCCGGTATTTTGGGAATAACCTTGTTATTATACATCTTTTTAGTCCAACTTTACGTGAAAAAAGTCGAAATTTAAGCGTTTTGTTAATGCTTCTCGCGCACTGCACTGAGTGATCGCTAGTCGAGTAGCCCACGAACGCGTTCAGCGCGTCCGCTAAGCGCACAGAACGAAATTTCAACCCGCACTGCGCAGTGCACGTGGTAGAAATTTTACGTCAGCAGCATAACTTCACTCAAATTCACCGGTTTAGGACTGACCATGATTTACTTTGTAAAGTACTGAATGCTTAGAAGCATATGTTTTAGCAAAAAAACATTAAATATTCGCTTCTTTTTTGACGTGTTGATGGAAAGGTGTTTCGAGGTCAAAGGTCAAATAGCGTCCAATAACACCTAAGGGAAGGACCATTAGATCTTGGGAGAGGGGAGTGGTCACAATGAAATTGTGAATTTTTTTTTACTATTTTTAATTTCTAAAAAAAAATTTCCAATTGAGATTAGCTGTGCAAATTTTTTTTTTCAGAGTAAATTTTCAGAATTTTAATTTTTTTTTAGTTCGTCGCTGTCTGAAGATAAAGAGGGCAAACATGTGGTGCCAAGCACCACAAGCGGCCACGCAAGCGGTCACTGGGGGGAGGTCAGGAGAGGGGTGTCCCCCTCCTGCTGTTGGAGCTTTTGAAAAATAGAGATAAAAATGGTGTTATTTGGTGGCACTTTTGGAGCATTTTTTTCGGATTACACATCTTCCTCTGAAACATGGTCTTCTTGCTCCTCAGTAGCTTCGTATAGTTTTGAAAATTGACTATTTTGGTTTCCTGGTTTCCTTTTCTACTGCGTGGTGAAATGCCTACATTCACCCCACCAAACATCATGCATATCTCATGATTTACAATTGATTTTGACAAGCTGAGAAGCTGTTTGCAAATATAGTAAAATTTGCATATTTGTGTTTGAGAGTAATTGTTGCCCTTTTTGATCAAAACATCTATTTCTCTGTAGCAGCATGTCCAAATTGATTAGATGTGTATAGATGTGGTGAAATTTCAATATTTGTCTTTTTAGGGCAATTTATGCCTTTCATGGTCAAAAAATCTGTATTCTCTGAAAGGGCTTGTCCAATTTCTTTGAAATTTGCAACATAAGTCCCTTAAGATTTGTTTAAATCGTGCTCTTTTTTGTGGTGGAAAAATTCTTCAGATAATTGTTATTCAGTATTTGCTACACACAAACAATTATTCATGCAGATTTATTCAGTATTTGCTATCAAGAAACTTTCAAAGTTTAACCCTTTTGTGTGTTTTTTGTGTTTTGATTTGTTGGATGGATGGCATTCTACGTAGTGTATTGTTGAAAGTTAAAAAATGTGTTGCTGTTGTTTTTGAGGCTGTTTTTTGAGAAAAAGCATTGAAAATGACTTTTTAAAAGCAAAATAATGCATAATGACTTGATATGTTGTTTATCATTATTGAAGTGTTTCTACTTATTCACCCATTCTTGCATTCATCATCATAAAATGCTGTGAAAACAATGAACATGATGTGGCCTTCATCTGTTTACCTTGATCTTAAAAGGCAAATATAACTTTCTGTCTTGACAATCATACCATAGCTTCAATGTTTTACCTAGTGTACCTGCTTGGTTTGTACGCAGGAAACAAGTAGAAAACGGGCTCTATAATTTTCAAGTGATAAGAATTCAAAAGTCCTGAAAAGATAAAATAATCACAACTTCCAGTATAAGGGATACAGTCACTCTAAATGTATAGTTTAAAAATTAAAAATGTGCCTGGAGGATATACTAAAAATACAGAAAGTTGCTTCCTGTTGGTAAAATCTAAAAAACAATTCAAGACTTTAAAGACTTTTGCAGATTTTTTTTACGCATTTGTCTTCTTATTTTATTTTATTTTATTTTGCAAACTAGTTTGAAGATTTTTGTTTCCTAACTTTCTGCTCTGAAAATGTTTTTATTCAGTTTTTGACCATCTTCTCCCAAGATCTAATGGTCCGTCTCTTAAGTTATTGTACTCCGCGTTGTAGTCCGCGTTCTCTGATACCGAAACTTACGGTACGATGAAACTCCATAGGTCACAGACGTAGGTGTATAATAATGTGCTTGATTGAGGGTTTTTTTTAACTCGTCACCCCTTTATGTGCTGCTATAGGGTCATTCACTTTGACAAGTGACAAATTTAATAATTTTGCTCTAAATATGCATATGTCAAAAGGTTGTACATGTTTATCTTTCGCCTACAAGCACAAAGTGTAAACAAATCATTAATGATGAAAGTATTAACGGAAGAGGGACTGATAACCTATGATATGCATATTTAAAGGGAATTACATGGTCATTTCATACTTTATTTTATGCAAGTAACCTTTATATTTAAGAAGTGTATTTACAAATACTGTGCGAAGAAAGGGAGAACTCCTAACAATGTACGGCAATGAAGCAATAAAAGGCGTTACCTTTGAAGTCTTCGTGCTAGTATCTGAAACTATGTTTTCGTTTCTTCAAGTTCCATATCTGGCTGTTCTACGATGGAAGACAATGAACTCTAATACGTTGGGGGAGAATCCGCAAAAAAGCGTAAGCTTTTTGTTGCAAAAGGCGACAAATGTACCATCTTTTGACATGTTACGCAATAATAACAAAGTGGACAAAATGGTCACATACCACAGTGAAGCTCCCTTTCAGTGCTTTCAGAGGATTTCAATTCGGTGCCACAACTTAGTGTATGAGACGTACTCAGTGCATGTACCAACAAAAGTCACTGACTCGTTGATTAATTACAGTAAACCAGAGTGGTGCAGCCGTTCTGTCTCGACTGAGAGATAAACATTTGGTTACTCTTGATACATAATGAAAGTATTTTACGATTGCAGCATAGAGTTTAAGAGCTAAAGACGTTTCCTCAGCTGAAACTAAATAAAAAACACATTTTGTTGTTTTACCTATCAACTGAAACTTCAAGACAACTACGTTGTAGATAAAGTGCAATCAACTGATCACCTATCGGTCTACACAGAGCTGTTCCATGCTGGTTTACTGTAATTATTCAATGAGTCGCTGACCTTGAATGTGTCATGATACACATTAGTTTGTACATGCAATGTGTCCGTCTCATACACTGACTTGTGGCACCGAATAGAAAGCCACTGTTAGAGTTGTGTCTGAGGGAGGGGATATAGCAGGCAAAGTGCATACGATTTACGATAACCAAAATGAGATCACGTACGTGTCTTGAGTGATGTTTACGTGCCCAAGAAAACGCAGCGGAACATGCGCAGTGGAACATATCGTTATACACAAAGAACGGCTGTTCACTGTATTCTTACATGCACGTCACGAAATTACGGCTCAGTTTCTTTGAAGTAGTGGCTATATAAATCACAATGGTGACAATGCAAACGCACCTTATCTCGTGACCTCGCCAGACCTGTGACTTTACTCCTTTGTGCGGATAGGTAGACGTACAATTGCAGTCGTGAATTCCTCTCTCACAAAGAAACAGCGTTATACCAGACTCTATAATATGCATAAAACCATTCAATGTCGAGATTTGTTTTTTCAATGTTTCTTCACTGAGCTGTTTAGCTGTTTACGCCTCCCCAAACGCCAACACCTCCTCTATTTTGAGTTTTTGCTGGGTCTTAACAGTCAAGTTTTGATCCCATGAAGAAAAAAATATAAAGTAATGATTAACAGCTACAGCGTAGGAGTGTCTACATCAAAGTTGAGCATTATTTTAAAGTTTCTTTAAATCAAACTTTAACCGTATCGTAGTGAAGAACCGTCTAAATGTTATCTTTATGACGGAGAAATTCTGCATAGCTGTTTCTAACAATTAGCAATAGCAAGTTTTATCGTTTGTGGAGCGGTCTGCAGTTGAACCTGCAGATAAATTACAACTTCTTGGGGATTATATATAGTAATGCTTAAATGGCAACTGTAAGTAAGAACTCCACTCGGATAGTTAATTTCTGCCCCTTAGCTGCCTTAGAAATAAAAACACAGTACGGCCTCATGATGCAATTAATTCACTTTTCTTAGCAAAATTTGTAAGTTGTCTGAGAGGGAATTGTATCATTGTGCTTGAAGACAGTTGAGTCGTAATGGGTTAGTGTCTGGATGTCAATTGAGGTATGCGTTTGACGTCATAAATTTTATGCAAATGTTCACCTTTGGATTGACTCTCACGAAAACACCCACCTCTTAACGGCTAAGGACATTACTGTGTATAACAGCACCCTAAACGTCTGTTAGAAGTTATAAGAATCATGTTGAGTACACAAAGTAACAGTAGAAGGGGAAGCACTGGCAGTCAGAACAGTTCCGGTGGCGACGAATACACTGAGCGTGATTGTCAGCGCATTGCAGCTGAAACCGACGCCGCCATTGCGAGTCTTCGCACCATGGGTCCGTCTGCATTTGCCACGGGTCACCTGCCCGACGACAAGGAAAATGAAGCCAAGCCAGATACCGACGAGGGAGGTGAAGCTGCCGCCACTTCTTCAAGTGCAAGAACCCCTTGGAGAAATCCAAAGAAGGTTGGAAAGAAAGACAAGAAGCCAAAGTAAGTGTATTGGTATCATGCATATTGAGGTGAATAAAATGTAGGTCAGGGTTTAGCTCGTAATGTAGCTACACCATAACTACCAAAGAGTTTTCAAATGTAGCTTACTCATTTTGCAGTGCTATGTTCATCGAGGTGTTATCGACGCTTGCGCGGACGTGATCTGCTGACGGGTACATTGCACCTCCTTGGTGTCTCAGATCTAACTGCATATATTTCTTATTAAATATTTCTGTCTACTGAAAAGGAGTTCAAGGTAATTAAACAGAGGGTTCTAACGGTATTTCATAATTTTAAATATTCTTAGTTAACACCATTAATGATGATGACGATAGTTACAACAATAATAGCATCAACAAAAATAACAACAGCAACAAAATAATAATATATATAGTTATTATTGTTCGTTTTTTGTTGCCGTTGTTCACATAATTATCACACGGTAGGAAGATTTTGTCAAATATTTTCTCACGGAAAAAACGGGAACAGGCACAATTTAAAAGCTCAGCGGTGTGAAGAGATAGGGTGCAGAAAAAAATGTCCGTGTTGAAAGGGGGTGGCTTGAAAATTTCAAAGCATAATGGGAGCCTAAAATTTGTTTACTCAAAGCAAACCATACAGCTGTCATTCAGAATGGGGCAGAAATCAGTTCGTAACTCAACCTATCTTCTGGGGCTAGACAATGAAAATACTATTTTTTCAACGACTGGCGATAGCACCCTCTCTATATTTCTCACGAGTAATATTTTGTCAATGGCAACCTGAACGGTTTGTACCAGTGAACACTTACGATAACGTTCTAAGTGTTGGCATGCGTAACAAGAGCAAAGTAAATTCTTATAGGGGTACTAAAAGGTCATACAATGTGATTTGCCGAAAGATGCTCAGGATAACTAAGCAATCGGAAATATACAACTAGTTATGTTTCGAAAATATGTGTCTAATAGTGTGTACGGTTTACTAACACGTAAATTGTATTGATGTATTGGTAAAACTCCAATATCGTATTTATTATACTACCAGCACCCAAATTTTGTGAAGTCCATCCTGTGGTCTCTAATTTTGAAAATTTTGTTAAATATAAAAGTTAACAATAGCCATGGCAACTTCAATGAGCGTCCGTCAAATCCTTCAAGCTTTATATGCTAATTAAGTTGTAAAAACTCATTAATTACGGAAATTATGTAATATTACCTAACAAGAAAATGCAAATATGTTTCACTACTAGTACTTAACTTTATCATGAACATACATAGCACTTTCATCGACTTTAATAAAGTCCCTCAACTTCTCAAAATCGAGTCCCCGAGTTATCACTCATTTTGAAAATTTAACTAAAACATACAAATTACCTATAAGCAGACATTGTATCAGCTTTGACATGAAATGTAAAAATCATTTTATTGATACAACTGAAGTATTATCCTATCAATGTCTAGGGTAATTTCACGGACTTTGGTAGAGTCCTTCCGGTGTTTTGTCCGTAATTGGGAAAGTTCGTTTAATATGCAAATGAGTAACTAGGTGATTTAGAAATGTCGAGGCATTTTTATAAATATTTATCATAGTATCTTAAATGTACTGACCAAGGTTTGTCATCCTTTATAAGGCCTATTCAAATATATTTCTAACTAGGGAAATTCATCATATATGCAAACTAGTAATTAGTGGAAGTAAAAATGCCAAAACGACTCTCTACAACCGTTGTATGAAAGAATCTTTAAAGTACATGAAAACAAGCATCGGCAACCGAGTAAATTCAGATATAAATCCCTAATTAGGAAGCTGTCAGATAGGCAAATCAGTAATTGGCTGATCTTAAAATGATATATATCAATTTCATTTCTATTATATCATAATATTTTCAATATAAATAGACAAATTAGTAAACTTTGGTTGATTAAATCGAAAATGTATCATACTTATTGAAGTTTACATTATATGCGACTGGGTACAACCTTAAATGTCACCCCTACATATCTCTCACAGTTAATATATCTTAGTAGCCTTTCTTAATGTACATTCGTTCTTTTTCTAAAATAATTAATTATGGAAGCCACATCCACTAAAATCTGATGGGATTTTATCAATGCCAAACAAATTCATGCATCGAAATTGATTTGACTTGGATATACCTATCCAGATATTTCGGGTAATAGACTGACATACAAAAAAACCGGATAGACGTGGATAGATGTCCATCGGTCAATTGCCGACGTGTGTGAACAGATGATCTTAAGCTGACACTATATGTTAGGTACTGAATATTCATTCTCAAAAAATTTGTAGCTCTTTTTAGTACGTTTAAAAGTTATCACGATACAAGATTCACTTCAATCACCAAGTCCGGCTCTTTATTTCATTAGATCAAAATGAATGAATTTGTTCCTTTTCTTTTACTTTCTTGACCTAAATAGGAAGCATATGGGAAACAAGGCCTTGATAGCGAGCTATAATTGGGGTGGTCCAATCCAGGGAGGTGTAAGCGATGCAATTCATTTATTAGTCCGTCTACTTCGTAAGTACGGAATCTCTGTTTACTGCACTACCCTGACAGCTACTGAAGAAGAAATAAAAGAGGCGAGAGAATATGGAGTTGAGCTCATAGCGCCATCACCGGTTCCAAAATTCAAGAACAGGGATGAAACGCCCAACCCTGACTGGCTGTATCATCACAAAGATTACTTTCCGAATTTGAAGGAGTTGACCAATGTCCGATTTGTCTTCGGATTCGGAATGATAACCTCCGAGGCCGCTTTTGAAATTGAAAGAGATGTGTTCAAGAGGGCATCATTTTACTTGATAAATCTATACGACAGTGATTTTATTACGCCTGTCATTGCCAATTGTGGTGATAGAGAACTCGAGCATCGCCGAAAGTGCCAATCTGACGAGGGCAAAGATTCGAGCTGCGTCTTTTCCAGTGGAGGCAGTATTTTCGAAGAATACGAAAAGATATACCAAACATATCCTAACATAAAACATTTCAGGCTATCACCAATGATAGACGAGAATTACTTCAAGATTTCATCCCCTAAACCTGTTGACAAACGTGGAAAATTTCAAATTCTCTCTCTGTTTCAAGAACATGAACTAGCTTCTTTGAAAAGTGACAGTCCAATCATGAAGGCCATGAACTCGGTGGCAGACTCCTTTCACAAAAGCAAGAAATCGCCTCTAAAATGGAAAATTCTTGGGGTACCAAAGCTCTGTGAATCCACTCTTCTGGAACGTATGGATCCACATCCAAAATTAAATGTTGTCCTTGGCCGAATGCCATCAGCTGAACACTTGTACAATGAACTTGGACAAACAAATCTTGTCCTCCTTCATGACTTTTCCGTACATTATGTTAATCTGACACTAGCAGCCATGTGTGCTGCTGTTCCTATCATTATTCCTGAGGGATCTCAAAGCCATGAGCTGATCGAGGTGCATATGCCTGAATATGAAGAAAGCCTTGTCGTTGATATGAGTGATTCCGATAAGTTGCAGGACCGTATCAGTGAATTTCTGTGTAAATACGACACTACCCTGAAAAGGGCGAATGACATCAAAACTGCACTAGAGAGTAAGATAAGGCCGGAGTTGGAGAAAACTAATAAGGATTTCTTCAGAGTGGTGAAGCATGATGCTAAAATTAAATGGGGTATCACCTTAAAGAGAAACACTCTACCTCCGCAACACAAGGTATGAACCGTAAAATAGATTGTGATATAACTCTATCGATGATAATCAAACGTGTATGCCAAATGCCTTAACACCAGAGCCAGCCTGTCATTTACCTCCTTCACTGACATGAGGCACTTCACATTTTTACTATGTTGCCTTGATGGAATAAGATAGGAACATTTGATGGTAAAAAAGTTTCTTCTTGCTCTTTTGTATAGAAAGAGTCGTCGTTTATATGTTCTAGTAACTTGCTTTATATGCTTTTTTATTTACTTGTTTATTTGTTTGTTTATTTGTCAGTTATTCGACAAGTTATGCAGAAAATAATGAAAACGCAAAAGACAGAGCCTTACAAAGTTTCGGGAAACATGAAATTGCGGGAACGTAATCCAGGTAAATATTATCTCCATCATTTCTTCGTTCAAGTAGACTAAACAATTATTCCTTAACTATGTCATTGAGTTCCTTGCTGATACGGAAATTCTAAATGCAACATATTTTTATGTGGGAACGAGCATAATTAGTTGCAGAGGTTTGGGGTTTGGGCAAGAAGAGAAACTTAAGGTGTAGCAAAACAGACTGGGTGTTCCGATGGGGATTTGAAAATTCCAGAGTACCAAGGGGACCTCCAATGCAAATCATATCATAAATCAATCTGAATGAGGCACAACACAATTGTTACACAAATCAGCTTTTTGAGGCTATTTAATGAAAAAGCTGCGTTTCATTGGTTAACGATCACAAACTCTCTGTGCTTGTGAATTCTACAATTATCATGACTGACAATTGTTGGAATGCCAAATGACAGCATCACGGATATCGCTAGTTTTGTTACATTTTGTCCAACAGACTGATAACATTTTGATGAAACTCCAAAATCATTTCGGTTGCATGCCTATAGCACTACTAATTACCCTATTGAAGTGGATTACATTCACGGCAATGGTCAAATGTATACAAATGCACAATTGAAAACGGATTTTCCATAGTTTGTGCCATCGTAGAATGAAATGACACTTCTAGATCGAATTCAAAAAAAATTTCGTGTACACAAAGGCGCTTCTCGTCACCTTAATCTGGTTAAGTACATTCTATTAATTGTCATACAAATGTAAATGTACAGATTAAGCTATGTACTAGTTTGTACCATAACCTACCACATACACAGATGACACTTTCAGGTGAAACTCCGGTGTAAATTTCTTTGTACCAAAATGCGCGTTCAATCACTGTACTCCTGACAAGTATATTTGGTATCTAAATTCATACTGGTATGTGTATGCATCGCCTGTATTGCCTCCTGCTGTGTGTAAACATGTATAGTTTAGCTTTATGTGTCTACCCACCTACCTACCTACCTACGTACCTACCTGTCTATCTATCTATCTATCTACCTACCTACCTGTCTATCTATCTATCTATCTATCTATCTATCTATCTATCTATCTATCTATCTATCTATCCATCCATCTATCTTAGTATCATAAAAAATCATACATATCTACACTATTGATAGATATGCACATAAGCCGTCACTGTATAGGAGCTTATTGGTTAAGTTAGCGCCAATCGGCTCTACATATTTATATTGGCGATCGGTTCGGGCCTCAATATTTTTTATTGCGAACTCTTAGCAGGCTCTGAAAATGTTTAACTTTATTTTTTTAGGGGGGGGGGGGGGTAGCTGCAGAAAAAAATGTTCATGAAATATTTATCTTTCATCCATTCAATCTATTGTGCTCGTTCCCTTATGTTGGCATACCTTGCAACAAATATATCTCACATAGCTCCCATAGCGCAATTGTAAAACGTAACGTCACCTGCTTTCCTAACTGTTGTAGGTGATATGACGGTGAGACTTGGAGTGAGCGAAGTCGTCCCAGTGAGAGGAAAGACGGTTGAGGATGTTGAGAGAGGTTTCTATGAAAGTGAGGAGGTCGGGGAGAAAACTGGAGAAGTTCGTCAGATACTGGATGGGGTACACGATGAAATGCATGTAAGAGACCAGGGTGGTGGAAGCATTTCGTATGTAATGGCTTGTCAGTCATTAGATGCACTGGAGTCTTTAAGGTCAGAGTACGAGAAAGGAAGACTCCAGGACATGATGGAAGATAAAGTTCTCTCTGAGAAACTCCTGGATAAAATTGGAGCATTTCACCTGGAAATTGACACAACCATTGACTATGAAGAGTATTTTATTTGCAGAAACAGAGCTGATCCAAAAATATGGTAAATAGACCAATCAACTGCATGTCTTCGTCTCTCTTGCTCTCCTACTGAGTACAAGGAGTACCAGATATAACTGATATAATGACATGGTTATCTTTGGTTTACAATACACAGTTAAATGTTATTATTGCAGCGCCCACTACGTTGCTAAATAGCCTCACATTGTTAGCAGTTACTTAAAAGAATCCGAGTGGAACACTATGATATCAAGTGCCATATAAAGTAAATATGTCACTTACTTACTGTGAACCATGATAACGTCTTAAAACCAATAAACAATAGAACACAGTTAATAAGTTCATATTGGTTTGATTTTCTAATCACTGTAATCTGTCACTGAGAAATATTGCAACTTTATGTATAGCAGTTCAACTGTTTGGTTTCAATCCTCAGAACAATAGATTTCATTAAACTTGTATAGACCCTATTTCGCTTTAAATGTCTTCATAGCCTTTTCTATCGTTTTTGTCCCCTGTGTTTAGGGTTACCGGTGCAAAAGCGAGACACTAAATGCAATCAAACTCAGGAGCCAGACACGACTGATCGTACATTCAAAAGGATGAATAGAGCCAGAGACCTCCTGAGAGAATATGAAATGGAGGGTGACAAGGTGACTGAGAGCCAGATAAACATGCTTGACCAGCTTTTGCAAGAGAAGGAGAAGAAGAGACGGGAATATCAAGAATCAAAGGAGCAGATGTTTGAACAACAGAAGTTGGCAAAATTTGGTGGCAAAGGTTTGGCATTTACATTTTAAGTGTGAGAGTGCTTTATGCAAAAGCACATGATCGTAAATAATAAAAAAATACAATCTTCAAAGTACTGCACAGTTGCTTATGTTTCATGCATCTTGTAATCGTCAGACAGGTATAGTTGTCCCTTCAGCCTATTATGTTATTTACAGTCTATTATGTTATATGCCGAGATAGATAGATAGATAGATAGATAGATAGATAGATAGATAGATAGATAGATAGATAGACGGTAAATATTGATGAAAAGTTGAAATCAGGACTTGGACATTACTCAAAGTTTCAAGCTACGACGTATGTCCTGTGCAGCAATCATCACCCGAACTTTACAAATCAAAATAATCTTAGGAGATCCAGTAGCTTCACAGAGCCAGAGGTCCCCCTGGAATGCCCCAAAAGTTTCATGATGAAGCGATGACCCAGTGTTTTTCGTCTGGTGATCGCTACAAAGGACATGCGTCGTAGCATGAAACTCTGAATTAGCGTCAAATTCCCAATTTTAACTTCACAATCTTTTACCGTAAAATGTTCTATCAAACAGGTATTGTGTACTGTTGTACCCCGTGTATATTCACTCACATATACACACTGAAGGATTTTGAACTTCTAGTGGCATCTCTACAGACTGTTTTATGCGAAAAATATACCTTCAGGAGTAAATAAATGTCGAGATTGTAGTTACATTTCAGTGGAGCAGAATGGGTAAGCTTATGGGCGTATGCGAAAGGGTGAAAGCAGGGTCAGATGTAAATCAAAAGAATTGTCTGTTGTATCTTCATTAAGAGAGTAGTTATATTCCCCGTTTGTAAAAGTTAATCGGCTCTATACAGAAAATACCTACACAACAGAGCTATATCACCTTGGCCATGTTTTATCACTTGTTGTTGCATATCACGTGAATGAGGCTCAGCTAATCACAATAACTGCATATTACATGCATTGTAACAAATTGTTTATGAACAATGATCATATTGATAAATTTATGAATAACGTAAACTACTTAAACTTTCACTATGACTGATTACCGTTTCTAGCCTGTGATTCACCACAGATGTCCAAAATGTTTGTTGAAAAATGCAAGCTTTAGTGTGTAGCAAAATATTTAAAATCCAAATTTGTTCAAACGATCTGGTATATAATCTTTTTTTTACTTTGCAGATCCTGTGACGCACTCTCAGTTCAAAACACTGCCACATGCCTCTGCCTTCGGAGAGATGACTGATATACATCTACTGTCAGATGAAGAGATACAAGAGAAGAATGAAGTCCTCGAGGCGACGGTCAGAGAACTTTCGATAAGTAAAGGGATAATAAGATCACAGAATAAAGACAGGTATCTAGGAAGGGAAATTTTACAATCGGTGAAAGTTGAGGCAGACAGAGTAGAGGAACGTAAATTAAATACCATCTTCAGTGAGTTTGTAGGTGTGAAGTCGGAGGCCCGTGACTTGGAGATCAACCATCCTGAAGTGGTAATGAAAGCTGAGAAGTTATCAGCGTATGCAGATGATATTGTCCGTGAAGCAGAAATCCCTGAAGAAACAAAAGACATGTACCTGGATGTGAGACGAGTTGAGAAAGGTTGGTTTAACTTTTGTTCAAATTGTCAATGCGGTTGTTTGTGTATCTGCTAAAAGTCGTCATATTCAAATTATTACTGTTAATATTGCTATCATAATAATCTACCATCGAGAATAATCAAATGTGGCCTGCGCTAGAAACGCTTTATGGAACGCCGGTTTCATTCCATTCAGTCCATTCCGTTTCTTACCTCCATATGCTGTTATGCAGTACATACTGTGGCTGCTTCTCGGGTTCACTATTGGACGGTTTCGAGGGACCAATTGGCTATTGCCAGAATCTGTCTCTCGCTGTGTACGTGTAGTGAACTGACTATCCAGTGCGTCCATGATAGCGTTACACACTTAAACAATAATTCGGTAGAAAAGTTGCTGAAATGGCATGAAAATGGTCAATATCAATACCAATTTGACGCCGCAGTGTTGAAATGTAAACTGTACAATAATGTTATTTCGAAAATACCGAAGGATGCACGAGGACTTGGCTGCACGCATTGACTTCATTGGCTGTGCTGTCTTCATGCATCCTTTGTGGCATTTTTGTAGTACCGGTAACCTCCTAGTATCGTCCAACGTCAGACAAGCACTGTCATTGAAATGACGTGAATTATTGATATATTACAACTTAGTGGATGGTTGTCAACTATTTTGTAATTGAATTATATTGCATAAGAGAAGTATCTAAGGGACCGTTCAGTTTTTACGGCCGGGGGGGCGGCAAAATCCAGGGGGGGGGGTCATCATAATTTTGGAATCTGCAAAGGGGGTCATCGTTTTTTCACTGGTAGGAAAGGGGGGTCACCACATTTTCAAAAACATAATACCAACGATAAAGTTCACTTTATGCCATGGCCATGATCGACCCTCTTTACCGGCGGGCCGCCTTCGGCGGCCCACTACAATAAATATACATTATGTATTACCCATGACCCTCTTAACAGGCAGACGCCTTTGGCGGCCCACTCCAATTAGGTTTACTTCATGCGATGGCCATGATCGACCCTCTTTACCGGCGGGCCGCCTGCGGCGGCCCACTACAATAAATTGACTTAATGTAATACCCCATGGCAATCTTAATGGCCGCACGCCTTCAGCAGCCCTGTCCAGTAAAGTTTACTTTATGCAATAGCCATGATCGACCCTCTTTACCGGCGGGCCACCTTTGGTGGCCCATGAGAATAAAGTTGACTTTACGTAATGGCCCATGACCCTCTTAACCGGAGGGCTGCCTTTGGCGAACCACTCCAATAAAGTTTACTTTATACAATGTCCATGGACATGAGTTGTCTATGGAAATGAAGTTAAAAATTGCCTTACAGTCGTCTTAATTAACAGACGTTTCAATGGATGTGGCTGAGAAGTTTGTGCACTGGCATCTCTGCTACACGAATAAAGTGCGCCGCGTACCGGAGTTCAAATCCAATCATGCGGGTAAATTTGACATATGGGTTTTCGTTATTTTTCAGGGGGGGGGGGGGTCATCAATTTTTTTCGTCTGACAAAGGGGGGGTCATCCTTTTTTCACAAAAAATGCAGGGGGGTCTATATTTTTTTGAACACCGGCGACAAGATTTTGTCGCCCCCTCCCCCCCCCCCCCCCGGCGGTAAAACTGAACGCTCCCTAAGTGATGAATCATTGTGTCTGTGGGAGTTGTACAGCCGTTGCTCGGAAGAGCTACCTCGTGCATTCAGAAGGGTTGAATAGCCCTCGCTACCAATTAAAAATAAAGACAGAAAATTATTGGAAATCGCAGATAGGTAGTCTAGAAATAACACGTTTAATGATTGGTTTACATTGAATAATTAAGACGTGTCCGGGCCTGCATAATGCATCCACATGCTTGACACCAGTTCTGGTCATTTCCAAATTTATTACTGCTACTTAGATATCCCATTATTCAATAAGATTTGTACAATCAGCACACGATTGGAACTAATGTAGGATGATTGGATGGTGAAGTAATGTCGATTTTTAGTCCCCACGGACACCGTCCAGGGGGACTTATAGGTTTGGTCATGTCCGTGCGTCCGTTCACGCAGATATCTCAGACATGCCCAGGTCAATTTCTTTCAAACTTTGCACAAGGATAGTTCCCTACCCCATACAGATGCACGTCGATTTGTTTCACAATGCGATCAATTTTGCCGTGTTAGAGGACTTTTTAGTTTTCACCTCCATAGACTCCCATGTATAAGGCAGTCCCCATAGACTCCCATGTATAAGGCAGTCCATAGACTCCCATGTATAAGGCAGTCCCATAGACACCCATGTATAAGGCAGTCCATAGACTCCCATGTATAAGGCCAAGAAAAATAAAAATTTAGTTTCTCATCGTATTCATATTGCAAAAAGGATGCAGTGACACAGTTTTTAGTCCCCACTGATGAAGTCCAGGGGGCTTATAGATTGGGTCATGTCCGTCTGTGAGTCCATCCATTCACGCAGATATCTCAGATATTTTGACAAAATGTCAGGTGACCTTGGTGACCTTTGACCTCAAAATATATATTTGTCAACAACTCAGTAACCACAAGTGCTACACCCTTCGTATATGGTATGATGGGACAGCTTATGACGCCACATATTGTACCTCATTAATTATGTGCATATCTAATTTTGAGCGAGCCAATAGAGCTAGAGGTCTGATTTTTGGTATATAGGGATAATTTAGCGATACTATTTTTTTTCAAAATGTCACGTGACCTCAGTGACCTTTGACCTCAAATATACATATTTGTCCATAACTCAGTAACCACAGGTGCTACACCCTTCATATATGTCATGGTAGGACAGCTTTATGACGCCACATATTGTACCTCATTAATTATGTGCATATCTAATTTTGAGCGGGCCAATAGAGCTAGAGGTCTGATTTTTGGTATATAGGGATAACTTAGCAATACAATTTTTTTGACAAAATGTCACATGACCTCAGTGACCTTTGACCTCAAATATACATATTTGTCCATAACTCAGTAACCACAAGTGCTACACCCTTGGTATGATGGGACAGCTTTATGATGCCACATATTGTACCTCATTAATTATGCGCATATCTAATTTTGAGGATGTTTGGTATATAGGGATAACTTAGCAATACAATTTTTTGACAAAATGTCACATGACCTCGGTGACCTTTGACCTCAAATATACATATTTTTCCATAACTCAGTAACCACAAGTGGTACACCCTTCATATATGGTATGATGGGAGACCTTATGATGCTTCATACTGTACCTCATTAATTATGCGTACATCTAATTCTGAGCAAGCCCATAGAACGGGATGTCTTTGTTTTTGGTATATAGGGATAACTATAGGATAGAAATTTTTTGACCAAATGTCATGTGACCTCAATGACCTTTGACCTGAATATAAGTTATGTCGATAAATACATAACCACAAGAGCTATGTCCTTTATATTCAGTAGGGTGGGAGACCTTATGACAACACACGCTTTACCTCATTAATTATGCACACATCTAATTCTGGGCAAGCGAATAGAGCTAGAGGTCTGATTTTGGCATATAGGGATTAATTAGCAATACAATTTTTTTCAAAATGTCACGTGACCTTATGACATTTGACCTTGATTATACAATATATGCATAACTCAGTAACCACAAGTTCTATACCCTCCAATTCTGATAGGATATTAGACCTTAAGATGTCACATCTTGTACCTCATTATTATGCACATATGTATTTCTTGGCTGGCCAATACAGCTAGAGGTCTGATCTTTTTTCCAGATTTAGAACCATAACTTAGACATGCCTCATGTGTTTCAAATTGGGAACAACGACATAGACCTATGTGCCCATAGATCTCAACATATACACTCCAGTGATACTTCTTAATGACCACATTTCCCTGCCCCATCAAGACTAATACTCCCCTATTACAAGTGGGGACTATGTCATTGTCAATGACTTGTAATCTACAAATTTTATATCATCTGCTGTTCTTTTTATATTACACACATATGTTTTATGAGTAATTTGCGATATTGCAATATTCAGCTATATGGCATCTAAAACTTTTGAGAAATTTGCAAAATATGAAAATTCAAATTTACGAAATTAGTTCCAATTTGTGCTCATTGCAGATCCTCGGCGAACTCTACAATGTCTGCCACGTGGAGAAAGATTCATTGACTAGTTTTAAAAAGTTATATTGAAAATACACTTTAAAGCACACTTTATTTCTCTATTCCCATTTAGATGATTTCGAACATTATGCTTGATTGAGAGAGGAGATAGCACTTTTTTAACATTTTCCACAGGCTGTGTCCTCATCCATACAGAGTAATGTATTTGCAAATGTGTAAATGGAGAGACTAGGTGCACCTTTTTATGAAAAAAAGGATATTATTCCCAATGGAAATTACAAAAGAATTTACTTGCCGACTTTTCCAGGATAATAAACCTAAAATAGAGTTTACATTCAAAACGTTATAGTGGGAGTACTTTGGGTTCTGAATTATTTATAGTTCATGGTTCATAGCAAGTAATACACATTACAAGCTCAAGCATATTTTAACTTTTAGGTTTTTCGGGTAAAGCTGTTTTATTCATACATGTTGCTTGTTCGATCGCTAAAATTAGATGGAAATACCGAATGTTCAAGAAATCAACTGAGCCTCTATGTTGCTTTTTGAAATGTTATTGTTGATGACTACCTTGGTCAAAAATAAATTGCCCACTGTACATATAAGCCACATCTAGCTGTATTTCCAAATATGTAGTTTTCATCATCGTTTAAGGAGAAGAAAAGGAACAATATGTTAGATTGTTCAAGTAAATTTGATTACATGTAACTGAAGTCAAAATAATTGAGCTATTAGAATGTGTGACGGTAAGCATGTGTGTAAATATAGTCACAGCGATGTGTTAATAGGATCTAGTTTTTGTGCCAATTACATGTCTTGGCAAAAGAGCAAAAAAAGATTTGAGACCTGGGACATCATGAACATGCCATCATTTTATAAAAATCTAAAATAGTACTTAATACAACTGACAATTTGTGATTGTCAGGTTACTGAAAGCAATACGATCCAGACTAATACGTCAATCCACATTCCATAAGATACACGATTAACAAATGAATGAAATCTGTCTGGGCATGTCAGTGTACCGGTTAAGGTATGGCCTCCACACATAAAACAGTTAAATATGCAAATGAGCAAATTATAATATGTCACTGAAGTTAGGTATTACCAGTGTTAGTCAGAATTTTGATCAAATTCAGAACATTCACTTTGATACATGACCTAATTACATAAAGTCATTAAATATGCAAATGAGCTAATAAATAATACATAAAATCAATATCGAAATTGAATAATACTTTCAATACGTATTATCCAATGATGTGATGATAATTCTCGTCACCATTCATCTACACACTATTGGATGACCTAGTATGTGCAGCAGTGCTCAAGATGACAATTACACTGTAATTAGATTGATAACAAAAACAAGGGGTAAACATAACTTGGATATTCAAACTCTGACAGAGTTACAATCCTTTTTGGTCTACCATTTGTGTGGTCTCATTTAGAAGCTTATTTTCAGCGTACAAAAGCATGAACGCAGGGAGGCGGCCATTTTAAATTTCAAGTGTCAATCAATGTAGAATACTTTTTCCCTAGTACAGATTTTGGCATGATTGCCCTGATTTCAAGATTAATTTCAAAAGGGAATGGGTTAAAGTTTCTCACGGGAAGTTTGAGCAAAAGTTCTAGCTTTCACGTTGGAGGTACATTAAAACTACTGTAACATCTACCTGAAAATATGCAACGTGTACCGGTACTTTCCTTGAATCATTTTAATACTGCTGTTTTTGCTGTGCGTAAGTTTCTTTCCAGCTTTTATTTTTCATCTCACTTTGAAACATACATTGCACACTTTCTACTAGGGGACAACATCTTTTCTGAAAAGTAATTCACAAAGAAATAAAAAATGTTTGATACAGAAAAAAATGTTTTCAATTAACAACTAAAATTATGACGATGATTCCAAACATTTTGTAAATTGCAGTGTTAAGGTACCCATTGGAATGTGCCTCAGGGACAGATGTTCTGACTCTCAAACTTTTACAATCATTTTCTGATATACCACTTGTTGGGTTCATTTTAAAGCTCTTGGTGTAAGAAAACTTTTTGTCATCTTAGTTTTTTGAAAATTGAACATTTTATTTTTTCAATAGAGTTAACACGGTGCTTGCGGCCATTTTTAGTACTTTGTGCCCTGTGGGCACAAGGTACTAATGTGATGACGCGGCCCAATATGGCCAACATAGTGGGCCGTATGCTGTGGACGCAGGTATCTCAGAAACGCTTCAGTAACCTTTTCTGAAATTTGGTCTGGTGGTCACTTGGGCATGTATCTCAAACGGTCTTTTTTCTTTTTTTGATTGAATCATTTTAAAGTCACTTTTTTAGCTTTTTTCTGAAAGCCACTATTTCCACTTTTTCCTCAAAACCACTGATTGATTATTGTGATGTTTGGCATGGGTGTTCGTATAGTTGATATACCGTCAGAAATGTTCAAAATTTGGTGATACATGCCTTACATTATTTTTAAACAATATTTTTATCCATTTTTATTTTATATTTACTTGATTTTGCCTCACTTTCGCTAAAGCTACCGTCTGCGCATGCGCACAACTGTAGGACAAAATCTGAGTTGAAGAATTGAAACGGACGCCATCTTGTTTCTCGGTATGGGCACATTTTTTACGTTGTGAACGTTTCACTGTGTATTTCAATATGTTCTATAGTTATGAAGTTGACAGTGATGCACTTTTGCAGCTGTCGTGTATTTTTTGGTACGAAAGGCGCCTTTGATCGACTGAAGAATGATGGCCTCCGTAGGCAATAAACACCGGTACTGGCAGGCATATCAGTTCTACTGAGGAAGTAATCCACTGGCCCGTATAGGTCAGGGGCTCACTTAGGGGAGAACCACTTGATTTCTGGGGGGGGGTATGGAGGATTTCGAGGAAAAAAAATTGTCACCAGGTGAAATAAAAGAAAAAAATTAAGCCTGTAATGGCTTGAGAAAAAAATATTCTCATAACAGACGGAAATGAAAAAGGAATTGTCACAATGCTGTTGAAATGAGCAAAATTTTGGAAACTTCATTCTCATGTATTCTTTGCTGGCATGCTGCCAACGGCAAATGTTTTCACCACAAGTAATTCTTATGTGTTTTTTTTCCAGCACTTATGATATAAGCATTCACTACTGTACACCTCGGTGCACTCGATGTTTTCCTTCCCTTTTCTGACCCAAGAAATCATGTTTCAGGATTTCTGTTGCAATATCTCAATGGTATAGGCAATATCTAGATGGGACTATTTGACTTCTGTAAATCGTGAAAATTTACAACACAAGATAGGAGTCAATAAACTAGTGTTAAAACCAATACATTACTCTCTCAATATAAATATGTTAGAAAGATTACAAGTTGACAATGAAATTGAGGAACAACAAATATAATGAAATACAATGTGTGAACCTTGTTTCCCTGACCACAAAAGATAACATCTCCCCTGAGAACTTAAAAGGAATTGACTGTTTTAAAGAAAAGCAGGTATAGTACTGATCACAGTTGATTTGCCAAAAAGTGTTCCATAATTTAAAGTTGTATATATAATAGACTTTCCATTTTGTTTGTCATTTGTTGGAATGTAAAATGAATAAATAAAAACATCCTGTGATATGTGAAACACTGGCTTAAATTTGAAAATTGCACTGCTACACCATTTGAAAAAAAAAATTGATGCAGGTCTGACTGTAGAAATAAAAAATGCTGTCTCTCTAACAAAAAAAAGTTCCCATACCCACTTCCTGCATACCCCCCCCCCCCCGAAATCAAATGGGTCCCCCTTAATATGCGCATGCGCACATAACAAGTTAGCGTTGTTTTTCAAGGACTTTGAAAAATCAAACCGACGCCATCATGTTTCTCGGTCAGTTGCGAATTTTGACGTTTTAAAGGTTTTAGCGTATATTTGATTGCTGTCATGTATTTTTTGGCACGAAACGCTCCTTCGATAGACTGAAGAATGATGGCCTCCGTACTCGGTACTCCCCAGTACCGGCGAACCCATTGCTTTTAATAGCGAGGCAATCCCACCGGCGGCCCGTACTAATAGCTGGGTGAGAGCGAGGGAATGCTCTGTCCTTCTACCCCCGGCCTCCATGTCATAACAAACTAGCGTCTTTTTACGTTGATGTACTGTCCTTTCGACACAGCGATAAGTTTAGTTTTCTGTTGCTTATTTTGGGTAATTTCGACAGTTGTGCATTGATTTTGACATCATTTTTGACTTAATAACCGTCGATGTCGGCAACTCTCTCGCTAGCCCTGCGTACGATGCTGTGTGTTAGGAACGCACACAGGGAATGCACTGCGTACACTGCGTACGTACGCAGGGCTAGCGAGAGAGTTGCCGACATCGACGGTTATTTACGAAAAGTGAATAAAAGACTGGCATTTTTGGAAGCGATCGAGTAGCTGAGGTGGGCAGGGATACGACTTGGGCCCAAGAACGCTGAATTTCGGCAGTAATTTGGCTTTTTACGTCAAGTCCCAAAATGGTTTGAAGTCACCGACCCTACGTACGGGTCTTTGCAGGGCTGTGGTGAGCGGGGCGAATAGCTGTAGCGGAACACACAGCATCGTACGCAGGGCTAAATCCGACATGGTAATTTGGCATGATCATCAGATCATACATGATCCGAGATTGCACTTTAGCAAGCTTAAGGTCACGATAACTAATGTTGTTTGTTTCACTGTCGTTTAATACCTATATTTCCACTAAAAGACCATTAGAATTTCCTCCTGGCTACTTTGAAATCGTGCACTGGCATGCATGTAGTTGTCAACATCACTATGCATTGTCACATACTATGCTTTAATGTACAGTAGACTCTCATACTATGAATATATCGACTGTCACTGCATGTGTGCAAATCACTCCATATCATATCAAAAATGTAGTATTGCGACGTTTGAGCTGCCAGAAGCCAGAAGAATTTACAGTTTACGAAAAAGTTATCTTACATGTAAAACTCAGTTCTACTGTGAACAAAATGCAAGCTATGTTGTATAACTATCGTGAATAGCATAATATTTTGTACCTATCACCGTGTCAGAAAATCAGAAGGAAACAACCAGTCAGACAAACTGTGGTCAGGATGATACTGTCCAATTTTAATATTTGTCTCCCGGCACACACCAGATACTCATGACTGTAAAACAATATTTCCATATAATTGTATATTCAGTTTTTATATTTAGTTTGCTTTTCACCATATTGTATGTCCTTCCCTGCACTACATAATTCAAAATTAAATATTGTTTTTGGCCTATACATACCGGTACTTGAGGGGTAAGCTTATTTAGTCTCATACATTAAAGATGCACTGTTGACCTACAGAGTCCAAACTTTTTATCATTGTATTGTAGATAGGTGTACACTCCAAATACTAAGTACAAGTGTGGTGAGTGTAACAAGCAAATGTTTTTTAGTCAATGGTTCATATCAAGGTTGTTGATACTTAGAATCCACACTTGAACTTATGCTGGAGCGGTAACCAACCAGTTCAAATAACTTTCATTTATGTCAAAACAATTTGACTTTTTGCCAAATTTCACATTTATGGCAATTAATAAACAGTAAGGAGGTACAAAGGACGTCGGTGCCCCCGGGGCCCCATGTTTATTTAAAATATGAGTAAATCTTAGGTAATTTGTTTTGCCAGTTCCAAATGTTGCACGGAAACCCTGATTCATATTCTTTAATTTCAAAGAGAATGGTTGAAATATTTCAAGTGGAAAGTTTGCGGCTGACTCGCAGCGTGTTTGCAAGGTTATATCTGATTGGTCGATTGTCACTATTCACAGCAACTTAGGGAGTTTATTTGTATTATTTCATTATAACGGTACGATTCTGCCAACCAATTGGATAACAGCTTCGAAATCGCTGCGAGTCGGCCCAAAGTTTGAGCAAAATTTTAAGTCTTTCACCTTTAAGGCCCATACTACCCTAAACAGTTACAGTATATCTATTGATGAATCTTGAAAATGGACATGAAAACTTTCTAACTTCAATTTTTTTATCAAAGATTTCTGAATCATAAGAGATTAATGTTAAATACACAACAAGCCCTATCTACACAACCTTCTTGGCCAGTCTGACTAACATACATGTAGATGTATCCTTAATTATATTACCATGCCCTGCCCGTCGCATTTTGATTGGGCGAGCTGAACCACGTGACTGACCACAAATACACAATAATGGTTTGTTTACATGCCCGTGAATATGAATAATAAGATTAACAACTCAAAGTATCGTAACTTTACAGCTCAAACGTAAATCATAATCAATCACAAAATAAAATGGAGCACTTGTAGGTCAAGTTGAGATATTTTTTTCTGAAAACATCTCCGGATTTGCCAATTTTTTACAGCGCGCGTGACAGTGCGTCGTGTATTGCTCAGTTTCTGGGGCCCAGTTGTCGTTCGCTCCTGAAATTTTCGGAAATTTTGACGGTTTTCTTGGGTTCGCTGATAATACAATGGAAATAACAGACTCCGCTCTGACAATTACCTTTATTTGTGGGCGCGGGCTCGGGGAAAGCCAAATCAACGGGCTCGGCCAGCCTCGCCCCTTAATTTTGGGCTTTCCTCTCGCCCTTGCCCACAAATAAACGTTAATGGTCGGCGCGTCGCCCGTTATTTCTATATTATTATACATGTACCATCGAGAACAATAGAATTTTGCATGCGCTAAAAAGTGGTAAGGAATGCCCATTCCATAACACGTACGGTTTCCAGGTGTCTCATCCCTTGCGACTGTATCTGCGCGTTCACTGTTGCAGAGTTTCAAGGGACTCATTGGACGAGTGTCAGAACATGTCTCCGCGCGCTCTGTACTTACGCATGTAGCGCACACACTTCAAAACTTGCAGAAGCGCGCCCGAGATAGCGTTCCATACTGGCGCAATAAAATCGGAAGACAAATTGTTGACATTGCACGAAAGTCACTACTCTGACAATGTGATGCCCCAGTCACTAATGTAAGATGTATGATAATAAGGTTGTTACGAAAATACCGCAAAGGATGCACCCTGACATTGGTGACTCGCATCACCCTCCACTTCACTTCACGCGATACGCTGTCCTCATGTCTCTTTTGCGGTATTTTTGTAATAGCCTCATATTGTTCTGTACAAATGCAAGAGTGATGATATGAACGTTAATATGAGGTTATCCCACGATATCAGCGCTTGGTTGGGACGTATTGCCACGAGTGAGGGTGTGAGCCGCATCACACGAGTCAAAGACGAGTGTGATGCGGCGCGCACCCTCACGAGTGGCAATACGTCCCAACCAAGCGCTGATATCGTGGATAACCGATTTATCATATGCCCATGACCGTATATTTATGTAAAAGGTAATTAAAAATAAAGAAATTTTATTAGTTTTTTCAGTCTTTCGAATTGACTATGTTTTATATTCTGCCGCTGGTCTGAGCGCATTGATACATGTTTGTTTACAACAGCTGATCAAGTCGTCGATCGCATCGTGTCGAGTGTATACGGTCTAAACAGGATTATTTCAGCGCAATTTACCGCAGTTCAGAAAAGGAATGGAGCCAATTTACTAATTCTGGTCACCGTCCCGGTGTTCTGGTGGATAATTATTACACGGACAATATTGTAAGTTTGAATTCACTTTAATAACTCTTGCTGAAACATGGCTGACGTGAACAGGAACGCGAAGTAGCGCGAAATACAACAGATTGTAAACATCAACTTTTAATTTTCTACAACAACCTGTCCTGTAACTCTCTTTAGATCTGAAATAAAGGAACGTTAAATCATATGAACTAAGTAATATGTTTTGTTTTATATCGGTAAATTTTGATTGAATGCAAGGTGAACATCATAACATCAAAATCGGAAATAAACAACAATTGATGACGTATAACGTGCCGTATCAGACTGATATTTTACGTTCCACGTCACGACGCGTCAGAGGAGACACGGATACGGTCATGGGTATATGATAAAGGCCAGTAGATGTAACTTTGATGATTTATTTTGCAATATTTGTTTAGTATCAACTGCAGTTTCTTGTTCTACTCCCCAAAGCATGATGATATACGCAGTATTCAGCTTGTGAACTCAGCCTGTACATGTGTAAACTGCTTTGTTATTATTGACAAGTGAATCCCTCAATAGACTAGAATTCAAATGTAATCAGTAACATTGCTTTTTATATTTATAAACGCTGTGTTAAAAAGCTAAATAGTTGGTGTATCAACACGTTTTGGAGTAGAACGAGAATTTGCAAAATGAAAAAACAAAACAAAAATCTACTGGTCTTTTATCTTTCTTACTCACTGTACTGCTTGATCTTTGGTGGTGCTTTTCACACATCTACATGTCAATTTCCCTGTTATGATCCTTTTCAGCAAAGGTTATAAGTATTGTATATCTGCATTGCCTCCTCTGAATTTTGTCTCAGATCACTGCCACAGAAATCCCCACCATATGGAGAACTCTTGTGAGGCTAAGTCATAACTTTCCTTTATGTCCTGGGTATACTGGATGAGCAATGAATCACTAGGTGGCATCTAGGAGCTCTTGTTGGTGATATATCTAACTTCAGTGTAGTGAGACTTCATATTGTCAATATTTCTGTTTAAATTTTCAACAAAGCCTTGCAAATTTGAAATTTTTGCCAGTTAAAATACCTAAAGGCGGTATTTGACATTTTAGGTAGAGATCAGAATGTAGAGGTATTTGCATAGCTAGTATATTTGACAGGCAATCTACCTGCACCATGGTAACATGGATATGCATAGTGAAGCATGCACCCTAGTACTTTGTGCCCTGGGTACATAAATTGTCTGAGAAATACTTGTTCTAATAAAAAATGTCAAAGAAATGCATGAATGATGTATTCAACAGAGAAAGATGAAACTACCATACAGTATTACTAAGAGACCATGAACAAATTACAAGACTGCTGTATTGATCACCTTACTTTCTTAGACTTTAAAACCAGTATCCTATCATGCCCTGATGATTTGATTCTGCCACTTTGACCAATGGATCTCCAGAGTCTCTTTCTTTACATTCTGATAAGTTATAGCTGATGTGAAGTGGTGTCATTGCTGCCAACAATGCATTTGGACGTCTCTCTCCAACACCAGTATTGGTCATTCCTATGATAAACAATGCAGTTAAATTGTATTAACACCAAAGCAATGAATAATTAAAACCTAAATCAGCATTGCATCAAAATGAAGGATGAACATTGTCATGCCTAATCCAGGGACTCTATTCTAGAAGACATGCCTTTGTAAGTAGTTATGATTTGAGACAAAAATATTTTAACACCTGAACTAAAACTTTGAGCAAAACTGTTCATTTTCTGATTTTGCTTGTTGTGTATACACCTGAAAGACCTTGTCAAAAGTTGGTGTAAGAGTGAGACACATTGTCATAGAAACAAAATCTGACAAGCTAGGGAATCAACAGTTTGTCGTAATGTTAAAGAGTCAAACACCCAGAAAATAGAAACAGCTAGGGCATCAGCAGTTGTGAAAATGTGAGACATGTCACAGAAAAGCGAAGAAGCTGCTAGGGAGTTGGCAGTTTTTTGAAAGAGTGAGACACATGTAATAGGAAAACAAGCCAGGAAGCTAGGGAGTCCACAGTTAGCAAAAGAGTAAAACACATGTCATTGAAAACAAATCATTGTAAAGTTCAGTTCTTGATTTGTTTATATATTTGGAAACCATCATGTTGATGGAAATCATGGTGAAATGAAAATGGTCAAAGTGTATCTAGACAAGGGCTGGCAAAGTATTAACCTATATACCGGTATAGTACATATTAAGCTAAATTGATATAGTAATTTGGTAATACCGGTAGGTGTGGCTTTATGTAATGAGAGTGGAAATTGCTGCTTGGAAGCCATATTAGATTGTATCACTAAGATATTTAAAATGTATATGTAATATTGAATTGCCATTACTTGTGCCAAGTTTAAACGGGAAGTTACAGCATGGCGCACAATAGGTGGATTACTGATGACACAGCCATATGCATACACTTAGCGGAAGTTTTTGAATTCTCAAAGCATTGCTTTGACCATGTGATAAATTTGAATAATCATGATAGGCGCTTTTGTGACATATGCAAAGTGGGGTCAAACGGTCGTACAGGAAACACATTTTGAAAAATATGCATTCCCTGACAAAAAAGGGCACATTTTTTCTGTTTATTTTCAACTCAAGTTTAGTCACAGAGATCATATGCAAGATTCAATGACAATGTACACATCAAACATGGCAAAATTATAGGATTCTGGCACCAAACACGGCACGTCTGATCAGTAGCATGGCTTTTTCACATTTGCATAGATTTACGATAATCCGGCTTTTATCGGGTAAGTTCCTGTTTAAAGGAAATTGGTCCAGGCATGAGCAAATAGTAGCATTGGACATAGAAATCAGAACAAACCATATTGGCACATGTTGCTAAAAATATAAGACAAGCAAAAAACAAGCTAAGAAGTTGGGGATTGAACAATTTGTGAATGAGTGACATACATGTCCTAGAAAATCTAAGAAGCTAGGGAGTCTTTAAAGAAGGAAACACATCTCATAGAAAAACAAGCTGAGAAGCTAGGAAGTCAACATTTTGTGAATAAGTGAGACTTACGTCATAGCAAATCTATTGAAAAACATCTATAGAAAGACATCTTATAGAAAAACATGCTAGAAGCAAGGGAGTCAATAGTTTAAAGTAAAGAAAGGCATGCCATAGAAAAACAAGCTATGAAGCTAGGGAGTCTGCAAATCGTGAAAGCGTGGGACACAAGACAAAGAAAAACAGGCTAAAAGAAGCTAGGGAGTCTGCAATTTGTGAAAGAGTGGGACACAAGTCAAAGACAAACATACTAAGAAGCCAGGGGTCTGCAATTTGTGAGAACCTGGGACACAAGTCAAAGAAATAAGGAGATAGGGAGTCTGCCATTTGTGAAAGATTGAGACACAAGTAAAACAAAAACATGCTATGAAGCTAGGGAGTCTATATTTGTGAAAGAATGGGACATAAGTCAAAGAAAAACATGCTACAGGAGCTAAGGGAGTCTGCAATTTGTGAAACAGTGGGACACAAGTCAAACAAAAACATGCTATGAAGCTAGGGAGTCTGCATTTGTGAAAGAATGGGACATAAGTCAAAGAAAAACATGCTAAGAAGCTAGGGAGTCTGCAATTTGTGAAAGAGTGGGACACAAGTCAAAGAAAAACATGCTATGAAGCTAGGGAGTCTGCATTTGTGAAAGAATGGGACATAAGTCAAAGAAAAACATGCTACAGGAGCTAAGGGAGTCTGCATTTGTGAAAGAGTGGGACACAAGTCAAAGAAAAACATGCTAAGAAGCTAGGGAGTCTGCAATTTGTGAAAGAGTGGGACACAAGTCAAAGAAAAACAAGCTAAGAAGCTAGGGAGTCAGCAAGGAAGGAGCAAACATGCAATAGGATTCAGCATATGTCACTCAATGCTACAGTGTATTCTTGTTGCATAAACATAAAATAGATGACATGATGTAGTAAACACAGATGTGTTATTTAGAATGTCATCAGTGATATTCTTGGTTGACATGGGAATGACTGGCAATGATTCATGCTTTCTCAGTTAGTTTTGCACAACTTGCATATTTTTAGGCATGAATTATCTGTGATGAATTTTTTTCTCTAGTCGGCTGCATTTATGAAAAAAAAAAGACCTTACCCCCAAAAAATTGCTACAAAAGGTTTCTCAACGGATTTTGATAGAGTCAAATGTGCTTAATAACATATTAAAAGTCTACCAAAATCTGACCACCGGAAACGCGTCATTTTCAAGATGGCGTCCAAGATGGCCGCCATATACTTAAAATGGCCATAACTATACCAAAAAAATTGCTACAAAAGGTTTCTCAACGGTTTTTGATAGAGTCAAATGTGCTTAATAACATAGTAAAAGTCTACCAAAATCTGACCACCGGAAACGCGTCATTTTCAAGATGGCGTCCAAGATGGCCGCCATATACTTAAAATGGCCATAACTACTTAAATATTAAACCTAGACTAGTGATGTCTGTGTCTACCACCATGTTTTAGTGGTTTAGGAATCCAACTATCATATCTAGATTATAGGCAAGTGGTCATAAGTCCCATAATTTGCATATTTGTACGTGTATTAAAAATAATCACTGTCACATTCTTCGTCCAGAACATGTTGCTCATGTGGATTTTCACAATTTCCGAGGCTAGGTAGTAAAGGGAAAGCAACTCCACACATCGTTCATATTTTGGGTGTTTGCGTTTTGTGTATGAAATTGTGTATAATATAAGTGTATGTCATGTTTGGCTGTTTTAAGAAAAGTGTTGCTTAGCCATGGTGAGACGTATCCGTAATCTACGTGTCTTGATGTTACTCCACACTGGAGTGGAGAGACAAGTGTGACACTGCGATCCGTTGGCGCTGCATTTCGAAAACAGAGTTTTCTTCATCAGTCGCTTGAAATTCATTCTTGATTGGTGAGACGTGTTGAATGGTTGATTGTTTTTATTTGGTAGTATATTGTTCCACTTACATTTGGTGTTCAAGTAGGGAAGCTAGAATGTCTACTGGTTGGTCTTGTTGTGTTTGTGTAGGTTCGTGTGAACCTGAGTTCGAGCTGTCGTCGCTTTTGTGAAGTCTGGCACTTATAAGTGTATTGCCTATATTTCTGTTCCTTCTATATGCGATTATTGGTTGATTTTGGAACAGTTTTTTATTTAGTGTTTCGTCTTTTTCAAGTTCATTTCTGTTTTCTGTCAAGGCTTGCTTGATTTTTGTCATTTCGATGTTACGGGCTATATGTTGTTATGAAGACTACTGTATTGTTGGTGGCGTTCTTTCTTTCTTTTTGTTGTTCAAGCTGTTTTTTTCTGCTTTTATGATCTGTTTCTCTGATAATGCGTTCTATTTCATTTTTAGCTCATATTTGGTATGTACATAAATAACAAAGACAGCTTTTATGGTGCGTCAGTGGCGTCTGTGTGTCTCTATGTATGTATGTGGGTATGTTAGTGCGGATGTATGTCCTCACACGCAAAAGCTCCCTTACCGCCAAAGCTATCATCTCAGTATTTGGTGTACAGGGTAGATGCAGGGGCTGAGACGTGACGTTCTTCAAATGGACGTCAAAATGTGCAAATGAGTTAAGAAAAAGGGAAATCCTACAAATATGTAGGAGTGGTGGCATGCCAGTGACTGAAACAGGCTACTCCACTGACCTTGATTCATTTCCTGTCATTGTTTTTGAACTGTTACATATTAACAGACCTGCTCAAACTAAGAGGGACTAGCTGTTTTTGCTATGCATAATGCTAAAGTTGACCTCCAGTACCTAAAGTTTCAGACGTTATTTACTTTTGTCATTCTTGTTTTTCTGGTTTATATATTTCTTGTTGTTTTTCTGGCTGTACTGTGCAGAAATCATTGTCATAACATCAACTTGGAATTTTCCTGCACTGATAGAAACAACATTTATTGTTGATCTTTGGTACCCATACTGGTATGTACCAATTCAGATCAATGTGATGGACACCGTATAATTGCGGTATTTTTATATTGTCGGTCTTGTAATTTTTCACTAAATTGTGTGACTTTCTCTGTAAAATCGGTTTCGTTGTTGCATGTTCTGATGTATCATAATGTTTCACCTTTGATCAGACCTTTGAATGTTGCTGCCGGATGGAATGATTTCTTTGTAAGAACTGGAATGTATCTGTTGGTTTTAAGTGTGTCTTGGTGTTGGGAATAATCTTTTTGTTGTATAGACGACCTTTGTAGATAGTCAGGTCTAAATATGTGATTTCTTGAGAGGAGCTTTCAAACGAAAATTTGAAAATAGGATGCATTTTGTTGATGTTTGATATGAATTCATTGAGTTCTTGTTGTGTTCCGATCAAAATCAGGAAAACATCGTCCCTGAACCTCAGCCAGGTCGGCATTTGTTGTTTGTGTTTCTGTATTATTCTCATTTCTGTCTCGTGAAATGTAATATCTGCTATTTCCAGCGACGAGGGAGACCCCATAGAGCATCCCATATTTGCCGGTAGAATTCATCGTTTAATTCAAATGTGTTGTTTTTAAAGATTATTTTTAGCAGAGCTATCATGTATTTTGTACAGTAGTCTTCATAACAACATATAGCCCGTAACATCGAAATGACAAAAATCAAGCAAGCCTTGACAGAAAACTGAAATGAACTTGAAAAAGACGAAACACTAAATAAAAAACTGTTCCAAAATCAACCAATAATCGCATATAGAAGGAACAGAAATATAGGCAATAACTTATAAGTGCCAGACTTCACAAAAGCGAGACAGCTCGAACTCAGGTTCACACGAACCTACACAAACACAACAAACCAACCAGTAGACATTCTAGCTTCCCTACTTGAACACCAAATGTAAGTGGAACAATATACTACCAAATAAAAACAATCAACCATTCAACACGTCTCACCAATCAAGAATGAATTTCAAGCGACTGATGAAGAAAACTCAGCGCCAACGGATCGCAGTGTCACACTTGTCTCTCCACTCCAGTGTGGAGTAACATCAAGACACGTAGATTACGGATACGTCTCACCATGGCTAAGCAACACTTTTCTTAAAACAGCCAAACATGACATACACTTATATTATACACAATTTCATACACAAAACGCAAACACCCAAAATATGAACGATGTGTGGAATTGCTTTCCCTTTACTACCTAACCTCGGAAATTGTGAAAATCCACATGAGCAACATGTTCTGGACGAAGAATGTGACAGTGATTATTTTTAATACACGTACAAATATGCAAATTATGGGACTTATGACCACTTGCCTATAATCTAGATATGATAGTTGGATTCCTAAACCACTAAAACATGGTGGTAGACACAGACATCACTAGTCTAGGTTTAATATTTAAGTAGTTATGGCCATTTTAAGTATATGGCGGCCATCTTGGACGCCATCTTGAAAATGACGCGTTTCCGGTGGTCAGATTTTGGTAGACTTTTACTATGTTATTAAGCACATTTGACTCTATCAAAAACCGTTGAGAAACCTTTTGTAGCAATTTTATTTTGGTATAGTTATGGCCATTTTAAGTATATGGCGGCCATCTTGGACGCCATCTTGAAAATGACGCGTTTCCGGTGGTCAGATTTGGTAGACTTTTAATATGTTATTAAGCACATTTGACTCTATCAAAAACCGTTGAGAAACCTTTTGTAGCAATTTTTTTAGGGTCAAACCATATTTTCAGCCGACTACTCCATCAGTTGAAAGTAATTTGCTGTCATTTAAGCTGAGGAAAGACAAAGGCAAGGAATTGTTAATCTTAATAAATTAATATCAATTTACTCAGCTTTTGAGCTTCTGGTGACAGTCTGTAAAATTAAAACCAGTCCTGTTAAAAGTTTATTTTCTCTGTGAACTGTTAGATATTTGCACTAATGCAAGACTTACCTTGATTTGTTGCCAGCTTTATCAGAAATTTCTTGTGACTTGGACGACAAAAAACTCTTGAATTATTATGCAGAAATATAATCTTGAACTGAAAATGCACAGCAAAGTCTTCTGAAAATAGTGTGAAGTCTGAAAATGAGTAGAAAAGTAGAAAACAATTTACTTTGGATCACACTACATGATATAGAATCTGAATTATGTTCACAGTCTATCCTTATCAGTCAGATTTTCAAAAGTAACCCATGGACATGGGGACATCAGTGCCATCTTGCCAATTTTGAACAAGAATTTGAGTTCTGATGGACAAATACCAAATAAGACAATATTCAATATCAAAGTGAAAGTTACAATGCATTGTAATGCAAATTGCTATAATCACAGCAGTCTTTTCAAATTTAACAACTTATGTACCATTTTTTGCTCCAAACATGCCATACAGCAAAATACAAAATAAAATTAGCCGAGTCACGTAAAATGTATATTGAATCAGATATATTTCTCACATTCCTGGCTGCTGTGAGTGAGGGAGCGACGGTGTAGAAATCTTTCCAAACTGTGTATAAATGTGCACATAAAAACAGTCTATTATTACACGAGCTCTGATTGGATAATAAACATCTTTCACTCGGCATGCAAAATACTATCCTCTGGCGTGATGAGTAGCACACAGACTGCATCTACACAGTAAGCAGGTCACAGTGCAATGGCAGACAACAGTTTTGTTATGAATTTGGATAATGTTGTACGTCATTGGTGACAGACTCACAAAAGACGGTTTAGTTTTCCAAACAACTGGTGAACATACTGTGGGTCACTTGGCCCCAAATTTTCCTGCTGGACATCTCGTCCGGAGCAGAAATTGAAATATCAGCTGTGAAACTCGTCATGAGGTTTACATTAGTGACATGGAATACTTCACAACCACGAAGCATAGTCGCTGATACAATATAAATTATCAATCAATGTTTCCAGTGTGAATTTAAAGCATTTTGTGGTCAGTGTGAGAAAAAGAATCTCACACACCAAGGACATGCATGGGATTAGATTTTACTGATCCAAGGTCCTTGGGATGTGAGATTAATAGAATCTCACACCTCCAAGGACCTGGGATCATATTTCTCACACGAGTTGGGGTTATTTAGTCTCACACGAGCTGCAGGGGAGTAAATATCCCCAACGAGTGTGAGAAATCTGACCTCAGGTCCTTTGTGTGTGAGATTCTTTTTCTCACATGACCATGAAATGCATTAAATTCACTTTGGAAACATTGAATGTTTAACTGTATCAGCAACTATCCTACATTGCGGCCATCAAGCATTCCATGTCACTAACGCGAACTCTGTTGCCAGTTCCTCTGCCGATACTTCAACTTCTGCTACCTAGGAGATGTCAAACAGAAAAATATTGATATATTATGTTCCAAGTAGCCTATGTTTAACAGTTATTTGAAAAATTCAGCAGTCTTTTGTGAGTCTGTTATCAACAATGTACAACATTATCCAAAATCATGATAACGCTGTCTTCTGCCCCATACTCTGACCTGCTTACTTGGCAGTTTCGGTCTGTGTGTTACTCATCGTGCCATTGGATAATATTTTGCGCGTGGAAGGAAAGGCTGTTAATCATCCAATCAGAGCTCCTGTAATATATACTGCAGAGTGTGGGACAGTTTCTGAGAGTGTGGGATCGTTTTCTCCCACACCGGCGATCCCACACTCACAGTGGCCATGAGAATCTATAATTCTCTGTGTCACTTTGTAGTTTAAGTGCCTCCCTGTACATTAGAGACCATGGTGCAAATTCACACTCACAACTTACCTATTTTAATTAACTTGCATCTCACTGGAAAAAAACAAGAAGATCATCAATGAAAATAAACAGAATGAAATGTAATAAATGGATAAATAAATACATATTATATCATAGCTTTCTCAATACCAGTGAATTTTGTGACGTCATACCCTCAGATTATTACTGATAATGTATCCGATTATCCAGCATTGTGGCCCCAGATGTTTTCTACATCTACAAATTCACTGGCATTGCCAAAACTATAAAATAATAGCAATAATGGACACCACTCCCGGCCCATAATGGACTCAAGCAAACTTTGCACTCCATAATGTACTCGGCTCTGCCTAGTTCATTATGTTGTGCAAAGTATGCTTTCTTCCATAATGGGCCGGGAGGGGGGTACAACATTTCTCAAACAAATATTTTTGGTATACGGTAGTTCTCTTTTTGGAGGATGTGATGGCCCTGAAAAGGGCCGTTTGGTTTGTGTGTACAATATGTACACGATATAAAATTTCAGGCTCAGTTGAACCCAAAGACATCTTCAGGGTCTGTTTCCACATCTGGGTTGGGAAATGACATCTCCATTGCCTTATTCATCTGTCTTCATGTCTTCATAAACTCTGACATCTTCAGTGTCACTGGATGTGTCCAAAATGCTGAAACTATGGTGGATTTGTTGATCTTTGTCAGGGAAATCATCTCCAATTCTCTCAGCCAATCTAATTTCACTGTTATATTTTCAGTAATCTGACTGAAAATACATGAGTAATGTCTTCAATAACCTGTGTAAAAAGAAAGGGTAATCTGAGTTAGTTTCAATTGAAAGAAAGAGATGTGCAAAAAGAATTTATAAATTTGGGCGTGATTCACCCAAGGGTCACCTATACAGTGTCAAATTGACATTTTGTTTGGCAACATAAAATCAACAGTGAGATAAATACTGGTTTACAGGTGAAGATACAGGTGAACATCAACTACACAAACACAAAATACCCCGGTACACATCCACAAAAAAGACAAACTTATTCAAAAGCAAGTTCAGAATACTACAGTGTCTAAAAGACAATACCAATAAAAAATAAGGACAGAACATAGAAACAATAGAGAATTAATGCATAATTATATTTTATTAAGAGCTGCCCAACTATAACTGTCAAAAGCTTAAAAAATCAAATAAATCACTGAACAATAGAATGCATCATAATAGTGTTTAGGGTGTGTGTTGATCTGACAGAACAATTACAAAATGTAAAACAAAAAGATAATTCACAATGGCCAACATGACAAAGAAAGAGAAAAATCCTAAATAAGCAATTAAAATTATCATGTTCACAAAGGATGACAAAACCAGGCATTTACACTGAAATAGCTTGAAATATTGAACAATTGAAATTTCAGCATGACCAATGCAAAACAACAAAATATACAGGGTTTGCAATAGTTTTGGGAATTGACAGGTCCCTGGGACCCACCCCTGTTGAAAATGTGGGATCCCTTAATATTTTTGGGGTCCCACATTTTGGTAGTTTGACCAATATTATTATATTATATAATAATATTGGTAAAGAAATACAGCATTTATAGACAAAGACCATCTGGAGGAAATTTTGTACAGGTACAGAGAACAGAAGTGTTGAATTTCAATCAAAAGAAAATTGGAGTGTGGCCTTGACCATAAACCATAAACAATAGAGAAAAGTTAATAACTGTCAATAGGTAAGGAAATGCTACAGAACTGACAGTATCATAGGAGAACAACATTGCAACAGAAATTGAAAATGTGAACAAAATGTTATTTTAGTATGGCCTCCATAATGAAGAAACCTAAAACTGTTTATTAGCATATCATCAATAGATGAGTAAACTTACTCCAGGATTGAAGGTAAACAATGCATAAATATATTGAACATAAAAACTGAAAGACACAGAAGATATAACAAGAACCAATTTCAGTATGGCCAACACAAACAACTAAACAAACAAAGCGTCATACGGTAGGTTGTAAAATTAGGGCCATGGATTAATAAATAATAATAGAATAATAAAAACAACTGTGAATCAAAATAAAATTTGCAAACAAATGACAAATATGTACACACACCACATGAAAATATGGAAAATTTGATAAAATGAGAAAAAAAAAAGACTTGAAAAAACAAACAAAATAAAACTGAGGCCTTGACCGTACAATAAAAAAATCAGCACAGGTATGCATTTTAAAAAATGAGACAGACTTTGAGACAGGGGTGTTTGCAGGACAGGGAAATTCGGATGGGAGACCTTTGAAGAAAATAATTCGAAATTAAAAATACCTGGATTAAAATTTTGAGAGGAAAATTGAAAAAACCCTGCATGTACGGGTAATAGTAACAGTGAAAAACAATAAAAAACACTGTCTGTATCGGTAATTGACATCAAAACACCACAAACAATTTACAACCTGGCATCTCTATTTGTAAAACATGCACTTAACACTGCAATACAATTACGCTATCATTGGGACTGAAAATCACATTTCCACCAGTAAAATACAAATACGTTGCCATGGAAACATGTGACTTAAATCAACATGTATCTGTGATTGACATCAAAACACATGAAAACAATTTACAACATTAATCTGGCAACTATCTGTAAAACATGAGCTAATCAGCAATACAATTACTTACCTTATGGACTCAAAATCACATTTTTATCAATAAAATGCAAATATGTTGCCACGGAAACATGTGATTAACATCAACATGTATCTATGATTGACATCAAAACACAACGAAACAATTTACAACCTGGCAACCATTTGTAAACATGAGCTAATCAGCAATACAATGACTTACCTTATGGACTGAAAATCACATTTCCATCAATAAAATGCAAATACGTTGCCATGGAAACGTATGAGTCACATGTACATGTAAGGTAGTTGTTCCTTTACATGTCCGATTTGTTTGTGTAAACAAAAGAAGTTTACATTCAGTCAAAATTTGTGAGATCTGAAACTATTTGACTTCATTGAAATTGTAGTTTGCAATTTGACCTTTGACCTTTGTTTATGTTTTTGTTTTCCCTAGGTTATCCGGTCAAGGGGAGTGTCCTTGAAGTGTTTGGGTCTGGATCAATGCCAGGACAATTTAATTGGGCCAGAGGAATATACATCAAGAAGAACGGTCAATGGGTTATATGTGATAGAGACAATCATAGAGTTCAGGTTATTGATCCAATCCAACTCTGCTGTGATCTCATCTTACAATTCCATGCATTCCCAGAGTCATTTAATCCATGGAATGTCACAGTGGATGAAGACAATGACCAATACTTTATGAGTGACCTAGGGAATGGCCAAGTTGTGGTGAGTTCTGGACAAAGCAAGATTTTAAACTGTTTTGGACGCAAAGAAGGAATTGATCCAACGGTATCTGCTTGAGTCCTGATGGTTTTATATTCATTGGTGACTGGAAAGGATATGTGAGAAAATATAATAAATCTGGTGAACACATTGCAAGAACTGAAGAAGGACAAGTCAGTCAACCCTGGGATCTGATTGTGAATAAGAAATGTATTTTTGTATCAGATTATGGCAGGAAATGTGTTCATGTTTTGAATCACCAGATGCAAAGTATAAGAGACATTGGCAAGGGACACTTAAAGGGACCAGAGGGTTTGTGTTTTGATCACCAACAAGATGGCATATATGTTTGTGATTACTGGGGCATAGAGTGGTTCACTTCAATTGTGATGGTGAATTTCTCAGCTATAAAGGTCAAGGTCAGTTAGAGTATCCCCTTTACATTGCACTGTGTAAGGATAATCCATACAGATTAGTTGTAACACAGGATTACTGTGTTAAACTACTGTACATATAAGCAGACATGACACCACATCATGTCAACTCTGCAGGGATATCTCTAGTGAAAATCTACAAATTTTCTGACAAATTTTACACAACTCATTGCAACTGGCAGGCTGTAAATGTGTATTTTTTGCTGTCGTTTCAAAAATTTGCATATTTAATGGTAATTTTGGATCAAACATCAACGTTTCACTTGGACTGTTTTATCAAACTGTTTTGTAAAATGCAGTCAATAATATTTTTATTTTTGTATATTTTTAGACAGCAGCCTGTTGCAATATTTTGTGAAATATTTGTCAGAATAATTTTTTGACTTTCACAGATGTGTGCATGAGTGTACAGAAACATACATAGAAGCAGACATGACAATATAACATGTCAAGTCTGCAGGTATATTTCTGGTGAAAATCTACAACTTTCCAGACTAGTTTTACACAACACGATGCTACGGATGGGCTTAGCCCTGCGCACGATGCTGTAAAATTTGAATTTCTAGTTTTTTTTCCATCAATTTTGGATCAAACACAAGGACTTTTCCTTTATATGACTAAAATAATTGGTGATGATGTGAAAAATAAACAAATTTTCACATTTTCGTGTTTTTGACGATAAATCCAGCAGCAGATTTCACATCGTTCGTTAGACAAACAGCCCGTTGCACCGTGTTGGCAGAAACGTCTTCGAAAAATTGACGATTTTTCACAGAGATGTGTGTGCGAAAACATACCTGGATATTCCAATGCTTTTGGTATGTAGCGACGCCTTGATTACTTCGAAGCGAGTATAATATCCGCAGTTTTCATGGATTTCATGGGAGCGCGGACAGCGACCATGTACACAGGTCGCCATGTTTCAACTGACTGGCCAGTTCAACTGAATATTGTGAGTATGTGAGACATGGTATCGCAAGAGGGCGCTATGGCCAATAACGCTATCAGAGAATATTTTGCATTGTATTTCATTTATAAGATGACGAACAAACTGAGGATTTTATCACAAAGTTTTCAAGCCTTGTAAGACTGGAAGGAGAAGAATGCATCCTGAATGCATTCATATGATGATCTTTGTAATCAAACAGCTAATTATTTGTTTTTTCACACAAGACGCATTGTAATTTTAACGCATTCACAGTTATGTAGATTTGTTTTATTTGTGACTATGTTGAAATAAATTTATCTTTTTCAAAAAAAAAAGAATATTTTGCGTCGACTCGACATGTAGATTTGACTTTGTTTGCCAATTTTGTTGGAATAAACTTATCTTCTTCAAAAAGAAGAACATTTTGGCAAATGAATTGCACAATTTGGAATAAAATATTGTAGCTACTCTTTATGGGATCATAACGTTTGACCTTCATTCCTACGTTATGAAATTCAAATGCTATCTATCTTCATGGATGAACACGGTCCCGGGAATACAGTGTACTTTATTTTTTTTGATTATGAACGAAGTCAATAATTTTGTTGTTATGGTTTCAAGCCTGGTAAGACTGGAACAAAAGGGAACGCTTAATTATTATAGCCGGGTTTGGGTCGGCAAATTCTTCTTGTACCGCCATCAAAATAATAGAATCCCCTTCTTACTCGAAAAAGCGAAAACATATGACCTACCAAGAATATTATAGTAATTTTTGACAGCCCCAACATCATTTCTAATGAAAATTTTTGTACTTTGATATTTCAGTATTTTTTTCTTTTTGTACACCTACAATAACTCTATATGTAACACGATTGGAACTAAATTGGGATAATTGGATTGGCAGAATTTCTTAGAATTTTAGAAATTTCTCTAATTTTACACCATATTTGCTTACCATATTTAAAATTGTATTCAAATTTACAATGCTGTTGGAATCTTATGAGTAAGAATCAGTGCATGATAGTATCTAATGCAATATTGTTCAAAACATATGAACAATATTCATATTTGAATGAAAAATTTAAATATGTGAGCTTGTCTGAAGTTTCTTCATTACTGAAACACTAGTAATAATGTCAGTTTGTCATTTTTCTTTGACCAAAATGAAGCTTTTCGATTGATTTACAGTTAAGTCAGTCAGGGTCTTTTAAAATGTGCCCTGACTCAGTTTTATGTTTATGAAGCCTTAAATTCATGAAAAAGTCAGGGGCATTTCAAAAGTGCCCTGGCTCAAATTCGTCCATTAGAGAAATTTTAAGCATTTTGTCTAGTTTCTTCAGTACATTTACACAAAAATGAACTTATTTTCATAAAAATGAATCCGATGAAAGAGGTATGCAATAATCGTTGTGTTTTCGTTGTTTTGTCCGATGAGAACAATATTTCAAATTTTACACTATTCTATCATTTTGTAAAATTTCAGCTGTAAAAAGTTCGATTTCGTTACATTTTCCTAATAATTACTCTCATCCAATTTTCCCAAATTAGTTCCAATCGTGTTATATTGACATTTTTTCGGTATTCTTGTTCTATGTATCAACTACATTTTCTTGTTCTACTTCCTATAGCGTTTTGAAATACCCAGTATTGTCAATTAAACTTGTCAGTGTGCCATGTGCATTAATTGTTATTGTTTAAAACTAAAATTCAAGTCTGGAATGAAGTTGATCACCAATACTAACTTCGCAGGACGCAGATATACAGTCGATGTCAACAAGCTGAGTACTGGGTATTTCAATACGCTGTGGGAAGTACACCTAGAATCCATTGCTGATACATGCAACGAAAACCTGAACACCAAAACTTATACTGGGCCTTTATATACAATGAGCATTATTTGGTGTTGAATCACATTTGGATATATTTATTTACAGTTTATTTTAATCTAGAATTAAGTTAAATTGTGAATAACATATATAGAAGTTTAATTATAAGTTGTTGGCTAAGTCGTATCTCATTTGTAAACACTTCCCAAATTGTCATAAGAAGGCTGTTGATATTGAAAGTTCAAATACATACAGTGTACTAAATGTACTTTTATACCAGCATGGAGTATTATATGTGTCAACTATTGTATGTTTTGTGTCATATGGCTTCTAGTGTATAATGTATAGGCAAAGCTATGTCTCATCTAATTTTTTATTTGAAGGCTATTGAAATTGAAACTTCGTATAAATATAGTGCAATTAATTTATTATTCAAATTGACCTCACTTTGATACAGAACCATCATGAATTGCAAATAACTCGAGTTGTGTCAAGTATCATTATGTTTTGTGTTTATATATGGGTCCTTGCATAAGGTATATGCTAAACCATGCCTTATAGTTTGCATCTTAATTTAGCTACAGCATGACAATAACTTACTTTTGCCACGTGCACTCTGCTGGTAAAAGTTGTCATGCAAACCTGTATAGACTTGCCAAGTCAAGAAATTGATAAGACAGAAAACATATGTACTTGTATTTGACCACAGTGTACTGACTTCAGACACACGGAGAATTACCTTTTATTTCTTGGAATGTTTTTATTCACTGAAACATTGTTTTTTGATATCGACAGGGTGGAATTGTATTTGTTTACTTTTCTGCCTATTTACAGTTATGTAGATTTCACTTTCTATCTTATAAATACTGGAATGAATTCATCTTTCAAAGTAAAGAATATTTTGTACGGTGCAGATCTTGCAGTCGAAGATCATAGTGCCCGTGGATTCTGTCAAAGTTTTTTTTGTTTTAAAATTTGTTTTAGGGTTTGTTTACGTGTATTGGTAATTAGTGAATATGTAATATTTGGAAAACTGGGATTTCTGGCCGTTATTGATGAATATTTGCCTGTAATGGACCGCTAAACTATGAAAGTGGCCAACATGTACATACAGAAGGGACTGAAGTCCGTTCCTTGTTGCGCAGTGAACGCCGAGTACTTTTAGTTAAAAGACTGTTTATGCAAAGAAATATTAGTATATGAAGTATGTATACAAAGTTTTTACAGATATAGTGTAAATGTCTTCCATTCGAAAAGTTTAGTACAAAGTGGAGAAATACTGTAATGAAACAAGTATTATATCAGATCCGTTGTGGAAGTTTTGAGATTATTTGACACATAATGTAATGTCCGTTGAAATTTCTGTTTCGGATTCTATACTGTGGTTTCTATCGAGTGTTGAGAGAAATAAAACAGCAGAATATTAATCTTCATGATTCATTCCATGAATTTTATTTGTTAAGGCATGCATGCATGTACGTACGTCCGTATGCATGTTTGTTTGTCTGTTTTTTGTTTATTTGTCATTGTTTGTTTATCCTACTAGCTTCCCTTTGGTACTTCCATTATCTGTGACGATACCTGTGGACAGGAGAAGATCACCATAGCGCTGATAATATTCCCCGTGTAATGGAATGAAACTTAGAGTTCCTTTTTATTTCGACCCAAAATCATAAAACTTACTTGAATTTCTTTGTTTGATCAGGCGCCTGTATTTATGAAATTGTTTGCTTTCTGTCGTTGTCCGTCCATGGGTGTAGGAAGTGCGTCGTATAGTATAGCGCCCTCAACGATAAAATGCAAGTAGAGATATTTGCGTCTTCTCTATACCCCAATTCTAATAAATGAATTACGTTCCACTTCATCCATCAATTAATGATGGATTAGCCAGAACAGCTTTAGTACAGACAGGTAGAGGAAAGTATAGGGCAAGTTATACCAGGGTGCGAAAGAGAATGAAATGAAATACCCGCTTCACCCGTGTATCCCGCCCAGGAAAACCCATAAGATAAGGGAAATTCTCTGGAAACTTGTGTCCGAAAGCAATGCACAGGACGGCGGGGTTGTAACGAACTTCATCACTTTCGTCCATTCCTTCATTATGCCAACAAAAATAAACACTTTTTTATTTTGGATGATAACTTGGACGAACCCGTCTGCAGGCTGCTAAAGTCTCTGGCTAGACTGAATATCGAATTCCAAACTTATCAATGCCAAGTATCAAATTCACGTAACGCGAAGATCTAGACATCAATTTTTCTCTATACTATCGAACCGAGAGAAATGATATATCCCACTGTATTCCCACATGACCAAATGAGGAAACCGTAGCGTGCAACGGTACAAAGGAGAGTGAGTAGGTATGAAAGGAGTGAACTTACTTTTTCCAATATTCTTGTAATTGTTTGTTTTTTTTTGTTTTTGTTTTTAAATGTTTATTTACTGTTTAATAAAGTTACAATATCTCGTACACATTCATTAATTGTACAAATACAAACGCCATTTCAAAATTCGCTACAATATAACAATCAGCAAAGCGTATGACTAGAGCTAGCAATGCTTCTATTACTGCAATATTTTTTCCATAGTGTATAAAAATTTTTTGTATCCGTTGCATTTGTGAGTTGAATAAATAAACTGTAAATATTTATACAAAATGTCCTATGACAAGACAGATTTCATGCTTCCACTGTTATTTCTAGAATTAGCCCAAGCAGCAAAAATACAATATTTTACAATTGTAATTATAAGATTGACAAATCTGACTAGGGAGGATCCCTGAAGAGGTTTATACCCTAATACAATGGTATGGAAATCTACATCTATATGGATGCCAAGTTTACTTAGAAGACCTTTGATATGTTCCCAGAAATTTCCGAGCTTTTTACAATATAAAAACATATGTTCGTAGGAATCAGATACTTTACAAACTGTACAATTATCACTATTTTCAATTCTCCACTTTAGGAGATTGCAACCATTTGGGAGAATATTGTGTAAAATCTAAAATTGAACTCTGCCAGCTTTCTGTCATATGTTAACCCTATAGTTTGGTGAATCCAAATAGTGCTCCACTCGGAAGGAGAATAAGATTTAATATACTGATTACAAATATATTAACTGTAGGAAGGTATAAAACGCTTCCGTAAGAAGGCTTGATAGTAATAGTTAGTGGTGAGTTTTAAAAGCTTTTGTGAAATCAGGAATTTTCTTCCAGAAACTAGAAGAAAACTAGGGGTACGGCGAATTACATCTATTCGTGTCCCTTGAAGTTTTCTTTTCCAGTTAGAGGCTATGGCTTCTTTGACAATAGCTAATTCAGAAATCCAATTTCTTTTATCTTTCAATTTACTTAAGATACAATGAGATTCAATAGATCCTGCATTCCAGTCTAATATATCATTTACATATATAATCTCAGAATTAATCCATTCCTCAAAAAACAGGCACTGACCATTATATAGCTATAGGATATTTTCATTTCCCCAGATGATTTGATTTCTAATATTGAAGTGGCTAGGATCAGGCAGGTTAGCGTATCCGCCTCCAACCTCATGCCATGCCTTAACAATCTGTCTGTAAAATTCAGAATTACAATATCGAATAAATGGAAACGAGAATTGTTTTGATAATTATAATAGAAAATAAGAAGATAAGGTCCAAACTGGCTAAATCTCATAAAGGGTAGAGCTTTCCACTTAGCATTATCTAAGGAGAACAGCCTACGTACCCACGACGCATATAAAGATTTCTGTAAAATGAAAATATCCGGCATTTTCAATCTTCCGTTTTTTGCTCACGTGTTCACACACGTGGGCATATGTCGCAGCGATGTCTGTCTGTCTGTGTGTGTGTCTGTCTGTCTGTCTGTCTGTCTGTCTGTCTGTCTGTCTGTCTGTCTGTCTGTTGGTCCATTTTCTCAAAAACGGCTGAACGTATTTCAGTCAAATTTGGTAGACATCTTCAGAATTCAAATGGCTAGAACTGAAAAGGTTTTGTGGGCGTGGCTTGCATATTAATGAAGTTATCACAGTTTTAATTTTTCTGATACATGGTAGTCTATGGGAAGCCGGTATCTGTGGTTTGAGGGCGCTATCCCCACGTTACACTCTGGCTAGACGATGCTGAAATTAGACTCGGTTTCGGATTCGGTTTCGGATTCGGTTCGGATTCTAGAGACTGAAAGAAATTTTATATTTTCAGCCAATTGTTACACTGTGGAATACAGGTTTTCCTTACTTTCCCTGGACCCTTTTTCAGCTAAAATAATATCTAATCACACTAAACAAAGTGAAAATAAGTATATAGGGATAACTTAGCAATACAAATTTTTTGACAAAATGTCATGTGATCTCGATGACCTTTGACCTTAAATATGAGTATATGTCCATAACTCAGTAACCACAAGTGCTACACCCTTCATATTTGGTATGATGGGAGACCTTATGACATCACATCTGTACCTTATTAATTATGTGCACATCTAATTAGGAGCCAGCAAATAGAGCTAGAGGTCTGATTTTTGGTATATAGGTATAACTTAGCAATACAATTTTTTTGACAAAATGTCATGTGACCCCAATGACCTTTGACCTCAAATATACATATATGGCCATAACTAAGTAACCCCAAGTGCTACACCCTTCATATTTGGTATGATGGGAGACCTTATGACACCACATCCTGTACCTCATTAATTATGCGCATATCTAATTCTGAGCCAGCCAATAGAGCTAGAGGTCTGATTTTTGGTATATAGGGATAACTTAGCAATACAATTTTTTTGACAAAATGTCACGTGACCTTGGTGACCTTTGACCTCAAATATACATATTTGTCCATAACTCAGTAACCACAAGTGCTACAGCCTTCATGTATGGTATGATGAAACACCTTATGACGCCACATATTGTACCTCATTAATTATGCGCATATCTAATTTTGAGCGAGCCAATAGAGCTAGAGGTCTGATTTTTGGTATTTAGGGATAACTTAGCAATACAATTTTTTTGACAAAATGTCATGTGACCTCGGTGACCTTTGACCTCAAATATACATATTTGTCAATAACTCAGTAACCACAAGTGCTACAGCCTTCATGTATGGTATGATGGGACAGCTTATGACGCCACATATTGTACCTCATTAATTATGCGCATATCTCATTCTGAGCGAGCCAATAGAGCTAGAGGTCTGATTTTTGGTATATAGGGATAACTTAGCAATACAATTTTTTTGACAAAATGTCACGTGACCTCGGTGACCTTTGACCTCAAATATACATATTTTTCCATAACTCGGTAACCACAAGTGCTACACCCTTCATGTTTGGTATGATGGGACACGTTATGACGCCACATACTGTACCTCAATAATTATGCGCATATCTCATTCTGAGCGAGCCAATAGAGCTGGATGTCTGATTTTTGGTATATAGGGATAACTATAGGAGAGAAATTTTTTGACCAAATGTCATGTGACCTCGATGACCTTTTACCTAAAATATATGTTTATGTCAATAAATAAGTAACCACAAGTGCTATGTCCTTTGTATTTAGTAGGATGGGAGACCTTATGACAACACATGCTTTACCTCATTAATTATGTACACATCTAATTCTGGGCAAGCGAATAGAGCTAGAGATCTGATTTTTTGGCATATAGGGATTAATTAGGAATATAATTTTTTTTTTGAAAATGTCATGTGACCTTGATGACCTTTGACCTTGATTATACATATATATGCATATTTCAGTAACCACAAGTTCTATACCCTCCAATTTTGATAGGATATTAGACCTTAAGATGTCACATCTTGTACCTCATTTATAATGCGCATATGTATTTCTTGGCTGGCCAATACTGCTAGAGGTCTGATCTTTTTTCCTGATTTAGAACCGTAACTTAGACATGCCTCATGTGTTTCAAATTGGGAACAACGACATAGACCTATGTGCCCATAGATCTCAACATATACACTCCAATGATACTTCTTAATGACCACATTTTCCTGCCCCATCAAGACTAGTACTCCTATTACAAGTGGGGACTATGTCATTGTAAATGACTTGTTGAGTTAATGGTTGTATCACAGTATTCGATATATCTAATTCTGTATTTTTTCCATTTTATATTCTGAATAATTACATTAAACATATTTCACTGTCTCCAGTACATTTCATTTAAGCATTTCACTTCATGCACTTTATCCCTTTCACACATGTTCAAATATCTGACCATAGAACAAACACTAAATAGTCCAGGATGGGAGCTACAGTGTCATTGACGCTATTTTTACTTCAGCCAATTCCTAATTTGCATATTAAATGAATTTTCATACTTAGGGATATTCATCTGAATTGACTTGATCAAAATTGATGTAACTTGCTATGTACATTTCAGACACTGTAATACAATATTATTGAAAGTCATTAATCATTTTCTCTTCAGCAAATTCCTAATTTGCATGTTTAATGAACTTTACTAATTAGAGATATATATCTGAATTGACTTGACCAATGTTGACAAAACTTGCTACATATATTGCAGATACCATGATACAACATTATTGACAATCATTAAGCATTTTTACTTAAGTCAATTCCTAATTTACATATTTAATGAACTTTGCTTGTTAGGGATATATACTGGGATTTACTTGATCAAAGTTGGCAAAACGTGACAACATTGATGATTATACCGGTACCTGGTTAAAACAATATCGAAAGTCATTTCACATTTTCATGTCAGCTAATTTACAATTTGCATATCTAATGAGCTTTCACACCTCGGCATATATGGCTTGAAGGACTTGGCCAACGGTAATTACACTTGCTATATAAATGACAGCAGTCAAAGAACTTTAATATTTTTATTTCAGCTAATTACATATTTGTATACTTATGACCTTTGAGAATTAATCAGCGGTGATTATTGTTCATTATGTTGATCATAATACTTTCAATGAAGTTGCAAACATGTGGCAAAGGTTCAAATTTACACATAACTGTATGAAACACGTGAGCATTTTCAGTTCATATCTGGTTATACTCTCCGATCATGCGCGCGTCCTTCTTTTGATTTTATCAGGACCACCATTCCACACAAAGTTGTCGAGAATGTGATTAATTTCTTTGAGATAAACATCTGGACATCCAAGTGTTGACATTGTGAAAAGAATTTGTGGAATTGCAAGCGAATGAATTAATTATTGTAATTTTGCCATAAAGCGTTAATTTCCTACTCTTCCATGTGTCCAGTATTGATTTCAATCTCTCTATTTTTTTCTCCCAGTTTAAAAGAACGAGTTTTGCTAGATCATAACCAAAATATATTCCTAAGACTTTTATGGGATCGGTTACCCAGTTAAGACCCGCTATTTTGTCAGTTCTATTTTTCCATATACCAAGCCAGACACCTTCAGATTTGGTAACATTTAATTTTAATCCTGAGTAGTTACCAAATTGTTTAATTACTGTAATTGCGATGGGGATCGACGTATCATCAGAAACAAACAGAGTTGTATCATCGGCGACTTGAGATATTTTGATTTCTGTTCTATATGGAAACTATTAACTTATTTAGGCCAACGTTCACACCGTAAATATCAGAATTATGTCTTATCTCACAGGCCATTATCTCTACAGCGAGCAGAAAAAGAAGTGCCGAAAGTGGACATCCTTGACGGATGCCTCTGTGAAGTTTAAAATATTGGGAACACCAACCATTATTAATAATGCTGCTTTCACAACGGTTGTAGATGGTTTTAATGTATCTCACAAACCTTGAACCGAACCCGAATTTTGAAAGTACTTCAAAAAGGAAATTCCACTGAAGCGAATCAAAAGCTTTCGAGAAATCGAGAAACAGTATAGCGCCAAATAAATCTTCCTCATCAGCATAATCAATTATATCTTTTATCAGACGAATATTTTGTCCGATATAACGGTCTTTCATATATGCAGTTTGATCAGAGTTTATGATGCTGGGTAAAATGATATCACCGCTACAACTTTGTGCATGGGAAATGAACTGAGATATAAATCAGCCCCTAATCCAGACACATTGATGATTGACTAATTAATTCAATGGTTTCTCTTACTGTGTCATGGTATGTGTCACTGTATTTTCAATACAAGCAGGAAGGACATGTCTGGATGGTACCCTATGGTTCCAATGTCAAACGATGCTTTTAATGATCACCGTTATAGTATGACGATGATAACCAGATTTTGATAAGGGCATTTTTTGCTTCAAAACTCATGGACAGACTTTGTTAAAATGAAATGTAAAGTTATCAGTATACAGAAATGTCAGTTGTATTGTCAAAGAAAATAACTTAAGAAGTCATGAACAATAGAATGTTTGTAATTTGTACAGGATATCTCTTTAAATATTTTAAAGTCATCTTCACATGCATTTACGCTGATAATAAATACCTCCATAACTGACACTTGCCGGAGATATTACAGTCATACTTTGATTTACAGCAGTAAAACAATAATGATCTAGTTAAAGTACATGTATATCCCTTCAGGGTTCCATCCACAATGCTATTGTAAGCTTAAGTAAGAAGGAACGTGTGTTGCCTTGCCTCAATGACGAAGGACCTTTAGAATTATTGTAGGGATTTGAAATGCATTGCATTCACAGAAAATGTCCGTTTTATCATGACCTGTTTTGATTTTGTGGGTGAAAATGTATTAAGCGCACTAACCGTCCACAACTAACTACTTAGAATGGTTCTTAAGAGATCATCGTCTTCATTACTACAGATAGAATTTATATGTGCCGTTAATCAAACTCTTTTTGAAGTATCTACTTTCCATGAGCTAGTATAGTGCACCAAATTTGGATTGTTATTGGGTAAAACAACGAAATGTCTGGTAATTCAGAGGTTTTCTGGTTTGCTTCTAGTGACTTGGCGTATGATCACACTTTTTCAGACAGATTTATTCTAATAAATATGTGTTATCATTTCAGGTGAATCCAGATGAAGTTTTTTTTCAGCAAAGATCGACATTCAACCTCGTCCTGCAAGTTTCTTGTCCTTGACGATGGATTGTGATAACGCTGCATCATCCGTCCCGGTTGCTGACTTCCTTGCAAAAACGCACTGTGACGTCGACCCAGCTTCGAAAGGTGATAGGGTAGTTAAAGGCACAGAGGTGAGGGATACAAATACGAATGTACGTATGGTACAAATTCGATATACCTGTTGAAATATCATCCTATATCCTCGGTCGATCACGACGATTAATGGAGTTTCCGAAGCACACTATCGCTATGGCCGCTCTAACTTTCAGGCAGACTAACAAAATATGTAGTAATACGCCACGATACAAAGGTGAGGGAGAGAAAACTTAGTGTACTCGGTACAGAATTGAAAACTACCTTTAATTTAGATACGTTTTGAAGTATCCACTTTCCATAAGTTTATATTATTCACAAAATTTGGATAGTTATCACGCCCTTGCGCAAAATTACGAAATCTCCAGATATACATTGTATAATTGTCAAAGACCCTTTGGTATATTTATCTCAAGTAGGTGTATGGTCACACACTTTTTCATACGTACTTATTTACGATTGCCATAAATAATTGTTATTATTTTCAGGGGAATGCTAATAAGGAAAAAGTAATTAAATTCTTTGTTTTGCGTCCCCACCCGCTTAGATTTTTAAGGTTTTCATGAAAACACACACAGTGTATTTGAAAAGGAAATTTTAGGACATGACCGCTTGGCTTTCGGAACTAAAATTTTGTTACAATTTTTTATTTGCTGCAATCAAATTACATTGTGTTAATTTCCTGTGTGTGTTTTTCAGCCGCCCAGACGCACACCTTTTCCCATTTAGAGGGGACGCAAAACAAAGAATTTAATTACTTTGGCCGAAAGCTTCTTCAGCGAATGTTGACATTCAACTTCATCCAGCAAAATCATTGTCGTTGACCATGGATTGCGGTGGCTCCGCGTCACTCGTCCCAGTTCCTGATATCCCGGCAAAAACGGACTTTACCTTGGCTTCGAAAGGTGATATGGTTTTCAAAGATGCAAAGATGAGGGACACAAAGGTGACGGTACGTAGAACAAATACTCGATTTCTGGTGGAAAATGCCACCAACGTCGGTCGATCATGACCAACATTTGAATGGGCGTAGTTCACTATCGCTATCACTGCTCTATCTGTCAGTACATTTTGTGGTGTAGGCCTACGCCTTCTTTAACAAAAAGCAAATTCTTGAAATGGCGTCGTTATTGCGGCAACAGGCATAGTAAATAATAACACATGAGAGCGAGGGCAAGATAACGATTTATTGCCTGCACAAGGAATGGTGGTCATGATCGAAATATTGATGATGCCATCAATATTTCGATCATGACCACCAGCCCGAGGGCAGGCAAAAAATCGTGATCTTGCCCTAGCTCTCATGTGTTATTATTTTTATTACACCGAACAAACTTCTTCGAGTACAGTTCGCCTTTCTGCATGAGTCCGGACCTCAGCGTAAAATGTTGTCGGTGCCAAATCTAGGGTTGCCGCTGAAAGTTTGCCGATCTCCTCAGTCGCGTATCCAAATTTGTTGCTTGCATAGTCGCTGAACACAGAAATTGCATTCTTTGTTGCCATTTTCGTTCGTTTGCTGTTTACTTGCATCAAAATATCGTCTAACTGTGCCGGTGACAGCTCTGCATGACGTTTCGCAGCGATAGTAGCGAACGACAATTTGTTACGCGCAGAAAGGATGCGCAGTAAGTAAAATGACGTCATCCATGTAATATCAAATGCACAGGGCATCATCAAGTTCGCAGAGGGCATCATCACGTTCGCAGAGGGCATCATCACGTTCTTTTACATGTCACGTGAGTCGTGTTTAACCAATGGCAGTGCACGCTTATTACTAAAATACGGGACGGTATTTTAATGATAATGCCTGAAGTAATAGCAATAGTGAACTATTATTTTGAACAAAAAGGTTGAAAATTAAATACGTTGTCTTTGGTCGATTAAGCTTTCCCGAAACTTATGCTTCGACGATAAAACTGTAATCCGAGGCCCACTTTACTTAGTCTACCGACCATTACCGGGTTTGGACATGCACCCAGGTATGAGTTATTTGCCCCATGTGTTAGGGTTCATATATAGGGTCTGCGCAAGGGTGGATGTAGAAGTTGAAAGCGTTGTAGTGCCTAGCAGTTTGCCCGGTAGCAGGCAATTTCACAAGAATATCCAATACAGAAATCAAATACTAGAATCACAAAGACGTCAATAAAAGTAAAGAGAAAACAAAACCTAGGATGAAAAAACATTGTACAGAAAACATTGTTTTGAATGATTCATTCCATACTCAGTCATTTCAATACAATTATTTTGCAGCTTTCCACCAAAGATCTTAAAATTTGATCCAAATCTGAAGGAGTTATCGCGTCTTCTTCAGTTTGCATTTCTCGCAATTTTTGTACATGGCGTTGTTTTCATTCAACGTCGAAGGAAAAAGAAGACTTTTCCAATTTATACTTCTATGTTCCCTCTAAATCCCCGTCTGTGACCGTAATATATGCAGCGAAAACTTACAAGCTGACCAACTGAACGTGGTCCCAGCTATAGACTAAACCGCGTGTTTAATACCAAATTAATATTTAAAAATAGAATTATTTTAAATTATTTATTCTCAATTTTTGTAAAGCCACTAATGTTACTGAATTTGCATGTTTCCTTCAAGTTTCATAAAAGTTGACTCAATCTGAAGGAGTCACATTGTTTCTAATTGCCATGTCTCGTCCGTTTGCCATTTGACAGTTTTTGAATGACATCGTGAAAATAAAAACCCACTTCGGGTAAAACATATGAAGTATTAAGTATTAACAAACGGTTTGTCACACATCGCTAATGATTTTTTCAACTAGGGTGTAAAGATAATTATTGTATTCAGCAGGTTTGAAAGAAGTCGTTCCATGCATCTCTGAGAAATTTTCCATTATAAGGGAGCCATCACAATTTACTGCCTGGGATCGGGCGATTCTGGGGGTTCACTCAAAAAATTGAAAGCTACAAGGAGGGGTTGCTCAAAATGTGGAGAGAAAGAAGAGGGTTTACTCAATTTTTGGTGCAAAACAGCTGAATCAGCTCTCAGCGATTTCACCATTGCACATATAAACTTCATTAAATTTTCGATACGAGAGGAGGGTGTCCCCTTGGTGTTCTAACAGTTTTACTAGTAAAAACAAATTGAAAAACAACTCTGACATTGCACCAGACTGAATCATTGCAGACATACTACGAAAAACCTGAACTGTTGACAGTGTTGTGAATTCATCCATTATTATCACAGAAACATATAATTTAATTGACTTTAATTCAATAACCATTTTGAACCATACCGTATTCAGATTTTTCATTAGAAACCGGCAGTGGGAGAAATTTCACAACTGGCGAGTTTTAAAACAAACAATGAATGGATTAAAAGCATACTGACTGATGGTCCTCTAATATCGTTTACAGAAATGTAAGATTTAGCAAATGACACAAGAAGGTCTCAGATTTTCCATTCCTATTTATTCTGTGGTCTTCAATCTCTAGTACAAATTTGTATTGTCATTCTTTGGTTGTTGAATTTTGTGATTCAAACACTGATCATGCAAAATAAAGTAATAAAAATATCAGAGTTCAATGTCATTTTCAAAATTTTATCAAATGCAAAACAAATAAAAAGACCTCTAAGATTGCACCATTACACGCATCAATTTCTCAAACTTCTCGATACGAGAGGCGGAACCCCTCTCGTGATTTTCTCGGTCCCTAGGGTGTTCTAACAATTTTACTGAATAAAAGAAATTCAAAACACCTCAGATTGCACAAGACTGCATCGTTGCACACAGAAAGTGGACACCCTCTCTGACACTAAATTCTCCCTCAGCCTCTCGCATGTTCTCTCCCCCTCCCCCGTACTTTCAAATTCTGCCCAGTCAGATAACTTAGTGAAAACCCTGTCATAGTACCCATCGAAATTAAACAATAAACTATATGGTTTGATACTGGTTATAACGTAAGCTTTTATATCCATATTTTGTTGTGACTTCACCTTTTCCAATCGTCATGAGATAACCGATGATAATCTAGCAGGGTACCAATCTGATTAAAATCAGATGTAGAGTACGGCGACGTCTACTTTGCGTACGCGGTATTCTCTTGCTGTCGCCTCTCACTACAAGAGAATACCGCGTACGCAAAGTAGACGTCGCCGTACTCTACATCTGATTTTAATCAGATTGGCAGGGTACACGAGGATTAATTTGAAAAGTCTTTACCATTGCTGTATTCAACTTTTGTAAATTTTACAAATACATGTATTGATATTGAACTTTTCTAAAATTTCTGTGTTAGAGAGAGGTTTACTCAAATTCATCATGGTTTGCGGGGATAGTAGGGGTACTCGACATTTCAGTTTCCAAAAAAACATCCCCAGGCCTTAAATAATGACGGCTCCCTAAGGGACGGACGGACACGACCAAATCTGTAAGTTCCCGAACTTTGTACGTGGGGAGTAATAAAAGCAAGCTAAACTGTCCAATCAGGCGTCTGCTTCTAACGGCTTTGGCAATTTTTAACTTGAATACGTAGGCCTAAACTGTAAGAACTGAAATTATTTTCATTCAGAATCCGAAAACGTACCTTGTAGCATCTGACGATCCCGACCCCCTCACCCTACGTTTCAATATGTGTACTACAAAATGAATACATTTCATATACCTTTTCATTATTTTTCTTGATGTCGGCCTGATAATAAACGAGACGTCAATATAGAGGGTATATAGAGGGCGCACGTCGAAATGCGGAAGTACTTGCCTGGTGACCTTTCCAAATTTTCCCCCATGACATGACAGTCTCCGGGGAATGGACCGTACTGTCCAAGTTATTTACCTCGGCGATCGTGTGGACAGAAGCGGCCACGACCAGTCATACCCTCTGCAGTAACTGTGACGAAGCGGGCACGACTACCACCTTACCCTCCTTCGTTCTGGAATCTTAGGTTTTGGTCTGGAAATCAAGGATTATCCAAGTTAATCGACTGCGGTGTTTCACAGCCGTGCGCCAGCACTTTCGGCATGTTGACATGATCAGCTTCAAACTGACAGTCGATGGACATCGCTAGTATGGACATTGACTCAATGACTGTGTTATGAGAGAGAACATGAAATTTAGGGTTCCAGTGTGAAAATCGAAGGCAGCGATAGATCTCCAGAAGTACTGTACCGATGAACTAGAAGTAAATGGAAGGCTGGCTTGAAAATCACTTCATTGCAGATCGAAATCCACAGGAGTCGTCAGTGCTGCAGTCTTACAAAACATCGATGCCCAGGCAGGTGAATGCCTTGGTACTCCTACTAGAGTCTTGCCCAGGAAATCTTGTCCCATTCGAAGACATGATTTGAGGATTTCAATGCAGAGCCAGCAGTGAAATCGTTCAGGTATTAAAGCTATTTTAACATTATAGGCCACGGGTGTCTTCGTACATACAGTCGCTTGTGGTTCGCTATGTACACTGCGATGGCCGCCGTGGTATGAATGCTCATACCACAGGTGCCATAATAGTATTGATCAACAAGCGACTGTGCTGGTACTGCATGTGTGTGCAATATCGGGGACAGTAGGTCATTATGTAGCCTAGCTCTGCGTGGCAGTGTTGTTGTGTGTAGCCCTGCGTACAGGTCTGTGTGTTACCAGCTGTGGGTCCATAGCTGTGGTGTTTTCAGACGGGATTCATGCCTTGTACGGGCTGGTTTTGACTTTTACGATTTTAACCCCGCCACCACAGCTATGGGATATTCCATAGACTAGCGTCCAAATCCGCCGCAAGCACCCTTTGCGCAAGTTTGCTCGACGATCTTTCAAAAATTTTTCCATCCAAATTACAAATTGCCAACACTCATCGACAGCTTGGTTATTAGGGACTAACCAGACCAGAAGTCCGCTCAAAATTCACTGAAATATCGCCTTTTTTCTAAGTTTGCCCGACATGACTACACGGAGACCGCCATTTTGCTAGCGTAAAACTGTTGGTCGAGGATCCCTGCAGTACGTCACTACAGTGACGTAGGGCCGTGACCTCTCAACTTCTAAACACAAACTGAGAGATTCATCGTGTGATATCACAGGGGGTTGTCTACATGTCCGTCCCCAGGGGTGGGTAGGTGTTTCGTTGTATCGCTAATAAAGATATATTCTACCAACCTTTTGTGTTTCGGTCTTAACTTAGCACTGCCCTTGACAATCTTGCGTATACGTTTTATCAACATGCTGCGTCTATTATCTGATGAGTTTGAGTGCCTAATTAGCCAAAGTAATCAAGGGTAAATTACTAATCTGTGGACGCTCTCACCAGATTATCACCGGATTAAATTTGACAAAGTCAATAACGAACGCACCAGCAAGGTATAACTGAAGAAAGGGCTGAAACTCTCAAAAGCCGTGTCCAGAGGTGGTCCGTAAAACTAGTGGACACTTTATATTCATTTATTCATAAACAAACAGAAGGCAAAACAAACTTGAATATTCATTTGTAAACGAACAGGTCGGAAAGGAGGACCTCCCAGGAATGCGTGGTATGTGTTCAACACACCTTGGTAACGTATCGGAGATGTGTTTATACTCTTCCAGCATGCTGGCCCGGCAAAAACCACGTTGGTCGACGTGTCTAACACCGCATCGAACTGAATCAGACTTCACGGGTATATTGAAAAATTCCATGTTAGTCGAGAACAAGAACAGAAAAGACTTTATTAACTCGACGTTCGAGCTCGCCTTCAACTTGTCCAGTTTATCAACTGCGTTCTTGCAATATGTACACTTTTGTATTAGTCTTTTTTTTCAAATAACAAAAGACATGTTTTACATACGACCGATTATGTGCTCTGCAGTACAAGCAGTGTTGTGGGTTGGTGACTACATGCTTGCAAATGTTATACACCGCGGTATTTTGCTTTGAATTTTTCAATTGACCCCATGTGCTAAGTTACACAAACAAGAAGGTCGAGTGTTCTCTCTGCAAATCAAGAAGTATTTCGAACACGAACGATTCAGATATCTTGACCTCAACATTACTAGCTACGCAGCTCGATAGTTATGCTCGGAAACAGGACGGGAACATTAGTCAAAGCCGGATTTTGCATGGAAAGCATGCAATGTTCTGCGTACTGCTTATGCTCCCTTGGGTCTGAGACTCTCGCCCTCTCGGCCATAAACGTCATTGAGCTGCCAAAGATATGATAGTGCAGTCGCGTGAATCTGTGTATATTTTGAAACATTATTTTATCAATCCTTATACTCAACTATCTAACGCATCAAACAAGGGTCATGTCAGGTTCTTAGGACATTCTCCAAAAGACATATAATCGATTAGTGTCGCGGAATGATTTTCACCAGGTTTGAGAACTAATAAATAACTGGTCGTCAGTGTGCCACGGTCTTCGCATATCAAATCGACAAGTGTATTACGAACTTCGAGGGATCACATCCTTCAATGTAAAGTTGTTTTTATACAAAACACATTTTCGAGAAAGCTGACGTACAAGGGAAAGACACAGCGACTGAGTCCGACGGAGGCGAAAAAAAACAGTGCATTCGCATTTGTGTCCGATGTACACATCTCTGTTATTCCATTCTATCAGTCGACGAAGCCTACGTCAAATTGTAGTGAACTCCGAGCAAAGTCCCACATAACATGTAAAGACGAGCCAGTGGCCATATGATGATGGATTGCATAAACTTCGAAGTCTAACATCCTTAACTGTAAAGTTGCGGTTTTTATACAAAAAACACATTTTTGGTAAAGCGAATGTGCGAGGGAAAGACGGGGAAAGACACCGTGATCGCGCGACTGAGTCCGACAGCGGCGCAAGAAGTGTTTCCCCGACAGTCAGACATATACAGTATGCTAAAGCGTGTCCAAACGTTGACATAAAAAAAAGATATGTCCAAAAGATTTTGATTATATATAGTTATTACATTGTTACGCAGGGTTTCATGCAGGTTCAAAAACTAACATAAAAAGATATGGTGTCCAAAAAATTCGTTTTATTCAGCTGACTGATTTATCGTCTTTGCTATGGCTTAAACATCCCCGTTTTTCCGTTCGACAAGACTGTGACATCAATATCTCCCCAACGTATAGATCAACCTGGTTGAGTATTACTATGCTTCCAATGTGTCTTCGCAGCTTTCATCTCGTCTGGAAACGAATAAGCATATATAAGGCATGAAAATACTTTTGCCGACTAGTCAGTTTTTATGTTTAGCCTACAAGTGGCGAGTTTCTTCCCGCAAACGATGACCGGCTGTTGTCAAAAATACATAGATTGTCATGTCCGTGTTTATAAACACCGATGAGCTTGACCCTCGATCCCAAAGCATGTTGGCTAATTTGTTTACCTCGATCATGTGGGCTTAAACTAAACATTTCTAAGGTTAAAGGTTTGTAGTTCCGGCTTCCGGTCTGACGGACCACATCGGGCACTGACTCCACCGCTTCGATTAGCGCCCTACAGCTCAAAGAAGCAACCGACGAAGGCATAAATTGGCCTGTCCCCGTTTAAACATGTCAGAAAACTGTTGACGTTCGAAAAATTAGGAAATGTTTATTGTAAAGTAGATTTCTGTGAACACGGCTTTTGAGAGTTTCAGCCCTTTCTTCAGTTATACCTTGCTGGTGCGTTCGTTATTGACTTTGTCAAATTTAATCCGGTGATAATCTGGTGAGAGCGTCCACAGATTAGTAATTTACCCTTGATTACTTTGGCTAATTAGGCACTCAAACTCATCAGATAATAGACGCAGCATGTTGATAAAACGTATACGCAAGATTGTCAAGGGCAGTGCTAAGTTAAGACCGAAACACCAAAGGTTGGTAGAATATATCTTTATTAGCGATACAACGAAACACCTACCCACCCCTGGGGACGGACATGTAGACAGCCCCCTGTGGTGATATCGATGACCATCGTTCGTCTTATGGACATTCCCAGTCTCACAAAACTGAAACCAAACTTTTACTTGGGGGAAAAAGTTCAGTCCTAGGATCTATGATTATTCGTGGCGCGCCGCGCGGATGCTGGCATGGCCGTAAGTTAGCCTGCCGAGTCCCACCACAGGCCGTATAACGCCAGTTATACCACTCTCCGCCTCGTGCCCATTGTTCTAACCATGCTCTCTAATTTCCATAACCGAATATTTTATTATATACCACCTGGCTTTCTTTTGTTTAAAAGTGTCCGATTTACTAGTAAATCGGACAGTTCTTTTGTTAAAAACTGTCCGGTTTACTTGTAAATCGGACACTTTTAAACACAAGACAGTGTTTTTGTTAAGGCCGGTACCCCGGTAAATGTTACCGGGGTTCCCCAGTCATGTTACCGGGGTTCCCCAGCGAACACGCGAAGCGAAATCATGTTTCTGATGTTCATATTGTACTTTCATTCATATTCACGCATCGTAATAAAGTATGAATCTCAACATGGTTTCCTTATCGCAACACTGTCCCTCGCGTCCTCTCACTTTACATACAACATTGTTGCACGCGAATGTTGCAATTTTGTTGCCACGGTTTCAGGCTTTCATGTCTTGCTGATGTGGCTGAGCTTGAGAAAACAGCGGGAAAATATTGAGTTACAGAGATAGAGAGCAGCTGAACCGAATCAGTATACATCGTCATGCCGCGCAACTATTTGAAAACACTACAACAGAAAGACGGATTAGGACAAAATTCAATTCAGCATTTCTTCAGCTAAGTTCAAAATGCAGCCTGAGCACAACAGCGAGGTCGGACATGCAGCGAATTCCCCAATAATAATACAGCCAAACGATGTGAATGTAGTCACCGACGCTTCATATCCAGACAAAAATCCTACAACGTCGTCTTTGGATGAAAGTGAACATGACACAGTGAGATTTGGTCCTTCAAATGGCAGCGATGCAGACCTCTACAGAAGGCTTTGCTGACAAACCGGCTCAAAAGAAACGCAAACAAGTGCATTGTTTCCAGAATTGCTGGCTTACGGTACCCCGTCATAGTTTTTAAGCTCTACGGTGGCTCACTTTATGAATTGCACCCGTTACAACCTGATCCAAATCTTGACCTTTAAGGCGTTTAATATCATGTCTGAGATAGTGTTCTACATTCGCACATAAATCGAAACGGTCACTACTCTGACAATTTGATGCCCCAGTCAAGAATGTAAGATGTATAGTAATAAGATTATCGAAAAAATACCTCAAAGGATGCACTAGCGATACGCTGTGTGGATGTCCTGGTGCATCCTTTGCGCTATCTTCATAATTAATAACCTCATATTATTAAACATATGCGCCCAAAGGGCACACCGAAAAATGAAACTGAATGGTGAAAGTTACATCCCAAAAGGTTCTTGCTGATACTGTGATAGATTTTTTTTCTTCCACATTAGCTTGCCAGTTTTTTTTTTCATAAGTCAAAGGCAGAATTTTTTTTCCCTTGTATCTGCTGGGAAGTTTTTTTTTTAAAATCTTCCAGACCCCCCCCCCCCCAGGATATCAAATAGTCCACCCCTAATAATGGTATTTGCAAATAGGTGGACGTTATGTCATCATATAAACTTTACATAATCATCTGTTGATGGCAGCTAACCCTACACAAACAACATCTGATCATAAATTAACACTCTTATAATATAAGAAGGCACCAAATCATCTAATAAAATATCCTTATATAAATTGTCATTACCTAATCATATATTGAAATTAAGTTATAAAATATAGGCCTTATCTCATAGTACATTACGTAATTACACTTGGCAAAATGATTGATATTTGGTCAGTATATTTACGTATATTGACGTATATGGAACAAAAAAATAATTGTATATGTTACGTATATCTTTGTATAATGTATAAAAAATCAGTACATTGATATACATAATGTATACCTTTGCAGAACAAGAGTGTACTTAATTCATATCCTCGCACACCAAGTTTACACTGTATACTTGACGTATTTGACAAAAGTAGAGTATCAGTATATGTGTGTATATATTGTTGGATATCAAGCTTTTTGCCCAGTGTTAGTATCATTTAATCATATATTAAAACTACCTAATCACATTTATTTTACAAACCATACAGTAACAAGTAACATTACCTTATCATATATTGACACAGGAGTATAATATAAGGGTATTACATAATCTTGCATGAACATCGTCTATTCAGATATTTGCATTGACTTATGATATAAAAGGAATACCTACTTATACCATATATTAATTTCATGTAGCAATATAATGGCATTACCCAGTTTTCACAAGAATATGTGACAGGGGAGAATTCGAAAGTACAGGGGAGAACACACAAGAGGCTGAGGGGAAGTGCCAAAGGAGTGCTCCTTCTCTTATATGGACAATTTTGAGAAATTGATGTGTACAATTGTGCAGTCTGGTGCAATCTGAGAAGCATATACAATTTTTTCCCTCAGTAAAATTGTTTAAAAGCAACACTTTGATTGTGGGTGCAATCTGTGAACTGAGGGGTGTTTCAGTTTATTTTGTACAACTACAAGGTAAAACATTGAAAATGACATTGAACTCTGGTATTTTGATTACAGTTTTTGCACAATCAGTGTTTTAGTCACAATAATACAAAACACTTCGTACCTGGTGAAGAACAGTTCTCAGTATGACGAAGATTGTAGATCACAGAATATGCAGGAATGGCAAATCTGCAATCTCACTGTGTCATTTGCAAAATCTTACATTTTTGAGGACCAATAATCAGGATCAGTATTTTTTTATCTATTCATTATTTTGTTTGAACTTTGTAGATTTTATAGCTGGAGAAATGATCTTGCCAGCCATGCAATTTCTCCAGCTGCCGGCTCCTAATGAAGGTCTGCTATGGGGTACATGTATGATTTTAGTTTTTGTTCATCAGATCTAATTTGGTGGCCAGGCTGCTACTTTGTTGTAAGTGTCTTAACCTGTCTATTCATGCACATATCTCAGGCATTCTTAAGGGAGTTTACTCTGAAAACAGACACAAGGATAATTATTCACAAGGGCATTCATATGCATGTAGGCTTGTACCGGTATATCAAAACAATTTCATATGCCCTCCCCCTGGAAACACATTCCGTATATGGCAAACCTTTATTTGAATTCAACTGCAGTATACCAAGATATGCATAACACGATCGGAACAAATTTGAGATAATTGGATCTTCATATTTTTCAAATTTCTCAAAAGTGTTAGGTGCCCTATAGCTCAATGTTAAAATGTTACAAATTACTCATAAAAACAAGTGTAACTTCAAAAGAAAAGCAGATGAGCTTACATTTGCAGATTAACCCTTTTCCTGCCAGACAGTATCACTTCCCAATCAGCCAAGTCAGTAAAAAGCAGTATTGAGCCAAAACATGACGTATTTTCACCCACTTGGCTTGGTCGGTTATAGCATCTTTTGTCCAAAAAAATCAAGTGTACAGTCTTTATGTTTTCAACAGCTTTCAAATGTACAGTATTTTGTTAAAACACACCATATGGAATATGTTTCGTTTCATTAATTTTAACCATCTCGACCTGGTGGTGAAATATGGACTTGGCAGGAAAAGGGTTGAACTGATGTTACTTCACTAGCCAATAATGCGAAATTCGTTACGATTGTATTTCATATGGAAAATCAGCTCTATACTTTTTTCCACCACTACCGGTATGATGATTGTTTGCAGTGAACGTAGTTTTCAAAAAACCCTAACCAACTCCTTGACAGGAAACCAACACAATCTTACGTCATGGGGACTGTATCATCAGCAATGACTTGTTTCATCAAATAGCTCAGGTACAACCTTGCACTGACAGAACACTTGGTATCAAATTGAACACTGACAATTGCCCCTTTCCAACAAACACACATAAGAACTTGAACATGATTATTCCACATGTGTGCTTATATTTCAGAATATTCAAAGATTCCCTTGGTAAAGAAGTCTTTTTACAGCAAGTTCAAGAATCAAAACGAGATGAAATAAGACAGAGATAGACAGGCATTTTGTAGAACTGGTTTCTGTCATCAAGATTACACATGGAGGAAATGCAGTTCAACTGTTAAGTGTGTGGTACAGCGTTTTTGAATGATAGAGATCCAACAGGTCATATCAGGACATCAACAGCTATTCATCCTCTGTAGTAAAGGCTTTTGCTCATAAATGGTGGCTCAAAATTCATGAGGACACATACAGATCAAAAGCGTTTGACCTCAGAGTGAGTAGAACAATTTTGCACATAATGGAGATCTCAAAATTCAAATGAGGACACATACAAATGAAAAGATTTTTGTCTACAAAGTGTGTGTGGTAAGAGGTTTGTTCACAAACTAACTCTCATATACGAATACATACAGATGAAAAGACATTTAAGTCAAAATGTGATTATAGGTTATGCACGTAGTAGAGAAGTCAAAGTCAATATGAGCATGTATACGAAAGAAGAGCTGCTCATCTGCAAAGTGTGTAGTAACAGCTTTGGTCAAAATAGAGCTCTCCAAATTCATATCCGGACACATAAAAGTGAAAGGCCTTTTGTCTGCAACGTGTGTAGTAAGGGCTTTGCTCACAATGAAACTGTCAAAGTTCATATGCCGACAATTGAAAAGCTTTTCGTCTGCCAAGTGTGTAGTAAGGGCTTTGCGCAGAATGGACATCTCAAAGTTCATATGAGGGCACATACAAATGAAAAGCCTTTTGTCTGCAAAGTGTGTGGTAAGGGCTTTGCTGAGAATGGAAATCTCAAAATTCATATGAGGACACATACAAATGAAAAGCCTTTTGTCTGCCAAGTGTGTGGTAAGGGCTTTGCTCACAATGGAAATCTCAAAATTCATATGAGGACACATACAAATGAAAAGCCTTTTGTTTGCCAAGTGTGTGGTAAGGGCTTTGCTGAGAATGGAAAACTCAAAGTCCATATGAGGACACACACGAATGAAAAGCCTTTTGTCTGCAAAGTGTGTGGTAAGGGCTTTACTCACAATGGAAATCTCAAAATTCATATGAGGACACATACAAATGAAAAGCCTTTTGTCTGCCAAGTGTGTGGTAAGGGCTTTACTAAGAATGGAACTCTCAAAATTCATATGAGCACACATACAAATGAAAAGCCTTTTGTCTGCAAAGTGTGTGGTAAGGGCTTTGCTCACAATGGAAATCTCAAAATTCATATGAGGACACATACAAATGAAAAGCCTTTTGTCTGCCAAGTGTGTGGTAAGGATTTTGCTCGGAATGGAACTCTAAAAGTCCATATGAGGACACATACCAATGAAAAGCCTTTTGTCTGCAAAGTGTGTGGTAAGGGCTTTGCTCAGAATGGAACTCTCAAAGTCCATATGAGGACACATACAAATGAAAAGCCTTTTGTCTGCCAAGTGTGTGGTAAGGGCTTTGCTAAGAATGGACATCTAAAAATTCATATGAGGACACATACAAATGAAAAGCCTTTTGTCTGCCAAGTGTGTGGTAAGGGCTTTGCTCACAATGGAAATCTCAAAATTCATATGAGGACACATACAAATGAAAAGCCTTTTGTCTGCCAAGTGTGTGGTAAGGGCTTTGCTCAGAATGGAACTCTCAAAATTCATATGAGGACACATACAAATGAAAAGCCTTTTGTCTGCAAAGTGTGTGGTAAGGGCTTTGCTAAGAATGGAACTCTCAAAATTCATATGAGGACACATACAAATGAAAAGCCTTTTGTCTGCCAAGTGTGTGGTAAGGGCTTTGCTGAGAATGGAAAACTCAAAATTCATATGAGGACACATACAAATGAAAAGCCTTTTGTCTGCAAAGTGTGTGGTAAGGGCTTTGCTCACAATGGAAATCTCAAAATTCATATGAGGACACATACAAATGAAAAGCCTTTTGTCTGCCAAGTGTGTGGTAAGGGCTTTGCTCACAATGGAAATCTCAAAATTCATATGAGGACACATACAAATGAAAAGCCTTTTGTCTGCCAAGTGTGTGGTAAGGATTTTGCTCAGAATGGAACTCTCAAAATTCATATGAGGACACATACAAATGAAAAGCCTTTTGTCTGCCAAGTGTGTGGTAAGGGCTTTGCTGAGAATGGAAAACTCAAAATTCATATGAGGACACATACAAATGAAAAACCTTTTGTCTGCAAAGTGTGTGGTAAGGGCTTTGCTCACAATGGAAATCTCAAAATTCATATGAGGACACATACAAATGAAAAGCCTTTTGTCTGCCAAGTGTGTGGTAAGGGCTTTGCTCACAATGGAAATCTCAAAATTCATATGAGGACACATACAAATGAAAAGCCTTTTGTCTGCTAAGTGTGTGGTTAGAGCTTTGCTCAGAATGGACAGCTCAAAATTCATATGAGGACACGTACAAATGAAAAGCCTTTTGTCTGCCATGTGTCATGCCAGACATGTTAAGGCACGGCTCCCGCAAGGGCGCCCTCTACCAACGAGTGCGTTTCGGTTTTACTGGCTAAATGATCGGCACATCCTTCCATATTAGTCAAACTTTGTATATGTATTTAATAAAAAACGACTCGGCAAAATCGTATTATGTTGATAAAATCCCCGAAATAATTATTAATTTCACTAAATAACGGTATTTTTGGTTCATAAATGGTATTGTCTGTTCAAGCACAGAATCCAGCCGGTAGACTCCCCCATATCCTGTAAATAACCACACTGTCTGCGTTGACCCCACTTTCCATCACTATTGCGACCAATACTGTAAGAAATCTCGCCCCCGTAATAATGACTCACCACAAAATATCAGCTGACCCTTGATGGACGACCTCCATTACGAGCGTAATTGGGGTCAACCTGTGCCTGCACTTGCTTTCTGGGATAAAAATTTGCCAGCATGATATAGACAAACATGTCAATATAATATTCAAATCAGCGATTTTAAAAAAATAACAAGTTTAGCGGCTGGATTTTGGCATTTTTCTTGTCGTAATTTGGGACTCTAGCCGGCCCGGGGAATCCCTGTGCAGGCCCCTGGGGAAGCCCATCCAGGGACCACATACAATGCTTTATGGGTAGAGACAGCTGACTGTATCCTAGTAACGAGGCGGTCGCGTCCATTTCAGCACGCATTCAGCGATTGCGTCGGTGCGAGAGCAGCTCTGGAGATTGATAAAATACTCAACCTTGCTTTTGTTTCTGACGGTTTTTTGTACATGTCGTGAGTAGTCACAACCAGTTGTTGCAAAACACCCCTGTCTGTCCTTGAAGAATGATGGCAAAAACAAGTGGCGGGCTATATCAGGGATCAACCTGTGTTGATTGCGGCAACCCCGGGCGGCAACCATGATGGCATAGCCACAATACCCTTCGTCTTCGATATGTATAAGTCTTCGTTGGCTCTTGATATGCTAATGACAGAAACAGTGAAGTTGGCTGACATAAATAGCCGTTCCAAATCTCCCGTTTGGGTCTTTTGCCCACATGAGCTGAAGCCTCAAAGGCTATACTCACGAGTACTTGCACACAATACACGTCGGCAATCCGGTTGAATCACGCTGAGCGCGCGCGCGCTCGTGGAAACAAAAATATTTATTAGTGCAAATTTGCATATTCATTAGAAATTTCTTGAGCCTCGCCTTAACGTACTCGAGGGGCTTTGCTGAGAATGGACATCTCAAAATCCATATGAGGACACATACAATTGAAAAGCCTTTTGTCTGCAAAGTGTGTGGTAAGGGTGCCCAGAATGGACAGCTCAAAATCCATATGAGGACACATACAATTGAAAAGCCTTTTGTCTGCAAAGTGTGTGGTAAGGGCTTTGCTCAGAATGGACATCTCAAAATTCATATGAGGACACATACAAATGAAAAGCCTTAGGTCTGCAAAGTGTGTGGTAAGGGCTTTGCACAAAATGGACATCTGAGAGATGTGTGATGAGGGCTTTATTCAGATAGACTTTAAAACTACACATGGGCATACAAATGAAGACCTTTATGTCTGCAAAGTATGTGGTAAGAGCCTGGCATAGAATGGACATCTGAGAAGTGTATGGTAATTGCTTTTTTCAGATTGACAATCTAAAAATCCACATGGGCACACATACAAATTTAAAGCCTTATGTTATAAAAATTGTGTTTTAAGCACTCTGCTTGGAATGGATGTCTGTTAATTTTCCTGAGGACACATATACCGGTAAATGAAAAGCCTATTACCTTCAAATTTTGTTGAAAGGGCTTACAGAACGGCTACATTAAATTTGACATGGGCATCTCTATAGAAAATGTTATTCTGTATGCCTGAAAGTAATTGTAATGACTTTGCTCGGAATTTAACTGTCAAGTGAGGACACATACAATTGAAAAGCCTCGTGTCTTCTAAGTGTGTTGTAAGTCTTTGCTCAGAATGGACATCTCACAAATCACATGGTCACACTTACATGTACAAATGAAAAGGGTTTTACCTGCACACAATGTGGTAAGGACTTTGCTCAGAATAGAAATGGATGATTGCAAATCAAAAGCCATTTGTCTGTAAATTCTGCAGTAAGGGTTTTGCGCCGAATACACATCTCAAACTTTACATAAGGTTACATGCAAATGAAAAAAACATTTGTCTGAAAAGTGAGCATCGTAAACATCAGTAAAATTCGTGATGCACACAAACAGCAAGCAAAGTGAGTGGCAAGGGTTTTGCACTGAGTTACATCTCAAACATCACATGATTAAGTCTCATACAAACAAGAATGCGTTTTTCTCGAAAGTGTGTGGTGATGGTTAGAATGGAGTCTGAAACAACTCACTCTCCTGCAATAGTAAGAATGGATTCTGAAAGTTCATATAAGGTCACAGACAAATAAAAAGCACTTTGTGTGAATGCAACCTGTGCTATAGATGTGATTTTGTTCAAGTGATGTTTGCATTGCCCATATTATATAAATGAGCTTAAAAATGTAAAAATGGTCAAAAATTACTAACTCAAGAATCGCTGTTTTGATTGCTTTTAAAATTGGTATGTTAGTACCATAGGTGGATCTTAAACAGTTTTATCAAATCCTAATTTTGTATCTTTCCTGAATTTTTTGGTTATTTTCCTCATTTGAAGTAGTAATTCTTTATCTATGAAACTGCCTGCTGAATTGCTTTCAAATTTGGGTAGGATGTTACTTAGCAAGGTTGTTACTTTTCTATTTTTTTTCTTAGAAGTACCTTGTGTATATAAAATAATGTACCTTATGATGTATGGAACTTATATTGGTTATACAAGGTGAAGGAAAAGATTAAGGGATAACAAATGTAAACCTGAATTTTTTTATAGAATTGGGTGAATTGTACAGAGGTAGCTTTACAGGCAATCAAAAGGGAATATGTAAAAACGTTGATTAAGTGATTTTCTATCCCTGAGGTGTGACAGTCTACAGTTTGTGTACTTAATCTTTTTAAAGATGTTTGTTGTAACATCATCTATGATGTTTTCATTCTAGTTCAAATGTATTACTACAGGCATGTCTTCATACATGTCATACCATTGAATGATGATCATTAGACTGAACTCTAAGTGAAGTCATGATTTCACCAACATGCTTTCTCATTCAGTCCTCCAAGTTTTAAGTGAAGTATATTATTGCTTTTACATGTTATATTGGTTCTAATAAAAAGCATTATCATTTGCACTGTGGGCATTTCTTGAGTTTTGCTGTGTAGTAGATGTTGCGACTCCTTTAGGAAGTTCTCAGTAAATCACCAAGGGTTGCCCAGGAAAAGTCAGGGGTGACCGTCCCTCATACCCTATCTAAATTTTGGCCCATTTCTTTTTAAAAATGTAGAACACGACCCTCCCTATTCAAAGTTTGAGATCTTGAAATGCATGCCTGGCCTCACCAGAATCATTTTGCCGCACACACGTCCATGTTTAATCCAGATTTGGATTTCTTGGGAAATTTTTGGTAAAAAAATCGATTCTCAAAAAACTACTCGTCCAATTGTTTTGGTTGACATGTTCGTAGGGATGATCTTAATGTGATATGTTCTAATTGTGATGAAATCTTCCACTGTGTATTTTTGCAGCCTTTTTGCCATTTTGATCAGGCCATAAAGATCCAGAAATGAGCTGTAAAAGATATCCACCTTCTTCACCAACAAGTGTCACAAATTGTTATTCTGTACATAATGCAATGACCTACATCGGCTGCTATTGATAAGTCGCTTGTTATGTTTATCATACATTTGATTATTACACAGTGTCATTATTCATTACATAAATTCAAAATTACTTATCATTATTGCAAAACATGTCCTGCATCGCCCAATGGAGGAACTTTTCACACAAGCACATGCACACACACAATTTTTTACCCTTGCCTGTCAGTGACGAAATTTCCTCTTTGTTTTCCATGAGAAATATAACCAAATAACATATTGCTCAATCTTACTGTCATAACGTATCTACGAGATTTTCATCTCAATGTATCTGATATTATTTTGTTGCGGTATTATACGCCTCGAAAGTGAAGGACTGAAACTTTTGATCAAAATTTCCTCAATGATATCTCAACTATTCTCTTAGTAAATCAAAAATAAAAAGGAGATGTAACCGTGCAAGTTTAGGTACCAGAGAAACATTATCTGACATTTATCGATTTTTGATATTCGATTTTCTTATATTGAAAATGGCCGCCACCCTCGTGTTAATACTATGATAAAAAATGTACTTTTCAAAAACATTTTAATTTATTTTCTGTTTTTGTTGGCTGAGGCCTATAAAATAATGTAAGATTTAGAGAATTCAGTCGATCTTTTCTTTGAAAGTGCGAATAAAATGTTTAGAGCTATAGTTTTTTTTGTAGAGTTGGTCGGGCTACCGGATACACACAATCATTTTTCATTTGGCCTAATGAACGTTTGAGTGTCGCTTTTTAATGCATTTATTAATGTATATGTATAGCGAACGATAGATAATTCTGAATATGGACTGAAGAAATAGCTTCGTTTGCTGAAATGAATTCAAACGGAGCGATACGTATATACTTGGTATATATTTGGTATATTGGTATATACTTTTGTTTGTGAGACACCAACTTTCCAACAATTTTAACGTCGGTTTTGAGGTTAGTGGACATGATGTGCAATGACTTGTTGGAAACATGAATTGTTATCTTCGGCAAATCAAGTACATGATAAATTGACAAGATGCAGGGGCAACTCTTAACTATAAACATTTAATAATTTATGTACATATGTAAGTTCTATCTATCTCAGTAAGTTACAGAGTGTCCAGTCTCTCGCTAGAGTACACGGCACCAAGTACAAGTTTCTGGTTGTTCAGCCCTTGGTGTGTGTAATGTCCCTGCTGAGTCACAGAACCCTTATCTTCGGATTGTTACAGACCGATACTCTACCAACAAAGCTACGACACCTAGTCTGCCCACCTCATTTTGCCCCTTTCAGAGATGACCTCCTTTTCAACAGCAATGCAACAACTTTTCAGTAGCCTTCGAATTTAATGGATTTTCATATCCAAACTTACATTTCCTTGGTCACATCATAGAGAAATCTAAAACACAGATTTTTGCAAATTTTGCGAGAGTGTATACAGGACGCTGTATTGTTGAAATTCCATTCTGTATATTTTCAGGACTTATTCAGGATACTCAAAAGATGAAGTTAGAAAAACTCGGCAAGCGCTAATGGCTAGCGAAGAATAAATGTTTCCTTTATGTAATATCACCAGATAGAATCATAGTGCTTCACAGGCTTTACATCTTATCAACCAGTAATTCAATTAAATCATCATCTGAAAATAGTAACTGTACATACCATTTCAAGAAATATAGTTCTAAAAAATTGTATGCCCCCTTATTTCATTCTAGAAGATCAATTTTATCCTTTCACCGGCATTTTATACTCTGTCACGGCAAGATCCCCAGCTCCATATCTTGCTTATGTGAGTTCCGTGGCGTACCCATTGTGCCGCGATAGCTCTAAATCCTCCGCCTTAAATTTTACCATATTCAATACAATTTCTTGTACAGCAACATCACATGGTACTAACCTTTATAAAGGCAGTAAGAATTTAAGGAAATCACGACCGTAAATGTATATTTTCCTATCTTTCATTTCAGTTTTTAAACTAGAATAGTCTGTATGATTCATCGACTGACAGAGTGGGATGAAAGACTTAATCAAACTTCCAGGAAATTATTCACAAAGATTATTATGTAAAAACCACGGAACAACAGACACAAGAAGTGTAGAAACTATCTCAAGGAATAACTGCAAGCAACACATTATCTTTTCTAAATATGAAACGATAAAAAGGGCACCTGCGAGAAGTCATAGTCCCAGTTAAATCACCCTGAACGTGCAGTGAATTTAGGGTATAATCTGTCACCCAGTTCCCATTTTTTATTTCCCTTCTCCACAGAGAAAGTGTCGGAAGGAGATTCCATCATATGCCAGCCTGATAAAATTTTCCTGTATATAGGGCGTACACGAACTTGGCACATGCTCAGAATCATTTTGTGATTACTGTTCTGTCGGGAATGTGAAACACGCACTGTATGATTTAGGAGAAAATACAGCAAATGGCATAACATGAAGTATTAGCAACCCTTTTTCAATATTTATTGAAAGAAAAATCCGTCACTTAAGAGCGCCCTCAAGTCTCGCTACCATTGACCTCTATGGCAAGCGATAGCAGAGAGTGGTCTACCCATAATGCTACTGATTCGTGAAAAACTGTCTCCTGTAAAGGTAATGTTGCTATACTATAGACTGTGGACAGCTGACATACGTCATGACGTAACCATTTCAGACAGTTCATCTAGAACTTATCGTTGGGTATCAGCAGTCTTCTAGACTGTTATTTATGTTTGACATGATCAGTGGAATGGTGAAAAGGTCATTGTTAATAACATGGCATTGGTTGTTATGCAGGTACAATTACGAATTACTGGTGACAGTTGACCGAATCCTCTTCAACAGATCTGGACAGATCGGAATTTTGTCGATCAGAATTTTATGTCAAACATCACGTGAGGCAGAGACTAATGTAATACGATGACTGAATATATAACAATCAACTTTTCCATTGCTAGTCTCATTATCTCGTAATAGTAACATGTTACTGGACAGTATAGTTTTATTTTAAAGAAACTTCTATAAAGATGTAACCTGGCATTTTCGATAAACAGGACGTCATCACCAGTGAAACGATTTCTCAACAGATAAACAGGCTCTCAAAAACCAACAAAATTGCGGCTCCCAACCCAGTGCGAACGTGTTTTGCTAGAAGTACTGCAAAATCAAAATGATATGTTTGCTAACCACGGTATCTGGACTCACTTGACTCCAATTTGGCGGAACGAACATAAATTAAACGGCCATATGCGAGATATTAACGTAGAGTACAACCAATAGTCGTTAATTGAAGATTTAAAGCATCGTTTATTTGATAGATTTGATTTAATATCGTAAAAGTGACAACTTTCGTGTACTGCACTCTCACGTTTTGTTTGTTTGTTTTTGTCAATAATTGGAGACTAAGTTTAACAGTGTTATTCGTAGTAGTGAGTCAATTTTGTTTAACTGTATATTCAGTGTTTTACCGTTTTGATGTAAGGATATACACATTAAGATCTTGTGTATATTACGAAGCAGATATCCACATTAATGTTTTGGTCTGAAAGCGGCGTTACTTTGTAACCCTTAATTACTCTGTAAGACGAAAGGTTTATTTAGAAATAGTTTTTCTTTAATGAAATGCAAAGACGATAAACTGGAATTATAGACGAACAGATTCAAAATGTCTTCACTCATCATCCTCCGACAGCAACGGAAGCTCATCGACTGCCAGTGTCCGCGATCGCACAAATGTTGACAAAAACCTCTTCTTTATTAAAGAAAATCTGACCCGTCGTTTTCGATCGGCGTACCATATTATGCACATTTGCTGGTCGTTATTTTGAATTGGTTGTTGTGCATTCTCCTTGCTCCCCATATTGCAGTTGGCTCTATCACCAATGGTTGTAACTTCGATATCTTCACGAATTGAAGCCAATGTGTTGTCTCCAAAGGCTTTATCATCATAATCTTTATACACTGAGTAAGCGAGGCTGGAGTACTGTTAATTGATGATTTCAAGAGCCTTTTGTCATTTCCGTCATTGATTGGTGTGTTGATGTTTCAGTCACTCTCATTACTGAGTTGCCGCTTCTTGTCCTTCTCCATCGTCTGGGTGTCTGAGGCGGCAACTTGATGTTGGCTGCCACCTCAATGAGCGCCTTGGCGTCATGTGGATCGCTTGGTTTACAGAAACCTTCATTTTTCACTGTTTGCATCGAGCCAGCTTTTGAAATGTGAGCATTGAAAGAAAGAAAGACAAGGCAAATCCATTAGTTCTTAACAAGAAGCGGCAGTTACCCTGTCATCAGTTCCATTATTCTGCAAATTTCAAGAAATATAATCAGGAAAATTGAGTACATAAATGGGAAAAAATTGTGATCACTGCAAATGAAATAAGTTTAAGTTTTGCATCTAGGGGAATGATATCAACGTTACCTTTGAAATCAAGGTAGAGTCTGTCTTTGCAATCAAGACAATAGCTGAGACAAGTGACGCAGCGCCATCTCAGTCAGTAGTTGGTAACGAGGGATTTGCTAGACAAGGTACTGCGTTTTTACCGTCCTCAACTGAAAACAATAAAATTTATCACATTATGAAGATAATAATAAGTTTAACAATTGGAAGATTTTATTTAGAGTATGAATACTACTCCTTAGATTCACACAATTAATATGCCATATCCATGGAATACAAAAGCTATGCCATATCCATGGAATACAAAAGCCACGCCATATCCATGGAATACAAAAGCGTGTTCTCTACGAAGTACAGCTTTGCTATGCAAAAGACTCTACAATTATGAATGTGTGTTTGGATCCACATGTTTGAAACGTGCGGTAGGGTGAGTTTCATATCACTTAAATACTATCTAACCGATTCACTGCGGGAAGAAAGAATGCCTGTTTGGGCAGTATTCCGCGAAGCATATTTCCTATCTGAGAGCGCTTTCAGTCGGTTGCTCTTGACGACAGTGAACATTGTATCAATTTATTTTCAATAGTATATCGATCGAATTCTACTCGCGTGCCGGCCGCTCCTGCAATCAGTGATCTCATGAATATTTCCACATTTACCCATATATATTGACGTATAAGCCATACCATCGACGTATCGGTTGGTTTCTTGTACTCAAATTAAATTGACGACACTTTTTTCAGTTTTGGTAATACTTTTACGTTTCAGCATATTTTGGCGCACTTTTGCCAAGTTTGGCGCCATTGTGAGCTGCGAACGACCTGCGAGTGAGCACGACAACAATGTATCAATTTCCGATAAAAGAATATCGATCGATAACGTTCACTACACGATTACAGTGGAGACTCTGTGCCCGTTCGCCTCCGTTCTGTGTTATTTTTTCAATTTTCTGCAATTTTCATCGTTCATATTCGCCCAAATTTTGTATTAATTACAACAACTTGACAGGCATTTGGTCTGTACAGCTTAGAAGACGCTTACTGATTAAAATGCGTCCATTTAAGACCCTTCTTCTGTATATGTAAACGCTGTCAGATCGCCATTTTGTTGAGGGCAAGAGTAAATTTCAGTGATCGGAATAAATACAATGCAAATAAAACAAGTTTCCTTAAGATATTCAACAATCTTTGTTTATCAATCAGAGGATCACCGTGCCAATTTTCACCTTCATTGGTTCAGAATTGAAGAATTTGAACCGGCGAGAAGTGTGCGATCTGTTTGTACATTAGACGCCATTTGAGGTTATTCGCCGCGTCGTAAAATGAAAAATACATCTGAAAAAACCGTTGGTTTTAATAACTTTTTCATTTCACCGTCATTTTTACAATATTTGATATTACACATCTCATGAATGTTAACTAAAACTCTATGGTTTTATTTTTTGAGTTTCCGTTTTATTTTATGAAATGGCGAGTTAACGATCGTTTGTTCTGTGGCTGTGTTTTCACGTACTTTTACATATGATTATTATCGCTTAGGTATTGTAGCAATTTGTCAGTGATATTCTTGCCAAAATAACATAATTGAAAGGGCAACATGTAAAGGAAATGGAGTATGCAACTTTTTCATCAATATTTTACTGTGCAGTGAGGAAATTTTCAACGCGACGCGGGAGGTGGATTTTACTCTCTGTACGCGTACTCAACGTAAGCGTGGCGAAATGTGTTTTGCCCAAAATAGGGCGCCTTTTGGCCGTAGTGATTTAAGCGAAACGACAATTCTATGAAAGATAATTGCTCAAAAATAGACGAGGACAAACCATTGCAGAGTATAGTATTAAAAACTTGAAGATTAAAACCCTTTCTTATATCCTCACATACAAGATGTAAAAATGTACATTAATGTTGTAGAATCTATCTTTGTCAAGAAATCAGTAACCGGGATTGGTGACACACCGTCTTCACAATCAGTAGCTGGGATGGGTGGCACACCGTCTTCACAATCAGTAGTCAGGATAGGTGACACACCGTCATTACAATCACTAGTCAGGATAGGTGACACACCGTCATTACAATCAGTAGCCAGGATAGGTGACACACCGTCATTACAATCACTAGTCAGGATAGGTGACACACCGTCATTACAATCAGTAGTCAGGATAGGTGACACACCGTCATTACAATCAGTAGTCAGGATAAGTGACATACCGTCATTACAATCAGTAGTCAGGATAAGTGACATACCGTCATTACAATCACTAGTCAGGATAGGTGACACACCGTCATTACAATCAGTAGCCAGGATAGGTGACACACCGTCATTACAATCACTAGTCAGGATAGGTGACACACCGTCATTACAATCAGTAGTCAGGATAAGTGACACACCGTCATTACAATCAGTAGTCAGGATAGGTGACACACCGTCATTACAATCAGTAGTCAGGATAGGTGACACACCGTCATTACAATCACTAGTCAGGATAGGTGACATACCGTCATTACAATCAGTAGTCAGGATAGGTGACACACCGTCACCGAACCAGTAGCCGGGATAGGTAATACACCGTCATCGCAATTAGTCGTCAACAATGAGAAACCTGATGTAATGGACGAGGTTGTACGCTAGCTGGCGCTGCAAGGACCTTGATATCAATATCAGCATTTCTCTTTAAATTACAATATGTATTTAATGCAATCATAGATACGTATATCTGAAAAAAGTGGCCACATACGCAGGATCTAGCCAAAGACTCGTTGTCTCAGCACCACCCTAAATTTTCGTTGTTTGTAGACATGATAACGATCCAATTGTGTGAATTATCTTAACATTATTGATGAGGTTATAATGAAACGCTGCAAAACATTTGAAAATTGAAGGAAGGATAATGATTTTATACTGGGTACACTTATATTTCCATCCCACACCTTTATTTTCCCGGGGAAACATTTCAATCATAATCACGTTTATCTTCAAAGCGTGTGACCATTCACCTAGGATCTGGAAGCAAACCATATTGTCTCTGTATTACAGGAAATTTTTTGTGGTTTTGCTCAAAGACATGATAATTGTCTTATTCTCGTGATTTTTACTATAACACGTATTGATATAAAAGTTGTTTTTTTTATTATTATCTACTGGGTACACTAACTTTTCTGTCCCGCACCTTCGTATCTTAGAGAATTGTATCACCTGTAGAAACCCTGGTACAGTCATTTTCTGCTGTGAAATCATGCCAAGATGGGCGACGCAGCGCCACCACACGTAGTCGTCATGGGCTCGACAGATGCTGGACATGATTGTCAATTAGGCTTGGCCCAACGCACCGTAATATCATCATTATCATTCCTCTGAATACAATAACATATTATGACGCAAATAAATGGGTATATAAGTAAAAAGTATAAACGCAGGCACTTGAAACAAAAGAGATTATTATTACTACGACAGATTTTGCAATTTTGCCCGTTGACGCTAAGACGATCCTTTTTGTGATCTATCTTCATGTTGTTGCAGGTATAGTCTACTCCCTTTATCTAAAACTACTAATATCATCAGGATGGTGTGAAAAACGTATCCTAAAGGAACATTAAGCTTTGTTATGCGACTGACTTGAATGTGTAAGAAGTGTTCCATTGCAACATCACACTAGTATAAGTGGTACAATTAAAATAAATTTTACGAATTTGCAATTACTCTGCCAAAAAGTCGATTAAAGGAAGGAAACGGATACAAAGCAATACAAATCACGGTATTGAAAACTTAGTGAATATACAACTATCTGTGCTATGTACATTAGGATTTCTATCTCTCACCTTTCACTAGTAGAAAAATGTAGAGAAATGTTCAATTTCTCACTTTTTTGCGGGAATACTGCGAGATTTAATTTTTTATCGCACTCAATGGGCGAGAATTTATTTTCTCGCTATGAATTGGACAAAAACAAGATTCTTTCAATTGAACAGACAGAAATCATTTTTCTCGCTCACAATCTGTGGGCAAAAGAGTCACGAAAACACAAATTCTCGCTGATTGAGAAAATCAATTCTCGCCCATTAAAGTTCAGAAAAAATGAAATCTCGCAGCATTTCTAGCAGAAAGCGATGAAGTATCAATTTCTCTCTATTTTCTCGCAATATTTTCTACTAGTGTTTGTATCTTGGCAAACCTTATCAACTTTGGAAGCAAACAGAGAATCTCTGTTTGCAATGGAGTCAATAGCCAGCCTGGAGACAGACGACCCAGCTCCATGACAATCAGGAGTTGTTAAATTCGTGGAAGATGCCTGACAGGGTTGTTTGTCATACAGCGCCGAGAGTACCCGTATATCATCATCCCGATGTGAAAATGATCAAATGCGGTTACGATAATGATGACTACATATATCATAAACGAGTTGCTATATACGCAGTCATTAGAATTAAAAAAACTGTCCCTGTATTTTAGTGAACATTCGTTGCTGAGCCTGTTGACGCAATAACGACGCCATTTCATGAATTTGCTTTTTGTTATGAAAAGAGTACACCACAAAATGTACTGACAGGTACAGCAGTGATAGCGATAGTGAACTACGCCCATTCAAATGTTGGTCATAATCGACCGAGGTCAAAGTTAATTGCATTTTTCAACAGCAATTGAGTATTTGTTCTACGTACCGTCGCCTTTGAATTTGTACCCCTCACCTTTGCATCTTTGAAAACCATATCACCTTTCGTTGCAAAGTCACAGTCCATTCTTGCCCGGATGTCAGAAACTAGGACGAGTGACGCAGAGCCACCGCAATCCATGGTCGACAACTGACAATGACATTGCTGGATGAAGTTGAATGTCGACACTCGCTGAAGAATCTTTTTTTAGTATTCTCCTGAAAATAACAACATGTATTTAGGCCTATGGCAATCATAAATAAGTACATTTTTAAAAAGTGTGACCATACACATACGTATGAAAAACAAACCAGAGGATCTTTGTATATCTGGAGATTTCGTAATTTTGTGCAAGGACGTGATAACTATCCCAATTTTATGAATAATATAAACTTATGGAAAGTGGATACTTCAAAACGTATCTAAATTACAGGTAGTCTTCAATTCTGTACAAGTCCACTAAGTTTTCTCTCCCTCCCCTTTGTATCGTGGCGTATTACTGACAAGTTTGTTAATTTGCCTGAAAGGTAGAGGAGCGATAGCGGTAGTGCCACGGAAACTCAAGTAATCGTCGTGATCGAGCGAGATTGTAAGGTTTTTCAACAGGTATATTCGAATTTTTGCTACATACATTCGTATTTGTATCCCTCATATTTGTGACTTTGAACACCGCATCACCTCTGGAAGCTAGGTCACAGTCTGTTTTTATCAGGAAGTCAGCAACCGGGACGGGTGATGCAGCGCCATCACAATCCATCGTCAAGGACAAGCAACTTGCTGGACGAGGTTGAATGTCGATCTTTGCTGAAAGAAACTCACCAGGATTCACCTAAAATGATAACATATTTCCTACAATAAATTGATCTGAAAAAGTGTGACCATACGCCTAGTCACTAGAAGCAAACCAGAAAACCTCTGTATTACCGGACATTTCGTTATTTTACGCGAGGACGTCATAACAATCAAAATTTGGTGAACTATACTAGCTTATCGAAAGTACATAAGTCAAAAAGGGTTGAATTAAAGGTACATGGGGACACTAAGATTTCTGTCGCGCACCTTTGCAACTTTGCGGATGACATCACCGATGGAAAGCCCGGTACAGATATCGTTTATTATATACACCTACATCTGTAACCAGGTTTCAGTGTGTAAGAGAACGATATAACATTGATGCATTGTGACTTAAACACTGATCATGCAAAACCAATATATCAGAGTTCAATGTCATTTTCAAACAATTTTACAAAGTGTAAAATAAATTGAAACACCCCTAAGACTGCACCATTACACACATCAGTTTCTCAAAATTGTCGATGCGATAGGCGGAACCCCCTCTCGTGCTTTCCCTCTTAGGGTGTTCTAACAATTTTACTTCATCAAAAAATAAAATAATAAAAAAACCTCAGATTGCCCAAGACTGCACCTTTGCACACATCAATTTCTAAAAATTGTCCACTCAAGATAGGGGACACCCCGTCTGACACTAAATTCCCTCTCAGCCTCTCGCGTGTCCCCCCCGTACTTTAAAATTCTGCCCAGTCAGATATCCTACTGAAAACCCTGTCATGATACCCATCTAAATTAAACAACACTATATGGTTTGATACTGGTTATAACGTAAGCTTTTATATCCATATTTTGTTGTGACTTTGAATTTCATTTTGTTGGTTTCACCTTGTCCAATCGTCATGAGATAACCGATGATAATCTAGCAGGGTACACGAGGATTGATTTGAAAAGTCTTTACCATTGCTGTATTCAACTTTTGTAAATTTTACAAATACATGTATTGATATTTAACTTTCCTAAGAGGGGTGCCATCAAAATTTCTGTGTTAGAGGGGGTTACTCAAATTCATAATTGTTTGCGGGGTGGGGGTATTAGAAATTTCAGTTTCCGATAACCCCCCTCCCGAGGTAGTAAATAATGACGGTTCCCTAAGGAATGGATGCACACGACCAAATCTATAAGTCCCCGAACTTTTTCCATAAGGAGTTATAAAAGCCAGCTAAATTGTCCAATCAGGCGTCTGCTTCCAACTGCTTATCCCTGCAATTTTTAATATGAACACAAATGTTAGAGTCTCTATACTGTAAGAAAACGGTTTAAGTCATTCCGAAATCATTTCCATTCAGAATCCGAAAAACGAGCCTTGTAACATCCGACGATCCCGGCTCCGTCATCCTACGTTTAAATGTGTGTTACCAAATAAATGAATACATTTCACACCTGTTCATGAATTTTTATGATGCCGGTCTGATAATAAACGAGACGTAAATATAGAGAGCATATAGAGGGCGCACGTCGATATGCGGAAGTACTTGCGTGACCTTTCCAAATTTTCACCGTGGCATGACAGCCTTCGGAGTGGACAGTACTGCCAAAGTTATATACCTCGGCGATCGTGTGGACGGAAGCGGCCACGACTAGTCATACCCTCTGCAGTAACTGTGACGAAGCGGGCACGACTACCACCTTACCCTCCTTCGTTCTGGAATCTTAGGTTTTGGTCTGGAAGTCAAGGATTATCCAAGTTAATCGACTGCGGTGTTTCACAGCCGTGCGCCAGCACTTTCGGCATGTTGACATGATCAGCTTCAAACTGACAGTCGATGGACATCGCTAGTATGGAGACTATGGACATTGACTCAATGACTGTGTTATGAGAGAGAACATGAAATTTAGGGTTCCACTGTGAAAATCGAAGGCAGCGATAGATCTCCAGAAGTACTGTACCGATGAACTGGAAGTAAATGGAAGGTTGGCTTAAAATTCACTTCATTGCAGATCGAAATCCACAGGAGTCATCAGTGCTGCAGTCTTACTAAACATCGATGCCCAGGCAGGTGAATGCCTTGGTACTCCTACTAGAGTCTTGCCCAGGAAATCTTGTCCCATTCGAAGACATGATTTGAGGATTTCTATGCAGAGCCAGCAGTGAAATCGTTCAGGTATTAACAGCTATTTTAACATTATAGGCCACGGGTGTCTTCGTACATACAGTCGCAGGGTTCTCAAAAATTTTTGAAGTAGGCGGAAATTCAGAAAAGTAGGCGGTTAGCTTCTGTGTGCAACCAGAATCATCCTGGGCGGGCGGGGTAGACAGTTCTGAGCAATTTCATGCATTCTTATACAGTGTATAAAAGGCTATTCCAACATACACACAGGGGGAGGGTTTCCTGTGTGCAAGAAATTTTTAAAATTTGAAGGCATTTTGGAGTAATTTCATGCATTATTGTACTGTACGGAAAGACCATTTCAGCATGAGAGTGTTAAGGATTATTTTTAAATTTGAAGACATTTCTGAGCAATTTCATGCATTCTTATACAAGTGTATAAAAGGCTATTTCAACATGCACAAAGGGGAGAGGGTTTCAGGGACGGGGTCCCCGTCCCTGTGTGTGGGCAAGAATTTTTTAAAGTTTGAAGACATCAAAGAGTTTATTCAATTCAATGAATTATAGGAACACAATTTTCAGTGATTTTAATTCACTATACTAATTTCACAATAAAACGAATCCGCGAGCTGATTATTGATTTTTTGCTGATGTTGAATATAATTGAAAATGAAAGCTAAATTTCAGTGTTCATGTTAGATAAAACCTCAAACTAACGACACTGAACGCCAGCCTGTACTACACCGTGTGTGTACAAAGCACCGGTAGTCAGTACACACAACGCGATATCGGTCGACCTGAAATTTGACACTGTGATCGACGTAGCGTTTCAAAAGTACGAAAAGTGAGACCAAGTAATTTTTGTTTATTTAGATTTGATCTAAACCTCCCAAAACCAACAGACAAAGTCAGAAAATCAAAGTTTTCGAGCGTCGACTTTCTCTTCCGCGATGCACACAACCACGGCCCCTCCACAAAACGCGATGTCGATCGACTTGAGTTGACATCGTGATCGACCATGGATAGATTGACGTGGCGTTTCGAAAGTATGAAAAATGAGACTCAGTAACTTGTGGTCGCTTTAGATTTGATCAAAAACCTACCAAACCCATCAGACTAGGCCCTACTCTTACGCAGAAAACCAAAGCTCTCGAGCGTCGACTTTCTCTTCCGCGTTTGAGCGAAACAAAAGTCGGCTTCATTCGGAAATGGTCGGCTATTCGCGGGCATAACGTAATTGTATGTTAGTCCAATTTTCGGCTGTACCCGATGTGAACGTCGGAATAATTCGGGCTGTGATCGGGCGAGCGAGGCTGACCTCGAGAGCGATTCCTAGTCACGGTGTACAGTACAACACGTTCGCTGATTGCGGTACTACAGTGATAGCTACAAGTTCACCGCGTAAATTGCTAGACTACATATAGCCACATCGGCACTTCTGAAATATTATCTGCGGCTTGCAAGACCACCAAAAAATCTAATTATTGTTATCAAAACCAGAATTTCCGGGCCAGAGAGCGAAACAGTGTTGAAAAGTAGCCGGCCAAAATACGAAAGTAGCCGGTCAATTTGGCCGGCATCCGGCTAAAAATGAACACGCTGCAGTCGCTTGTGGTTCGCTATGTACACTGCGATGGCCGCCGTGGTATGAATGCTCATACCACAGGTGCCATAATAGTATTGATCAACAAGCGACTGTGCTGGTACTGCATGTGTGTGCAATATCGGGGACAGTAGGTCATTATGTAGCCTAGCTCTGCGTGGCAGTGTTGTTGTGTGTAGCCCTGCGTACAGGTCTGTGTGTTACCAGCGTTATACGGCCTCCCACCACAGGCCATATAACGGGAGCACACAGCAAGGTACGCAGGGCTAGTCATTATGAAAACTCATTATGGCGGCAATGATAACTTGTGGTAGCGCCTACAAGGTACAATGCAGTATGCCTCCACATCATGCACATGGCTAGCTGTGGAAACGCAGCTATCTGTTGGCGGGGTAGGGCGTCGCTATACGGGTCAAAGGTCAACCCCCCGCCGTGGCACTGCTATGTGCCATGCAGATAGTGTTTTTGGGAATTGAAATCAGCTTCACTGATTTTCATAAACCTGTAGACACACTGTGATAGGGAGAAAGTATAGCCTACGCAGGAAAATTAAAAAGGATAAGCAAGCGTGAAATCATAAAAATTTGAAATGTTACAGTTCCAAATATTTGAAATTCCTTTAAAATGAGAAAATTGTCTATATAACAATTATGTCTGATTACTTCGGTGGCTCACATGTTGTTCAATAGTATTAATATGTACCGGTATGTATGTATGTACAGGGCTCGAAATTAACTTTTTCCCCTAGTAGTCCATTTGGGCTACCAATTTCTGAAGTTTGTAGCCCAGTGACAATGGCTGGTAGCCCATGCATATTTTAGTATAGGCATTTGTTTCATTAACAAGAGAAGAAAAAGCTATTTTTCAAGATTGTGCCCATGAAGTGAGTGAATTTGTTAGTTATTTGATGTGAATACATCACACCTTTATTACCCAAAGGAAACTGGTATAATTGACAACAGTGACACTAAAAAGGTTGGTGACCTATCATTGTATTGACGACCCGTTTCATTCTCAGAGTTGCATGCCAACTTTGATAGTCATCATGGCAATGACCACCACCTTCTCAGCAGGGCTAAAACAGACTATGGGCTTTCTGGGAAGGAGCTTGTTATTGATACATTTTGATCAAAATGCAATGAGAACATGTTTTCATTGACCATCATTTTCTGTGCCTGTCATCCAAGTACCGGTACATCAGTCGTCTTTGTAATTTGCAAAGCAAAGTCATAGACTGGCCTTCCTGTGCCAAGCTGGGTTTGACTGCAGAAAGTGGAAGACCGGACAAAAGTGAAAGACTGAGCATGGCACGCCAAGTACTAAATGAATTCATGTCCCTGGCTTTGGTAGTTGATGTGGGCTACCATTTCATGGACTTTGATAGCCCCACGGAAAAGTTGGTAGTCTGCGGACGCGGGACTACCGCTAATTTTGAGCCCTGATGTACCGGTATGTATGTATGCATGCATGTATGTATGTAAGTACCGATCTATATGATTGTATGTGTGCATTTCAACAGTTCCTACATACACATGTACTTACATATGTGCATACATGTGTAGCCGACTATTTTTGTCTACAGACAATAGTCTGAAAGTTACAATGACACAAAGTCTTTCCAAATTGGATACTGTGTAGATAGGAAAAAATTTGTTGTCCTGACAAGACAATTGTACATGGACCGGTGTTATGCATTGTAATCTCAATCATGTAAAACATTACAACCCTTGGTAGTTGTTCTTGCCTTTGACAGAATTTCTGACTGCATCAAGTGGGCTTAATCAACAGATAAGTGGCCATGGATATATTTCACATCACAACAGGGGACCATGAATGTCCAGTTTTACAGCTGTTCTATCAGCAAAGTTAAAAAACCATGGAGGCAAAAGAAAGCATGATGATAAAACACACTTGTCAAACAATACACTGAGGTAGCACACTGTGCCTCCCTGTACAAATTAATGTATTTACTCAACCCCTCATCAAACACTACAGTACCACAAAGTAATATACGATGTACCTTAACTTCAGTAACGGGCCAGTAGCTGTAACTTTTGATGATTTTTTTTGCCAATTTTGTTTTATACATCTATTTCAAATCCAACACCTCAAAGCATGTCAAAAGACCTACTATTTAGCTCGTTAATTTGCCATCTGTAATCTTGTACATGTAAAAATACTTTTTAGCTCCACTCTCAGCAAACGGAGCTTATCAAATAGGCTGATTTTCCATTGCCGTCATCCGTCTGTCGTCTGTCAACAGTTGCCATCTCCTTTGAAACCTCACGTCTGATTGCTTTGAAACTTGACAGGCAATTTACTTAGGTTGACCTCACTAAAGTTTATACATATATTGGTGAAATTTGCGTATTTGTATTTTTGAGGCATGTTTTGCTTTTTTGGTAAAACAATCATCTCCGAAAACCACATGTCCAATTGCTTTGAAATTTGATATGCCATTTACTTAGGGTGACCAAAGTTAGGTTTGTTCAAATTGCAATTTTTATCATTTTATCCAAAAATCTTGAAATTCTTCTTCAAACTTCGGGTCAGATAGCTGTGATATTTTATAGTTTATAGGTCTCTATTGATGACCTATGTAAGTTTTGTTCAAATTGTGCAGAAATATGCAAATTTTTATTTTTAAGGCAATGTTTGTCATTTCTGGTCAAGAACTTTGTTTCACCAAAACCGCTTGTCTTCCTGCTTTAATCATTGGTATGCAAGTTGATAGGGATGATCAAAATGTGATATATTAAACTATCATGAAATCTGCAATTTAGTAAGTTTTGTGCAATTTTTGCAAATTTTGGTCAAAAAATGTCTTTCTCTTAAACCTAGACATGTGATTATTTTGCTAATTGTTATACAGATTCCTACAGATGAACTACATGTGACATGTTGCAATTGTGATAAAATCTGTAATTTTGTATTTTTGGGGCAATTTTTGCAATTTTTAGTCTGATAGCTTTTATATTTGGTATACAGGTTCCAAGCAGTTGTTTTAATATGATATATTGAAATTTTGATGAAATCTGCAATTTTTTTGGGAGTGGAAGGGGCAATTTACCATTTTTGGTCAAAAAAATTGATTCTCCAAAACTCGCCTAATAGCTTTTTCAATTGTGTATTTTTGACATGTTCTTAGGGATGATCTTAATGTTGTATGTTCTAATTATGATGAAATCTTCAATTGTATATTTTTGCAGCATTTTGCCATTTTGCTGTCAGGCCACTGAAATGAGCTATCAAAGATTTCCACCTTCTTCATCAACGCATTTGTCAAAACTAGTTAATCTCAACATACCACAGTGGACCTATATTGGCCACTAGGTCGCTTGTTTTACATTTGAATTATAGCTGGCAGGAAAAGTAATGTGTAATATTAATAACTATACCGTGTTATTATGTAAAGAGTGAGTTGGCAAGCTGAATACTGTGAGTGAGTTGGCAAAATGAATAATATGTCTCTCAATATGCCTAAAGGGAGTAGAACACCAAAATGTAGTTGACAAAAGACATGTTAACAACAACAGGGATCAAAATATACATCAGAGAAAGTGGCCTTCTGATACAGGATATTATTTGATTGACATTTATTAAACAAGATGATGCAAATTAACTCTTTCAGGCCTGACTTTCTGGTAATTTACCAGAGCCAAAACCCTTAGGCCTGAAAGGCATGATAATATGAGGTTATTACGAAAATGCTGCAAAGGATGTACGAGGACATTGGCACAGCATATCTCCTGATGTGAAACGGAAGGCAAGGCCAATGTCCAAGCAAAATTCATGTGAATGAGCAAAATTTGAGCAAAATGCATGTGAAGTAGCACTCTGAATGAAAGTGCCACAACTCATGCTCCAACCTACATCATATAATGATGTTTGACATCCTAATAAACACATTACGCATACTAATAATGGCATTTGCAAATAGGTGGACGTTATGTCATCATATAAACATTACATAATCATCTGTTGATGGCAGCTAACCCTTCTCAAACAACATCTGATCATAAATTAACACTCTTTTAATATAAGAAGGCACCAAATCATCTAATAAAATATCCTTATATAAATAGTCATTACCTAATCATATATTGAAATTAAGTTATAAAATATAGGCCTTATCTCATAGTACATTACGTAATTACACTTGGCAAAATGATTGATATTTGGTCAGTATATTTACGTATATTGACGTATATGGAACAAAAAAATAATTGTAACGTATATCTTTGTATAATGTATAAAAAATCATACATAATGTATACCTTTGCAGAACAAGAGTGTACTTAATTCATATCCTCGCACACCAAGTTTACAGTGTACCGGTATACTTGACGTATTTGACAAATGTAGAGTATCAGTATACCGTATGTGTGTATATATTGTTGTATATCAAGCATTTTGCCCAGTGTTAGTATCATTTAATTATATATTAAAACTACCTAATCACATTTATTTTACAAACCATACCGGTACAGTAACAACTAACATTACCTTATCATATATTGACACAGGAGGATAATATAAAGGCATTACATAATCATGCATGAACATCGTCTATTCACATATTTGCATTGACTTATGATAAAAAAGCAATACCTACTTATACCATATATTAATTTCATGTAGCAATATAATGGTATTACCCAGTTTTCACAAGAATATGTGACAGGGGAGAATTCCAAGTACAGGGGAGAACACACAAGAGGCTGAGGGGAAGTGCCGAAGGGGTGCTCCTTCTCTTATATGGACAATTTTGAGAAATGGATGTGTACAATTGTGCAGTCTGGTGCAATCTGAGAAGCAAATACAATTTTTAGCTCATATTTGGTTTTATATATAAAAATTCCAAAAAGAGCTTATACCGGTATGATGAGTCTGAGTGGCGTCTGTATGTCTGTATATTTGTGGGTATGTATGTGCGGATGTATGTCCGTTACACACAAAGGCTCCCATACTGCCAAAGCTACCATCTCAGTATTTGGTGTACAGGTAGATGTAGGGGTTGAGATGTGAATTTGTTCAAATGAACACATCAGTGTCAAAAATGTGCAAATGAGGTAAGAAAAAGGGAAATTCTGCAAGTGTAGGAGTGGTGGCATGCCAGCATGCTACTCCACTGAGTTTGAGTCATTTCCTGTCATTGTTTATGAATTGTTACATATTAACAGACCTGCTCAAACTAAGGGACGGACTATTAGATCTTGGGAGGGGGTGGTCACAATGAAATTGTGAACATTTTTTACGCTCCCATATATGCATATGTATATATGCAAATGGGAGGTATTCGTATAAGGTGGCAAAATGGCTTCTGTGTGTATGTATGTAAGTATGCATGTATGTCTGTTAGTCCGTCCACATCAAAAACTCCTAAACCGTAGCACCTACTGTCTTAGCATTTGGTGTACCGGTACAGGTGCAGCTAGGGGTGGAGATGTGAATTTTTTCAAATGAGGGGGAAAAAAGGAAAAATCCTGCAAATGGCTAAAACTCAGTAAGCTTTGGTCAGATTTGGTTGAAACTTGGTATGCAGATTTCTTTAGGTATTCTAAATTACGTGTGCAAACATTGGGATGAAATTTGTATGTTTGTATTTTTAGGGTATTTTTTCCGTTTTTAGTCAAAAAATCTTGTTCTCTGAAATTGCTCGTCTGATTGCTATGAAACTTAATATTCCTGTTCCTCAGAATGACCTCAGTCATGCTTGTACAAGTTGTATTGATATTGTCATATTTGTAATTTTGGAGCAATTTTCCCAATTTTTGATAAATTTTTTTTTAATCCAAAAACTGCTCATTTGATAGCTTTGGTATTTGGTATACAGGTATCTAAGATTAATCTTAATATAATGTATTGAAGGTATGTTGAAACTGGCATTTTTTTTTTATTTTTGTGGCAATTTTTGCCTTTTTTGGTCAAAACATTTTTCTCCTAAAACTTTTGATCTGGTAACTTTGATATCTAGTGTACAGGTTCCTAGTGGTGAAAAAAGAATGTACAATGGATCGGATAAAAAAGATAATGTACCTCATCGATCTTCCAGACACCATCCCTTTGTCAAATGGTCCACCCCGATGTATTTTTGTGCACAATTAACCATGCAGTGTATTTTAGTTTAAGATGTCAAGTTAGGTAAGGATTTGAAAGGAATAGTCAAGTTCACCACAGTTTAACTTTATCTCTTGTGTCATCATCCTTGTGTAATTGGTTAAGTTTGTAAGTTGTTCCAGATGTGGATGTACCAGCTGTTCTGGAAGAAAACAATGTTTACTTTTACCTGTAGGGTTTCTGAGTTGATGATTGTATGTTGAAATTTCTCCATGTATCTGGTGTATGGGCAAAGTGTAAACATTGGTTGCATGTTATGTATTTCAGTCTATGTCAAATATTGTAAATGAAAAATCAAGAACAGTTTACTGTGTGCTTGTAAAAGATAACATATTTGTCAATACATAAACTGCCTTGCAGATTGATTGTCTTAAATATTATCACAGAAGTAGAAAAGGAAAAGAAACTAATCAAATTGCTGTAACATATTCACTCTCAGTGCCTGTATAGGCCTATACTTAACTATTTTATCATTACATTCAGCTGTTTGTTATATCTTTATCACTCTCCATGGGCCAAGGCACACTTGAGGTCAATGTCATCACTCTGTGCCAGTCTGTGTATGTCAGTCTGTTTGTATATGTATGTCCATGTTTCATACAATTGTTGACTTTTTTTGATAACTATATGGGAGCGAACAGTGATGTTGTCACTATTTTTTACAATTGTAAATTTCTAAATAATTTTTTTTCCAAATGAGAAAAGCTGTGCTAATTTTTTTTCTGAGTAAATTTTCAGACTCATAATTTCTTTTAGTTCGATGCTGTCTGAGGATACAATGTACATCCATATCACTAGCGCAAATAAGATTGCGTGCTGTAACTACAACATACATATGGCCCAGTGATTTATATTGCTGATAGATTTCGCGAAATGTTGCAGATCATCTTTTGACAAGCTGAGAAGCTGTTTGCAAGAAATGTGGTGAAATTTCAATATTATTTGTGTTTTTAGGACAATTTTTGCCCTTTTTTGATCAAAACATCTATTTCTCTGTGGCAGCGTGTCCAACTTTTGTCAACTTGTTTTTCTGGTTTAAATATTTCTTGTAGTTTTTCTGGTTGTACTGTGCAGAAATCATTGTCATAACATTGAACGTAGAATTTTCCTCCACTGAACAGATAGAAACAACATTTATTGTTGATCTTTGGTACCCATACTGTTATGTATCAATTCTGATCAAATGTGAGCGACACCGTATAATTGCGGTATTTTTTCCCTGAGTAAAATTGTTTAAAAGAAACACTTGGATTGTTGGTGCAATCTGTGAAATGAGGGATGTTTCAGTTTATTTTGTACAAGGTAAAACATTGAAAATGACATTTAACTCTGGTATTTTGATTACAGTTTTTGCACAATCAGTGTTTCAGTCACAATATTCAACCAACAAACAATTACAAAACATTTTGTACCTGGTAAAGAACAGTTCTCAGTATGATGAAGATTGTAGATAATAGAATATGCAGGAATGGCAAATCTGCAATCTCACTGTGTCATTTGCAAAATCTTGCATTTTTGAGGACCAATAATCAGGATCAGTATTTTTTTATCTATTCATTATTTTGTTTGAACTTTGTAGATTTTATAGCTGGAGAAATGATCTTGCCAGCCATACAATTTCTCCAGCTGCCGGCTCCTAATGAAAGTCTGTTATGGGGTACATGTATGATTTTAGTTTTTGTTCATCAGATCTAATTTGGTGGCCAGGCTGCTACTTTGTTGTAAGTGTCTTAACCTGTCTATTCATGCACATATCTCAGGCATTCTTAAGGGAGTTTACTCTGAAAACAGACACAAGGATAATTATTCACAAGGGCATTCATATGCATGTAGCTTGTATATCAAAACAATTTCATATGCCCTCCCCCTGAAAACACATTCCATACATGTACCGGTATATGGCAAACCTTTATTTGAATTCAACTGCAGTATACCAAGATATGCATAACACGATCGGAACAAATTTGAGATAACTGGATCTTCATATTTTTCAAATTTCTCAAAAGTGTTAGGTGCCCTATAGCTCAATGTTAAAATGTTACAAATTACTCATAAAAACAAGTGTAACTTCAAAAGAAAAGCAGATGAGCTTACATTTGCAGATTAACCCTTTTCCTGCCAGGCAGTATCACTTCCCAATCAGCCAAGTCAGTAAAAAGCAGTATTGAGCCAAAACATGACGTATTTTCACCCACTTGGCTTGGTCGGTTATAGCATCTTTTGTCCAAAAAAATCAAGTGTACAGTCTTTATGTTTTCAACAGCCTTCAAATGTACAGTATTTTGTTAAAACACACCATATGGAATATGTTTTGTTTCATTAATTTTAACCATCTTGACCTGGTGGTGAAATATGGACTTGGCAGGAAAAGGGTTAAACTGATGTTACTTCACTAGCCAATAATCCGAAATTCGTTAAGATTGTATTTCATATGGAAAATCAGCTCTATACTTTTTTCCACCACTATGATGATTGTTTTCAGTGAACGTAGTTTTTAGCTCCCATTTGCCATACATATATGGCAATTGGGAGGTTATATGGTTGAAAAAAGTCTGTATGTGAGATGTCTGTCTGTATGTATGTATGTATGTATGTATGTATGTATGTATGGATGTCTGTCTGTCCAACGCAAAAACTCCAAAACTGCTGCACGTATAAAGCTGATTTTTGGTGTAGTGATGCCATATATGGTCTAGATGTGCCGTTGTTAAAATGAACTTGTTAGTCTCATGGATATGCAAATGAGGTAGAAAAAAGGGCGAAAATGGTCAAAAATCAATAACTCAGGAACTACTCGTCTGATCATTGTCATATTTGGTTTTTAGGTACCTTAGGCCCCATTCATTCAAACATATAGATTTGGTGTCAATATTGGCTGCTTTCTATTTTTAATGAATTTTTTTCTCTATTTTTTTTGCCATTTCAGTATTAAATTGTTTCCTCTGAAACCAATGGTCTGTTCGCTTTAAAATGTGGTTTGCAGGTTTCTTGTGATGACCAACAATAAGACTCATCGAAATTATGGGAAAATTTGCATATTTGTATTTTGGGGCAATTTTTGCCATTTTTGGTCAAAAAAAATCTTCTTTGAAACTGTGTATGCCATTACTTTCTAATTGGATGTGCAGGTTCCTAGGAGTGACCTGAAGATGACTCGGTGAATTAAAGGCGAAATTAGCAAATTTGTGGTACTTTTTGCCATGCTTTCAAATTTGGTACACAGGTGAAATGTAGTAGGTCATTCATTTAAAGTCAAGTACTGCCAATGTGAATGAGCAGATTATGATTGTGCTGTTCCAGGCTGAGGTGTTATTTATAGGAATGATGCAATGTTAGACGGTAATTGATATTTAACTGAATTTGACTTACATTGTATGTAACTCTTGTACTGTATAAACCCTATCAATTCACCCAGAAAAAAATAATTAATATGATTTTAAATAATTCAATTAATTAGGAAATCAACAAAGCCTAAATAATTTTAGTGTAGAATTATTAGAAAGTTCAACATTTTTGACAGTTCATAGTGAAATGTTTACCGTTTTGGATGATGAAAACATGTAAAGGCAACTTTCCTGAATCCCAACTTTGACATATTCTGTACCGTCATGTATTGTTCTCTGTATGTTATCTAAAAGAAATTGCTCATAATAGTTTGTCATGATAGGTTGGCCAGATAAAGAGAGATAGAGAAAGTTCTGATTTCCAGTTGTGGTCAACTTGATAAGGATTAAATAAAATTACATTACGAGGAAAAAAATAGAGTGGTCAATTAAAAGAGTGGTCAAAGTGATAGGGTTTTATGGTAAAGCTGGGCTATAAGATTCCTCATGTTCTATTTATAGCAATTATGCAATCTGTGTAAACAGTGCAATGAAAGAGGTACATGATTCCCTATAATGCTTTTGATGACATTGAACTTCTTAAGTTGCAAACATTTGTCTTTTCAGTGTGCTTTCTCTGAGTACGTACAGTCTCAACTTATTCAACAGAACTTACTTGCAATGTTAATTTGAGAGTTAAAATGTGCTTGTTTAATAGGATGAAAATACTGATAAAGATAGCAAGCTGAAGATTCTTTATAACCTGACAGATATGCTGTTTTTTTTGACATAATCTTGATAAGCAAGGCATGTTTATTTTAATTAGAATGTAATTAACTCTTGTTCATATTGTTATAAGCAGTAGCACCGGGTATCAAGTTGAACAAGCTGATATTGATAGGTTGGGCGGCTGTTGGAGGTTAAAAGCTGTAAAAATGTATGTATGTATGTATGCATGTCTATCTGTCTGTCTGTCTGTCTGTCTGTCTGTATGTATGCATGCATGCATGCATGCATGCATGTATGTATGCATGCAATGTATGTATGTATGTATGTATGTGCAGATGTATGTCCATCCACATTAAAAACTCCTAAACCGCAGCACCTACCATCTCAGTATTTGGTGGACAGGTGCACCCAGGGGTGAAGATGTTAATTTGTTCAAATGAATATGCCAAAGTCAAAAATATGCAAATGTGGGGGAAATAAAGGAAAAATCCTGCAAATTGCTAAAACTCTTTAACCACTGGCCAGATTTGGTTGAAACTTGGTATGCAGGCTCTTTATAGTGACTTTAGTTACATTTCTTCAAATTGTGGTGAAATGTTGAAAGTTGTATTTTTGGGGCAATCTTTCCCATTTTTTGTCAAAAAATCATTTTCTCCCAAAGTATTTGTTGGATTGCTTTAAAACATGGTAGTCTTGATCCTAGGGTTGTTTTCTGTCAGATATGTAAAAGTCATTATGAGATGGAGCATTTCATATTGCTGGGGTATAAGATTAATTTGGACTTACAATGGAATTTTCGTAGTAATCAACCTGTAAGCATGTAATGTCATGTGTGTACTAGTACTTAGTATTTCTGTAAAATGGGAGCACAGTGTCATTGACACTATTTTTCAAAAAACCCGAACCAACTCCTTGACATGAAACCAACACAATCTTACGTCATGGGGACTGTGTCATCAGCAACGACTTGTTTCATCAAATAGCTCAGGTACAACCTTGCACTGACAGAACACTTGGTATCAAATTGAACACTGACAATTGCCCCTTTCCAACAAACACACATAAGAACTTGAACATAATTATTCCACATGTGTGCTTACATTTCAGAATATTCAAAGATTCTTGTAGTAAAGAAGTCTTTTTACAGCAAGTTCAAGAATCAAAACGAGATGAAATAAGACAGAGATAGACAGGCATTTTGTAGAACTGGTTTCTGTCATCAAGATTACACATGGAGGAAATGCAATTCAACCGTTAAGCGTGTGGTATAGCGTTTTTGAATGATAGAGATCCAACAGTTCACATCAGGACATCAACAGCTATTCATCCTCTGTAGTAAAGGCTTTTGCTCATAAATGGTGGCTCAAAATTCATGAGGACACATACAGATCAAAAGCGTTTGACCTCAGAGTGAGTAGAACAATTTTGCACATAATGGAGATCTCAAAATTCAAATGAGGGCACATACAAATGAAAAGATTTTTGTCTACAAAGTGTGTGTGGTAAGAGGTTTGTTCACAAACTAACTCTCATATACGAATACATACAGATGAAAAGACATTTAAGTCAAAATGTGAGTATAGGTTATGCACGTAGTAGAGAAGTCAAAGTCAATATGAGCATGTATACGAAAGAAGAGCTGCTCATCTGCAAAGTGTGTAGTAACAGCTTTGGTCAAAATAGAGCTCTCCAAAGTCATATGCAGACACATAAAAGTGAAAGGCCTTTTGTCTGCAACGTGTGTAGTAAGGGCTTTGCTCACAATGGAACTGTCAAAGTTCATATGCCGACAATTGAAAAGCTTTTCGTCTGCCAAGTGTGTAGTAAGGGCTTTGCGCAGAATGGACATCTCAAAGTTCATATGAGGACACATACAAATGAAAAGCCTTTTGTTTGCCAAGTGTGTGGTAAGGGCTTTGCTGAGAATGGAACACTCAAAGTCCATATGAGGACACACACGAATGAAAAGCCTTTTGTCTGCCAAGTGTGTGGTAAGGGCTTTGCTCACAATGGAAATCTCAAAATTCATATGAGGACACATACAAATGAAAAGCCTTTTGTCTGCAAAGTGTGTGGTAAGGGCTTTGCTAAGAATGGAACTCTCAAAATTCATATGCGCACACATACAAATGAAAAGCCTTTTGTCTGCCAAGAGTGTGGTAAGGGCTTTGCTGAGAATGGAAAACTCAAAATTCATATGAGGACACATACAAATGAAAAGCCTTTTGTCTGCAAAGTGTGTGGTAAGGGCTTTGCTCACAATGGAAATCTCAAAATTCATATGAGGACACATACAAATGAAAAGCCTTTTGTCTGCCAAGTGTGTGGTAAGGATTTTGCTCGGAATGGAACTCTAAAAGTCCATATGTGGACACATACAAATGAAAAGCCTTTTGTCTGCAAAGTGTGTGGTAAGGGCTTTGCTGAGAATGGTACTCTCAAAGTCCATATGAGGACACATACAAATGAAAAGCCTTTTGTCTGCCAAGTGTGTGGTAAGGGCTTTGCTCAGAATGGAAATCTCAAAATTCATATGAGGACACATACAAATGAAAAGCCTTTTGTCTGCCAAGTGTGTGGTAAGGGCTTTGCTCAGAATGGACATCTCAAAATTCATATGAGGACACATACAAATGAAAAACCTTTTGTCTGCAAAGTGTGTGGTAAGGGCTTTGCTCAAAATGGAAATCTCAAAATTCATATGAGGACACATACAAATGAAAAGCCTTTTGTCTGCAAAGTGTGTGGTAAGGGCTTTGCTCAAAATGGAAATCTCAAAATTCATATGAGGACACATACAAATGAAAAGCCTTTTGTCTGCCAAGTGTGTGGTAAGGGCTTTGCTCACAATGGAAATCTCAAAATTCATATGAGGACACATACAAATGAAAAGCCTTTTGTCTGCTAAGTGTGTGGTTAGAGCTTTGCTCAGAATGGACAGCTCAAAATTCATATGAGGACACGTACAAATGAAAAGCCTTTTGTCTGCCATGTGTCATGCCAGGCTTGAGTATGTTAAGGCACGGCTCCCGCAAGGGCGCCCTCTACCAACGAGTGCGTTTCGGTTTTACTGGCTAAATGATCGGCACATCCTTCCATATTAGTCAAACTTTGTATATGTATTTAATAAAAAACGACTCGGCAAAATCGTATTATGTGATAAATCCCAGAAATAGTTAATTCACTAAATAACGGTATTTTTTGGTTCAAAAATGGTATTGTCTGTTCGAGCACAGAATCCAGCCGGTAGACTCCCCCATATCCTGTAAATAACCACACTGTCTGCGTTGACCCCACTTTCCATCACTATTGCGACCAATACTGTAAGAAATTTCGCCCCCGTAATAATGACTCGCCACAAAATATCAGCTGACCCTTGACGACGACCTCCATTACGAGCGTAATTGGGGTCAACCTGTGCCTGCACTTGCTTTCTGGGATAAAAATTTGCCAGCATGATATAGACAAATATGTCAATATAATATTCAAATCAGCGATTTTAAAAAAATAACAAGTTTAGCGGCTGGATTTTGGCATTTTTCTTGTCGTAATTTGGGACTCTAGCCGGCCCGGGGAATCCCTGTGCAGTCCCCTGAGGAAGCCCATCCAGGGACCACATACAATGCTTTATGGGTAGGTACAGCTGACTGTATCCTAGTAACGAGGCGGTCGCGTCCATTTCAGCACGCATTCAGCGATCGCGTCGGTCTGAGAGCAGTTCTGGAGATTGTTAAAATACTCAACCTTGCTTTTGTTTCTGACGGTTTTTAGCGACGAAGTTACGTAACTGAGGAAGCTTATAGAGTTGGGAGAGGCAAAATTGACGTCATTTCCGTCAACAACATCCGTAAAACTATTTTGTCACACCACGTGATCAGTGTTATCTAACGACTATAGCATACCATTCACGCTGCACACTCACTATCAGCGAAAATACCAGATCGTGTTGAATTGACATTATAATTGAACTTATGAGCGTACGTGTGAGTGTATTGGCTTACATGAAAATGCGATAGACAATGATGTATCTACGTTAGAACGTCCATGCTCGATCAAATTGTTTTTGTTCTGTCAGTGTAAATTACGAGATTGGTGGATGTTGACGGACATCTTGCGTGCGTTTGGTTCTGACAAATTGACATGCATGTCGTTTCGATCTCCTTTTTACAGTGCAGGGGAGAATGAATTACGTTCCTCATGGGTTTCAAATGTGTCAAAAAAATACGAAATTGTGAATGGATTTACGATTTCGTTAGTAAAATTACGAGCGAAAATTTCAGCTTCCCATTTCATCGGCGCGACCGTGCAAGACACCTCAGTCTCCTACTACCTCCATGATCACATGTTGTACCACACGAACATGAAAGGCCGGCCTCTGAAACACTCAGTGTGTAAGCGTGTGGAAATTTGCGTAGTGTTTTTTCTCATTTAATTTGGCAAATTATTAGCAAAAACCTCAATAATTCAAGGTAACCCTTTCTTCTCAATCGCTTCCTGGAGTTTCAAAGTCATACCAACGAAAATGAGTGAAAAATTTCGATGCAAAAATCATGCATCGGCGAGAGCAATAAGCGTAAGCATGTAGAGACTGAGAGTATTCATACAGAAATAGCCCATGATTCGAGCTTGGTTTTCCTGTTTTTCGTTTGAATTTTGGCCAAATAGTCGCTTTTTAGCGGGTTTTGAAATTTTTAGAGCATCTAAAAATATTAAAATGACTTTCATCAACAAACGAAATAAAAAAGTAAGAAATTAGATTATTTATCTGCAAAATAAAAATATTTTTGGCATGCTGAATCATACAGCTAAAAAGTGAACAATCAATGTTTTGGACGAGTACATACGTGTGAGTGATTTTTCGCGGGGATTCCCCGACCGTTCATTGCTGTGACGCTCGAATACGCTGTCAGTTTCTGCACAGTCCCTCTATAGAGGGACTGTGGTTTCTGTGAAACGGGATGAGATTTTCTTTCAGGCGAGGCGTTTCAAGTTACTCTTGAGAAAAGTTACTTATTTATCAGTTGTTTTTTTACTGTTACATGAGACATGTTTCTGATTCAATCACTTGTTGACATGAAAAACAACGATATTTAGTACTCTTTTTCAACAGACTTTTAGTAGTAGCCGCGGTACAGCCCGGGGGTACAGCAGTCAAAATACTATCGTTTTCAAACTACATTTTGAGTAAACTTTGTAAATGAACATTCTGAACCATCGTGTAATATTATGCTTGGAATTTTGTTGCTTTTGAGGTTTATTCGTGGTTTTTTGTTTCTTTCCATCATCAAACATTGACAAGTAAGCTTGTAAAACTAGCCTTAAATCACTTAAATTAGAATTATGTGTTACTTTCTGGTTTTGTAATATGTAAAGAAATAAATAGTTTGATTTATTTTGATCCTTTCCACTTATTGGTATTTTTTTCCTGGTTTCAAGTTACTAATATATACAATCTTAGAAAAAATGAAACGATCTACAATCTTACTAGTAGTAGTAGTGGAAAAAATGAAACTATTGATTTAATAAAAGAAACTTATTGTGACACAGTTCAGTCATTTTCATAACTCTGGTTCAAAATTCAGTGTGCTATACTCATATCTTGGCAGTGCTGAACTCTTCTGTCATAGTATCTGCAATTGAAGAATTACTTCACATAGAATAATTTGTAAATGTAAATCAGTGCTGTTGAAGATTATTTAATTGTCAGGGTGTTGCCAAATCTTGTGTGTATATAAGTATGTCCGGTTCTGAGATGAGCTGTATTGGCATACAAAAGGAATTTGTTAATAACTGACAATTTAATTAATACAATCAATTTTGAAATTTACTCCAAACTTTTGAGACTGAATTTGTAACTTTACTACTTTGCCAAATCTTGTGTGTATATGAGTATGTCCGGTTCTCAGATAAGCTGTATTGGCATACAAAAGGAATTTGTTGATAACTGACAATTTAATTAATACAATCAATTTTGAAATTTACTCAAAACTTCTGAGACTGAATTTGTAACTTTACTAAGAATGTTTGGAAGCTAGAGAGGAAACAGACATACCAGTGTGATGGGCGGACCAGAAAGTCCATGGAAATCAAGCAGGTTGTTCTTACATGAACATTGCTGTTTGGTGTGTTGATTTGTAACACACTATGCTAACATGTTTCAACACCCAAGGAAACATTTGCAACTTTATAGTCAATGCGACATATTAATAAAATTATTTTAATTTTGTATTGGAATATTTCAAAACAATGTTGTGATCATCGCATTCCAGATAGCTGTTATGAGTAAGCATGTGTACTTGGCTGAACCGATCAAGTTTCTGCAAAAAATCATTTCACCATCAATGACAAGCTAAAGAGACGTCTTTAATAAATGTGTCCATTCAACATCCAAAGAAAATCAAGGCTATCAACGACACAAAGAAAGTTTGTTTAGAGTTATATTTTCGTTTTAAGCTACAGTTCTTTGATGCAGTGTGGTTGTCTGGCAATCCATCATCACGGCAGATGTAGTGCATGCAATACACAGTCCACACTGTCCAATCATGCGCGCTTGTTTTCCTGTTATAATTCAATTGGGTCAGAATTTTGTAGCAAGGAACATACAAAATCTTGCAGAGAAATCAATTTGGATGATCTATGTTGATCTATGCAAATTCCAAGTTTGATGGACATGTGAAAATTATGTTTTTTGCCTTCATGTACAAGATGGCATGGTTACCAAGCTGGACGCTCACTGCTAAAAAAACAATAGGTTTTATTACAGTTTCACATTTCAACCTTTTCTTTGCATCTTTCTCAGCAACATTCCCCAAACCTCTCTCCTTGCATCCCTACCGCTAAATATACTGAGGAGCACAGTGTCATATCATTGACGCTATTTTTTGTACATGTCGTGAGTAGTCACAACCAGTTGTTGCAAAACACCCCTGTCTGTCCTTGAAGAATGATGGCAAAAACAAGTGGCGGGCTATATCAGGGATCAACCTGTGTTGATGGCGGCAACCCCGGGCGGCAACCATGATGGCATAGCCACAATACCCTTCGTCTTCGATATGTATAAGTCTTCGTTGGCTCTTGATATGCTAATGACAGAAACAGTGAAGTTGGCTGACATAAATAGCCGTTCCAAATCTCCCGTTTGGGTCTTTTGCCCACGTGAGCTGAAGCCTCGAAGGCTATACTCACGAGTACTCGCACACAATACACGTCGGCAATCCGGTTGAATCACGCTGAGCGCGCGCGCGCTCGTGGAAACATGAATATTTAGTAGTGCAAATTTGCATATTCATTAGAAATTTCTCGAGCCTCGCCTTAACGTACTCGAGGGGCTTTGCTGAGAATGGACATCTCAAAATCCATATGAGGACACATACAATTGAAAAGCCTTTTGTCTGCAAAGTGTGTGGTAAGGGTGCCCAGAATGGACAGCTCAAAATTCATATGAGGACACATACAAATGAAAAGCCTTAGGTCTGCAAAGTGTGTGGTAAGGGCTTTGCACAAAATGGACATCTGAGAGATGTGTGATGAGGGCTTTATTCAGATAGACTTTAAAACTACACATGGGCATACAAGATGAAGACCTTTATGTCTGCAAAGTATGTGGTAAGAGCCTGGCATAGAATGGACATCTGAGAAGTGTATGGTAATTGTTTTTTTTCAGATTGACAATCTAAAAATCCACATGGGCACACATACAAATTTAAAGCCTTATGTTATAAAAATTGTGTTTTAAGCACTCTGCTTGGAATGGATGTCTGTTAATTTACCTGAGGACACATATACCGGTAAATGAAAAGCCTATTACCTTCAAATTTTGTTGTAAGGGCTTACAGAACGGCTACATCAAATTTGACATGGGCATCTCTATAGAAAATGTTATTCTGTATGCCTGAAAGCGATTGTAATGACTTTGCTCGGAATTGAACTGTCAAGTGAGGACACATACAATTGAAAAGCCTCCTGACTTCTAAGTGTGTGGTAAGGCTTTGCACAAAATGGACATCTGAGAGATGTGTGATGAGGGCTTTGTTCAGATAGACTTTAAAAACTGCACATGGGCATACATACAATTGAAGACCTTTATGTCTGCAAAGTATGTGGTAAGAGCCGCATAGAATGGACATCTGAGAAGTGTATGGTAATGCTTTTTTTCATATTGACGGTCTAAAAATCCACATGGGCACACATACAATTTTAAAGCCTTATGTTATAAAAATTGTGTTTTAAGCACTCTGCTTGGAATGGATGTCTGTTAATTTACCTGAGGACACATATACCGGTAAATGAAAAGCCTATTACCTTCAAATTTTGTTGTAAGGGCTTACAGAACGGCTACATCAAATTTGACATGGGCATCTCTATAGAAAATGTTATTCTGTATGCCTGAAAGCGATTGCAATGACTTTGCTCGGAATTGAACTGTCAAGTGAGGACACATACAATTGAAAAGCCTCCTGACTTCTAAGTGTGTGGTAAGTCTCTGCTCAGAATGGACATCTCACAATTCACATGGTCACACTTACATGTACAAATGAAAAGGGTTTTACCTGCACACAATGTGGTAAGGACTTTGCTCAGAATGGAAATGGGTGATTGCAAATCAAAAGCCATTTGTCTGTAAATTCTGCAGTAAGGGTTTTGCGCGGAATACACATCTCAAACTTTACATAAGGTTACATGCAAATGAAAAAACATTTGTCTGAAAAGTGAGCATCGTAAAGATCAGTAAAATTCGTGATGCACACAAACAGCAAGCAAAGTGAGTGGCAAGGGTTTTGCACTGAGTTACATCTCAAACATCACATGATTAAGTCTCATACAAATAAGAATGCGTTTGTCTGCAAAGTGTGTGGTGGGGGTCAGAATGGAGTCTGAAACAACTCACTCTCTGCAATAGTAAGAATGGATTCTGAAAGTTCATATCAGGTCACAGACAAATAAAAAGCACTTTGTGTGAATGCAATCTGTGCTATAGATGTGATTTTGTTCAAATGATGTTTGCATTGCCCATATTATGTAAATAAGCTTAAAAATGAAAAAAATTGTCGAAAATTACTAACTCAAGAACCGCTGTTTTGATTGCTTTTAAAATTAGTATGCTAGTACCCTAGGTGGATCTTAAACAGTTTTATCAAATCATGAAGATATCTATAATTTTTTATTTTTGCTGAATTTTTTTGGTTATTTTCCTCATTTGAATTAATTCTTTATCTATGAAACTGCCTGCTGAATTGCTCTCAAATTTGGGTCGGATGTTACTTAGCAAGGTTGTTACTTTTCTAAATTGTTTTTTTCTTAGAAGTACCTTGTGTATATAAAATAATGTACCTTATGATGTATGGAACTTGTATTGGTTATAGAAGGTGAAGGGAAAAGATAAAGGGATAACAAATGTAAACCAGAATTGTTTTTATACAATCGGGTGAACTGTACAGAGGGGGCTTTACAGGCAATCATAAAAGGAGTATGGAAAAACGTTGATTTAGTGATTTTCTATCCCTGAGGTGTGACAGTCTACAGTTTGTGTACTTAATCTTTTTAAAGTTGTTTGTTGTAACATCATCAATGACGTGTTCATTCTGGTTCAAATGTATTATTACAGGCATGTCTTTCATACATGTCATACCATGGAAAGATGACCATTAGACTGCACTCTAAGTGAAGTCATGATTTCACCAATATGCTTTCTCATTCAGACCTCCAAGTTTTAAGTGAAGTATATTATTGCTTTTACATGTTATATTGGTTCTAATAATTATATATAATCCCCCCGTATTCCGAACGAGTGTGGCTGCGTCGCGGACGAGTGATTCCCCGTGTAGCGGCCGTATCCCTCCGAGCCGTAGGCGAGGGGGATACGGCCGCTACACGGGGAATCACTCGTCCGCGACGCAGACACACGAGTGAGGAATACGGGGGGATTATATATTTATCACATGCATAGACCCAGTTTTCCGTGAATAAACCTTCCAGGAATGATATTACTGGGAAAAAACGAGAGGGAGTATTTTACAAGAATTCATACGCTTGTGTTATGCGGTCGTGGCTGGGTCACAGCTGACTTGACTGCGGTCAGCTCAACATGTCGGGGCTGCTCCTATGGATAATTAGCGTCTCTCGTAGGGCTTTTTCTGTGCGAATCAAGCGGAAATAGGAAAGACTATGGATTTTTAATGCAAGGTATTTATTTGGTACTTACTATAACATCAATTTTAGTGAAAATCATTCATAAAATTATGGGACGTACAAGCGGGACGTCGCGACACTCAGCCGCGGCTGGCGAGAACGGGTTATTTTGTCAATATTCGAACATCATTCAAATAATTCTTCTTTGCAAAGTTTGTATGAAATTTTCAAAATTAACAATTATTATGTTTTACGAAATTGTCAATTTAATATTTTACGAATAAAATGAGCGTGTTTAAATATAATGAAGAACAGTGTTCGGCTCTGACTCAATCGGTAAGACAACATACAAGCAACGAGTCTTTCTTAGCTCAGACGCGAGACGACGGAAGTTCAACAACAAGGTACAATACAGGAAACGTGATGCACAATATGCATGGACAAAACAATAGCTTGCACCTTTAAATGCACTGATAACATTGTGAACTCGTCGCTCTTGAAAAATATAATAGCGTTTCTTCTGATGAGTCTCAAGTCCGGAGTATCGTCATTGCTGTCAGAAATAATGTACGCTCTTTGCTTCCTCGGCTCGCCCGGGGGCTCGACTGGTTGACTGCCGCGGCAGCATTGATCATGATGTTGAACTTGAAACCCGTCCATGTGCATGTTGCTTCAGAAAACATTCTTACTGCTGTAGGGATGATTGGTACGTGTCTTGGGTTATCGGCTATGCTTATTATGTTGTTTGATAGACATCGAGAAGGGCAATTTTGACGAGGTAGACAACACAAAATGCCGGTAACAAACCGTTAAAATGTCAGCGGTGTACAAATCAAACGTTTCAATCGAAATCAACGACGAAGAAACACAAATTCATAAAAATTCTAGTATCGACGGTATTTTGTGTTCTACACATATATTTAATACTCCATATTTCCTTATGTTTCATTGCCCTCCCACTTCTGCATTTCAGGGATTTGAAAATAAGTTCTGAACTGAACAGCTGATTTTTTGTTTACGTTTTAAAAGTAGTCCGGGTCCCATATCCACCACATGTGGAATATGGATTCATCGTAGTCATATAACTATAGTGTGACGTCATATTATAGGGATAACTGGGTCTATGTATGTGATAAAAAGCATTATCATTTGTACTGTGGGCATTTCGTAAGTTTTGCTGTGTAGCAGATGTTGCGACTCCTTTAGGAAGTTCTCAGGAAATCACCAAAGGGTTGCCCAGGAAAAGTCAGGGGTGACCCTCCCACATACCCCTATCTAAAATTTGGCCCATTTCTTTTTAAAAAATGTAGAACACGACCCTCCCTATTCAAAGTTTGAAATCTTGAAATGCATGCCTGGCCTCACCAGAATCATTTTGCCGCACACACGTCCATGTTTAACCCAGATTTTGATTTCTTTGGAAATTTTTGGTAAAAAAATCGATTCTCAAAAAACTACTCGTCCAATAGTTTTGGTTGACATATGCATGTTCTTAGGGATGATCTTAATGTGATATGTTCAAATTGCCATGAAATCTTCCACTGTGTATTTTTGCAGCCTTTTTGCCATTTTGATCAGGCCATAAAGATCCAGAAATGAGCTGTAAAAGATATCCACCTTCTTCACCAACACACGTGTCACAAATTGTTATTCTCTACATAATGCAATGACCTACATCGGCTGCTATTAATAAGTCGCTTGTTATGTTTATCATACATTCGATTATTACAAAGTGTCATTATTCATTACATAAATTCAAAATTACTTATCATTACAGATATTGCGAAACATGTCCTGCATCGCGTAATGGAGGAACTTTTCACACAAACACATGCACACACATAATTTTTTACCCTTGCCTGTCAGTGACGAAATTTCCTCTTTGTTTTCCATGAGAAATATAACCAAATAACATATTGCTCAATCTTACTATCATAACGTATCTACGAGATTTTCATCTCAATGTATCTGATATTATTTTGTTACGGTATTACACGCCTCGAAAGTGAAGGACTGAAACTTTTGCTCAAAATTTCCTCAATGATATCTCAACTATTCCCTTAGTAAATCAAAAATAAAAAGGAGATGTAACCGTGCAAGTTTAGGTACCAGAGAAACATTATCTGACATTTATCGATTTTTGATATTTGATTTTCTTATATTAAAAATGGCCGCCACCCTCGTGTTACCACTATGATAAAAAATGTACTTTTCAAAAATATTTTAATTTATTTCTGTTTTTGTTGGCTGAGGCCTATAAAATAATGTAAGATTTAAAGAATTCAGTCGATCTTTTCTTTGAAAGTGCGAATAAAATGTTTAGAGCTTTAGGTTTTTCTAGAGTTGGTCGGGCTACCGGATACACACAATCATTTTTCATTTGGCCTAATGAACGTTTGAGTGTCGCTTTTTTATGCATTTATTAATGTATATGTATAGCGAACGATAGATAATTCTGAATATGGACTGAAGACATAGCTTGTCATTTTAAAACGAGGGGAAATATAGAAGACTCGTTTGTTGAAATGAATTCAAACGGAGCGAGACGTATATACTTAATCTGTAACCAATGAAGTTGTGTATACATCTTGAAAGGGGTGAAACGGAGTCAAGAACAAGTCTCCTGCACTGTCCCTTTCTGAAACCGTTCTGGTGAAAGCGAAGAATATTTCCACAGTAATTGATGTGGCGAAATGAAACAATAATAACTTAAGCAGAATGGCAAGAATTTTCTAAAACATACTAATGAAAGAAATCGTGGCCAAGATGTGTTGTTGGACCAGTCTGGGTTGGTGGTAATGGTGAATCCCCCTTGCTCGCCAGATTTAGGTTAAAGTTAGGGAGCCGTCATTATTTACGTCCTAGGGGGGGGATCGGAGGAATTGCTTTAGAAACCCCACATTTTTGAGTACCCCCCCTGCCAACCATGACGTGTTTGAGTAACCCCCCTCTCTGCTACAGAAATTTTGAGTGACCCCCTCCCAAAAAATGGGAAAGTTAAATATCTATACAGTAAAATGGATTGCTGCTGGGACAGGCCCTGTACAGACCCTGATTAAACCCTATGGTATAGGTATGTGTTGGAAAGAGTTTCCATTGCTGTGACAAGGGCTGATGACATGCAGTGTTCTCCGTAGGTATTTTTACAAGAGGCGAAGACCACAAGCAGCCCATGGGGGGGGGGGCGTTGGAGCTTTCGAAAAATAGAGATTAAAATGGTGTAATTTGGTGGCTCTTTGGGAGTATTTTTTTCATATTTTTTTTCGTATAAAAAACTCAAAGGAACAGAAATCTGAGAGAGAATTCCAAAACTTATATTCCAGTCCACTTAACATGGGGCTTGCCTCGTCGAATAGCTGATCATTTTCGTCTGAAGATCACAATAGCGTGAAACACATAGTGTAATGAGATTTAGTTTCTACTTGATACCACCTGTATCACTATGTATATTATATATATATATATATATATATATATATATATATATATATATATAATATATATATATATATATATATATATATACACCATGGATTATATATTTATCACATGAACAGTCTTCTTATTTTTCTTTTGACGTAGAGGAATGAAAATTATTGTAACAAATTGCATAAATTCGTCGCGATTTGTCTTTTATTTAAAGCGGCCCGTCACCAGCAGATACTTTCATTCATAAATCCCATTAAGTTCAAATTTTGATACATGGAACGGTATTTCTACAATCACACATACGGATTCGGTCACGTGAACGTGCAATCATTGTCTCGCGCTGTCGATGCCAGGCAAGTCGTCTATCGGCGGACAGGGCTTTCACCGAGCTAGCGACGGATAGCCATACTATTTACAATATTTACAAATATATTTATGAAGTAAAATGCAACGACACGATCGAAACAGTATTTCTCATTCTTAGAGATGCTGTGGCTTTTGAAAAAATCACACAAGTTTTCAACTTTGGCAAGCGCGAAAGATTCAATTCGATGACACAAATAGTAGGCCACATCGCATGTTTGTTTGTGTGTGGCCACAACGCTGCCATCACTGGTCTCCGCCTGTGTCAAATCGGATCCCGATTTCGGTCGTCCATGTTTTCGTCTGACGGACTTTGATGTTTGCAGTGACACATATCTCGCCCGTAGATACATCCTTATTTTATAACTTGACGGAAACTCCGTTCTGATGTGTGTGTTGTCTGAGTCAACTCTCGAAATACATCGGATTCCACGGCGCTACACTGAAGAGTTATAATACAGCTACAGACAGCTTATGTCTTCGCTACAGCCTTACGCTGAGGGTTTGATTCCGAGCTACATTACGGAATTTTTTTGTTATGAAGTACATTTATCGTTGTTAGTCGAATGACTTTATGCTTTTGCCTCCTATGTTGCTTTCCCGAAGATTATACTGTACTCATTTATTCAGTTGAACTTACGTTTCGGTGTAGATTTCAGGTTTATCGCCAACCGGGATCGCCAGGTACTATACAGGTACGACTTCCACATTGAGCCTTGCCTTTACGACTCGACTGGAGCCTAGCCGCGACGCGACGTTAGAGACGATTCAGAATTTACTTCCAGGGGGAGGGTGGAGGATTTTCTATTTTCTAGGTGATTTTTTCCATGCCCCCCCTAGTAAATTATAGAAAAAATCTATGCCCCCCCGTCTTTCCTTTTTTTTTCATGGCCCCCCTAATATATACTTGCATGCTTATACATTATAGACATATCCAGTCTAACAAGTTGCAGGAACTGTAGTGGACATTTAATTGATGATATAACAAATCATTTCAGGGTTATGTGACTATAAAAAGAATGATTTGCAGGGACTGCAAGTGGCACACTTTTGGAAAGGGTAGCAATAAACATATCTGGTTGTAAATTTCTGAAGAAAAGTTAATTACTAAATATGAATACGTTTTTCGTTATGTCTCACTGATACATATGATGCACACAAAGACAAGCAAAGATGTCAGTTAGAAATGGTGAACAGAAAATCAGAGGAGCAGATAATTGGCAAAGTGATATATATCTTGACGTTTAATGGTACATCTCATTTGCAGATATCCAGATATTTCTGGAAAGTGAGATGTACATGTACATGCACACGCGTTCAGCATACATTTTCATTTGATGATGCTGAATATTTGCAGACTCTAGGTGAAAGTTTTAAACATAAGCAATTGAAATTGGTGAAAGCCAACTTGTTTTTAATTTTCTCTTTTTTTTTAATTTGGTTGTCATAAAACCAAGTAGCTGCCATTGAAAGCAACAATGCTGAGGAAAATTTTAGAACATTTCTTGAACAAAACACCTTATCCAAAACATGAATTCACATGTTATTCTGCTCATTCCATTCACAATCCAATGTTCATATTAAAATGCAGATAACCCTGTGTAAGTCAAAATTCACATTTTGTCAGCAGTATTTTTCAAAATTGACAGAGCATTCATATTTCAAATTTTTTTAACAAACTTTAATTTTAAAATAGTCATGATGCGCATGTTTTCAGATGACACGAAACAATACATGTTAATTTGTTTTTTTGCCTTTTCTGCCAGCCGCCACTTTGAAATCTTTGATTATACATATCAGAATGAATGGGACACAAAAGTATTAGCATCAATACACAATGTGTAAGCCTATCCACATTTCTCCTAGCCTCATACACACTGAGATCACTTCTTGGACTACAGCAAATTACTTGTGTACACAACATTTCAACAATCCGACACCATAGCATTGGTGCAGTGCCACATGATCTTCTGGATGCACATACAGGATTATTGGAAAATCAACCCTTTTGTAAATTTTTCACCATATATTTTTGACAATTATACATAATATTTTATTTTCAACATTAAAACCTATTCGCTGAAAAGCACCTTGAAGATGAGACGGCCATAAATTTATTTTCAAAAAAGTTTATAGTAGATGTAAGCACTGTAAAAAGTTATGTAGAACATGTAAAAATTTAGAAAGGTAAAATTGATGAGAATGAAACATAGAAAAAAGGAGCAGAAAAGAAGAGTAGCAGTAGCAGTAGTTTACTCAAAGGATGAAATGGGTGTATATTTGGGGTAAAAAACCTCAATTTTTGTATTAATGATAAAAATTAATTTAAGTCGAAAACTAGACAGTATTTTCTGAAATGTAATATTTCACTTGAAAGTATTCATGTAGAAAAAAACAACTATTTTATTTGGCATTATCCATCTTCATAATTGTAGGGGTTAAAGACTGACACTCTAATAATTGACTAAAATCATGATCAGCAAAATTAAAATGCCTCCTATTCAAAATGCCTCATATTAAAAATGTAAGAGCTTTATTGCCAAACAAAACCAATTGATAGTTGTTGTGTTATATAGCATTTAAAAAACATAATATGAAATTTCAGAAAATTTGACCCAGCCGGAGTGGAGTTAAATTCGTTGGAAATTTTGAAATTGGGAGGCAAAAGAAGCCAAGAAATCAGGTGATTTGCATACATTTGCATATTAATTAACACTTCTTTATCATGCAACTTTCAACTGCTTTACAAGCTACAAGGTAAACCCTACCTTAAAAAGACATTTGCTGTAATTTTAGCATTTGTTCAATGTTCATCTCTGTGTATCAGCATTGTTTTATTCTATCACTACATAGAACACCCAATGCTGTATTTAGCAACATACCAGTGTGAACATAAATGACCATTGTTATTGTGACAAATGAATTCTAGTCTTGACTTGATCTGAGATCTCTTTTCAACAAAAACAACCCTGACTGTTCACTGTATGGTTTGTATTGACACGCTAAATACTGGACATTTCATAACGCTTCAGGGAGGAGAACAAGATACTGCAGTAGATGCATAAAACAAACCACTGTGAATATTACCGAATTTGGCAGCTAAAGGAGTTTAACTAAACATGTTGAGTTTATCTGTCACCCAGGTAGCGTCTATGGTGCTCTTTTGTAGAGATCAGAAATTCAGGGCAAATATTGAATTGATGTTTTTTTTTTGTTGGCCCCCCTAAAAGATTGTGGTATTTTTGTCTGCCCCCCCTAAATTTTCTTGGGAAAAATGGGTGCCCCCCCCGAAAATCCTCCACCCCCCCCTGGAAGTAAATTCTGAATCGTCCCTTACTGAGCCATTAAAAAACGATCAACGGTATCCCATTCGATTCTCGGTAATAGCTATAGTTTTTGCGGCTCGAAAGTTCGTTGGACATGCCGTCTATGTTTCCATGTGCGGATTTGTCGGGTCACCTTTTTTGTAAAATTGTCATGAGAGCACGGCATCGATCACGACAAATCGGTCTGTGTTCGTCGCGTCTCGACGTGCAGGTATGAAAGGTACCATGCAGGAAAAAAGTTCCGGTTGATGACGTACAACAGGGGTAATATGGATTTCTTATCTGTGCTGGTGTACGTCACACAGGTGGAGATACGGGCCAGTTCATGTGATAAATATATATTTATCACATGAACTGGCCCGAATTCCCACCTGTGTGACGTAGAACAGGACGGATAAGAAATCCGAATTACCCCTGTTGTACGTCATCAACCGGAACTTTTTTCTTTCACATGTTTCATGGTACCGTTCATACATGCTGGCGTCGCGACACGAACAGATTTGTTGTGATCGATGCCGTGCTAGCTCGCACGTTATTTTTTACAAAAAGGTGACCCGATAAATCCAGACATGGAAACATAGAAGGCATATTTGTCCAACGAAATTTCAAGTCGCTAAAACAATAGCTTTTTCCGAGAATCGAATGGAGGTACCGACGATCGTTATTTTAATTATAACGTCTCGGCTCCAGTCGAGTCGTGTGGACGTCGTACCTTGCGATCCCGGTTGGCGATAAAACCGAAACCTACACCTCAAACTGTATATTGAGTATAGTATAATCTTCGGGAAAGCGACATAGGAGGCACAAGCCTAAAGTCATTCGACTAACTACGATCAATTTCCTTAATTAATCACACAAAAACTCCGTAAAGTCTCGCTCGGAATCAAACTTGCAGCGCGGCGTTGCATAATGCTGTAGCGAAGAAAGCTGTCGAGCTGTGTGCAGCGCTGTGGAATCCCATATGCTTCGAAAGTTGACTCAGACAACACTCAAAACAGAGTTTCCGTCAACAAAATTAGGATGTATCCATGGACGAGATATGTGTCAATGCAAACATCAAAGTTCGTAAGACGAATATTGATGACCGAGATCGGGATTGACGAGTTGACACCGGCACGGCAGAGACCGGTGACGGCAACGTTGTGGGCACCTACATGCAATGAGTGTGTCATCGAACGGAATCTTTCGCGCTGGCAAAGGTCGTAAACTTGTGTGATATTTTGAAAGCCACGGCATCTCTTGGAATGATAATTACTGTTTCGATCGTTTCGTCTCATTACTTCATAAATATAATTGTAAATATTCTAAGTAACTCTGAATACTATGGTTATCCGTCGCTAGCACGGTGAAAGCTATGTCCGCCGATGGCCAACTTGCCTTGGCATCGATACAGCGCGAGACAATGATTGACACGTTCACGTGACCGAATCCGTACGTCTGGTTGGTGGAGATACCCTGTATGTAGCAAAGTTCAGCTTGATGGGATTTATGAATGAAAGTATCTCCTGGATGACGGGCCGCTTTACTCTTTAAATGAAAGTAATCCGCGTAAGTAAAACACAAATCGCGACGAAATTCATGCAATTTGTTACAATAATTTTGATCCTCTATGTCAAAAGAAAAATAAGAAGACTGTTCATGTGATAAATATATAATCCCATGGTATTTTCTCTGTTTGACGTCATCGTATACTCGTGTTTTTCGCGGAGCCGCACAACTTCTCGCCTTCGGCTCGAAGTTGTACGGATCCGCGAAAAACACTCGTATACGATGACGTCAAACAGAGAAAAATACCATGGGATTATATATAAATATATATATATATATATATATATATATATATATATATATATATATATATATATATATATATATATATATATATATATATATGTGTGTGTGTGTGTGTGTGTGGGTGTGTGTGTACATATACCGGGTATGAACATACATATCTCAAGCATACATATTGCTACTATTATTGTTGTATTAAAGAGGCACTCCCACTGGTAACATTTTTAAAACACATTTTTGTAATGCTAACGGTCGATATTTGACATGGCGACTGCGCTCGGATCGCGAGATATCGATAAAAACATGTCATTTCCCGAGCGTATTTTTCACATCCCGAAGTTTTACGATCGTTTCTGATTATGACCAGAAATCCCCCGAAGGTTTATTATTGTGCTGATTGACGATATTCTAGGGAGTCTACAATAACTTTGAACTGGGACTACTATACCTGTTAGGTATATTCGTCCCAGGTTCGAACGACGCAATTAATTTACTTCCACTGGAAAGACTTTTTATACAGCATTATGCCATTACCTCAGGTGAGTTTTTTAAAAGCTCACATTTGGTTATACCAATGTGAGTTTATCGTATAAGCTGAAGTCGATGGCGTCTGTATGTATGTGTGTATGTATGTATGTACAGTATGTCCGTCAACATCAAAAACATGCAAACCGCTGCACATTTCAGCTTGGTATTTGGTGTGTGGATGCATCCTGGGCTATAGATGAGATTTTGTTCAAATGAAGTCTGCATTGCCAAAATTATGCAAATGAGCTTACAAAATGTGAAAATGGTCAAGAATTAATATCTCGAGAACCGCTGTTTTGATTGCTTTGAAATTTGTGTGCAAGTACCTTAGGTAAACCTTATACAGTTTTATGAATATTGTGAAGATATCCTTAATTTTGTATTTTTACTGAATTTTTTGGTGATTTTTCTCATTTTCAGTAAAAATTCTTCTTCTCTGAAACCGCCAGCCCAATTGCTCTCAAATTTGGGTTGGATCTTTGCGAGGGTGTTACGCTTCTAATTTGTTGAAATTATGACAAAATTTGGAAAATTACTATTTTGGAGCAATTTTGTCATTTTTGGTCAAAAAATCTTAAACAGTCTTTTCTTTTTAAAACCCCTGGACAGACAGCTTTTGTATTTGGTACACAGACGTACAGAGATGACAATAGTTAGATATGTGGAAATTGTCCTGAAATATTTTGTATTTTTAAGACAATATTGTCATTTTTGGTCAAAAAAACTTGATCTCAAAATTACTTGTTTGAAAAGCTTTGTAATTTGGTATAAAGTCCCGAGGGATGTTTTTAGATACATTTTCTGTTCAAAGTGTTGGGAAACCCCCAAATTTGTATATTTTAGGTAATTTTCTCAGTTTGTGACCTTAAATGACCTACACCAACCCAGGATATGTTGTGAGACAGTTTTGAAGGCTGTGAACATAATTTTGTCATATTTGGTATCAATTTGTAGGAAAATTTGATCCAGAAAACAAAGCTTTGGTGAATTTTTTCATTGCCGACCAATTTTTGCAACTTTCCAGATGTTGTAATCACCATCCGCAGTGGAAGGCATTTCACCATCTGTAACTAACTTAAGTGCTGTTTACATTAGAATGATAACACTCATGGCATTAATTAAAAAATCCCCAAGGTTGTAAATATATTTCCTGTCATCTGGCATTATGTAATACCAAGGGATAGAACATTTGATATTCAGGAGGGGGTAGGGTCTAGAAGATTGATGAGGTAGCATTACTTTTTTACCAGATTCCTTGTACATTTTTTTACCCACTCCCACCTTTTCTTCTTATCAAACCTTCTCTGTCTATTTTTTGTTGTTGACATTTGCTTATGTATTTAGGATCTGCTCGTCCCATCGCTATAGAAGTTGATATGCATGTTCCTAAAGATGACCTCCAGTACCTAAGTTGGAGACCTTATTTGCTTTTGTTATTCTTGTTTTTCCTGGTTTAAATATTTCTCGAATGGACCAATTCAAACCGAATGTGAGCACACTGTCCTTGACGGTATTTTTTTAAACTTCTCCTTAGTTTTTGCCATTTTCATTATTCTAAATCAGTTGTATTGTATTACAATACCACAGAAATATCAGTTTTTACATGTCAAATACAAGCCGCCTCCGATGATTGAGTGATACTCTGTCCCTGGGGTGTGACAGTCTCTAGTTTGTGTACTCAATCTTTTTTAAAGTTGTTTGTTGTAACATCATCTATGGTGTGCTCATTCTGGCTCAAATGTATTACTACAGGCATGTCTTTCATACATGTTATACCATGGAAAGATGATCATTAGACTGAACTCTAAGTGAAGTCATGATTTCACCAACATGCTTTCTCATTCAGTCCTCCAAGTTTTATGTGATGTATATTATTGCTTTTACATGTTATATTGGTTTTAATAAAACGTATTATCATATGTACTGTGAGCATTTCCTGAGTATGCTGTGTACTAGATGTTGTGATCCCCGTGTGAGCCATATTTTGCAAATTACACTTCTTTAGAAAGTTCTCATTAAACCACACAAAGGATTGCCCAGAAAAAGTCAGGGGCGACGCTCTCTCATACCCTATCTCAAATTTGGCCCCTTTTTTAATCCCAGCGAAGCCAGGACTAGTATAGGTTAGGTTCCGTCCGTCCGTGCACATGTCATCAGCGATTCCAGAGTAGTCTTTGAAGCGATCATTGTATAACTGAGCAGAAATATAGTACCCTGTTGCCTTTTGATGCACGCTATTTATTTTTACAAAACATCTTAATTTAACGGCCAAAGATTCATGTTTTTTGGGGGGTATTCACAGCTATGTTTTCTAATTCTGAATCCAGAATTACTCTTGTTGTCTGGTATTCAAAGCTAAAAACCGAATCTGAAGTCACTGTAAAGTAGCTGATGACGTAACTATCTGACTGTATCATTATTTGTAGGGGCGATTTTAGACTGTGCACTGGGCATTGCACTGATTAATTTGGACCCATCTGACCAATGTGAACACAGTATCTAAGGTACGATGGCGATTGATTAAAGCTACAGCTACGTTGACATGATGCATCTAAATATCGTACAGGAATTATATCGTTTGTAAACAAGGAAGTCAAAGGCACGGTTCCTACGACACCCCTCTCTTTAATGCAGTCTGATTAAAATCTGATGTGGAGATGGGTAAACATTTTACGAAGTTCGTGCTGTGGACCTAAAATTTTCGAGGTCCTTCATAGTGAAAGAAAAACCATGGAAACAAAGATAACAACACGATTGCGTACAAGACCGATCTATTTCTACGTAAGATTTTAATCCCGTCGTGATCAAAGAAACCATTTACTTCGTGAAATCAAGCTGAGATGAATTGAAGTACTTATTTTGCCACGGAAATAAAAATGTTTTCTGATCGTTAAGAGCAATGAAAATCATGAGCTAGGTCACCTTTTGTCATAATATTTTATCGTAAGTTGAAGAAAAAGATTATTGGGAAGTTCTACTTAAGTTTCACACTTCATTTTTTCCGCTTCTCCTCTCAGTTAAAACAAAAAAATCTCCTAACTACGTCTTGGAATCACTGCGCATGTTGATAAATTTATTCGCTCGAGCTACCCGACGTACAGATGGTCGTCCAATCTTCGCTGGCCATGAATTTTCTGAGGACCTGGGCGGCACCTTCGACGCTGTGCAGCATAAGGCTCTCCTCCCGGCCGTCAACAGGTGTTTCGCGTTCTCTATGCTCCTGCAGAGCAAGGCTATCTGCTCATGTACTTCCTCATCCGTCAGATCAGAAACATCCTGTACCGCAATTAGGGACTGGTCAGTTTCTTCAGCCTGGGGGGGGGCCGGTGGATTCATGGGGGGGGTCACCCTGTTTTGACTTTGGTGATAGGGGGGGGTCACTATGTTTTGAAATGCCCAATAGGGGGGGTCAGTGTGTTTTTGAATTTTGACACAGGCTCATCATTGCCTAAAATGCTAGTGTCAGCCACAAAATTCATCATTCAGTTGTATTTTTCGGCGCGCCCTTCGGGCGCGTAACTTTAATAATCAGTCATATTTTCAGCACGCCAACTTTAACATATCAAGCATACATACATCAGAGATATCTGTATGTTCAATATTTTTCAGCGTGCTCTTCAAGCTCATTACTTTAATATATCATACATCTTTCAGCATGCCCTTCAGGTGCATGACTTTAATATACAAGGCATATATATCAGAGATATCAGGATGTTTCATATTTTTGGCGCGCCCTTCGGGCGCCATACTTCAGAGATATCTTGATGTTTGCTAAGTGAAAGTGTACCATTATGAAATCTGCATTCATATGAAAAGGATGACAAATTCCTGATACTTTTCTGTTCTCTCTATGAGAAAGCAACATGCACAAATATTTCACAATATATTTGATACAGTGACTTATTTTAGAGATAGAAAAATGACAAGATATCTTTCCTTCTCATTGATGCAATTATTTTCCTTTGTTTCATAGGTTTTCTGTAGAAAGATGCTTTTTATGAACAAAATAACAGTTAAAAAAGGCAGTTTTTGTCATTATTAGCTGTGCTTTTATGGTTTCAATGTTACACAAGAAAAGGTCCTCTCAGACACTGTACACATCAGATTTGGCTAAAAAAGCTCTCTATGGCTCCTCAGTAGATTTAATTGGATGGTTGGCAAGTCTTAACACCCATCAAAGTTTTTGATTCACTGCTTTTTCCTCTTTGATATTAATGATTGACATCCATTTCTGTACAACAGTTCAGGACATCTGGTTAAGCAGAGAAAGTGTGAAATACATTCACAGCTCATTCAAAATACAGCTCATTCAAAATGTACTGTATTTAAACTTTAAGATTGACACTTTGAAATTCCTATCTTACAACTGACATGTCAACAATTTCACTAAAACATAGAATGACTATCTAAAATAAAATATATGTAAAATGTAAAATATATATATATATATATATATATATATATATATATATATATATATATTATATATATATATAATTTATGTCCATCTTTTGTTTTACTTTGTCGCGCCCGGGGGGGGGGTCACCCTGTTTTAGAAATTTGGAATAGGGGGGGGTCACCCTGTTTTCAAAATTTGGAATAGGGGGGTCAGCCACTTTTTGACGTCGGCAAAAAATAATCCCACCGGCCCCCCCAGGCCGAAGAAACTGACCAGTCCCTTAGTTCACCATTGTCGGCGGCATCTTCGTTTACGCGGGCAGTCTCAATGTCAGCCGAATTGAAGACCTTTGCAGCATCGTTCAGCTGGGCCTCCACCGTGTTATCATCGGCGTTTTCAACTCCATCTTCCACGGTGTTGAACTCAGAGTGATGATTATTGCCACAAAGTTCAGCAATAGCTGTCTTGTCTTCCTCGCTGAGATTCTCAACAAACACTGTGAACTCTGCAACGAGGCGCACGGTGGCCAGAAAGATGTTGTTTTCCACAACTTCTCGTGCGGCAACACTCTCGAGCGCTTCGCAAAAACTCACGACTTCCTCTGTCGTCTGCAGCAATGGAAGCGAAGCAGAGGCCACAACGTCGGCATCAGCTACTTGTCCATTGAGATCTTCAAAATCGTCAGCAGTGCCGAGACCAGCTTCTGCATTTGCTGGATCTGTTTCTTGCCCTGTACCCTCATCAGCGACATTGTCTACATTTGCAGTTTTGGCGCCATTTGCAGATTGGTCATTGAATTGATCAAGTGACACTTCTGTGTCCAGAACGTTGTCGGTGTGTTCGTGAACATGACCTGCCTAATCATTGATGATCAGTCGTTCTGCCTTTGCAGCGCCCTCATCACTGCCCAGAGGTCTGGTGCTCATTGACATGTCCTGCCATGCCTGTTCATTTATCAGTTGCTCAGCAGCAGCGTCTTCGACGTTTAAACTTTAGGCGGCCTCGGCTGTCTCATCTATGGCAGTCTGGTCGGCTAGCATTTCCAAGGCATCTGCGGCTGTTGTTCCGATGACCTGTCTGACATGATCATGTCCATATCGTGTTGGTCACACATACGCTGCACCTGACTGACGATGGTGAGGTCGCCAATCACATGATACCTTTGTTTGTGTGGCAGACTCTTGTCAATGACTTCTGTCTGCATCCCCAGCGGGTGACACGAGGCAGGAATATAAAACGGCAAAAGAAGTTGACAAGCAAGAAGAAGCCAGCTCAAAGATTTCATATCTGTAGAGGTCTTTGCTTCGTCCGTGTCCCTGGAAATGACAAGAGTAGTTCAAATACATTAATATTAGCCATTGCTTGATATGGTTGTCCCACAAAAACGTTTAAGCCTTCCATTCTAATAAAAATTCTGATAGGTCAAAAGGCCGATTTCTTTAGCAGCGAACACATTCTTGGTGGCGTAGTGAGGAAAGTCTTGGCGATATTTTTTACCGTGTACGGACATAGAAATTTCCTTATTATGTTCAAAGATCGCGGCATTGAAAAAAGTGCAACGGGTGGGCAGGGTGTGGTCATTTTCGGTGTTGCTGAGGGATAGGACAGCAGTTAAAGGCGGTAAGAGGATAGTGTAGAACTTCTTTGACTAGCAGTGACCGATAAGGGAAACCTGTTGGATGGAAGGAGATAGTTAGCAAGGAAAGTTTTTGAATTCGAATCGTTTTAATTGTCTCCTCTGTAGTTTCACTTTGCACAAAATACCTTAGAGTGTGATATTTACCAGCAAAACATATCAACTTCTGAATTCAGTGCTTCCGCCAGATCACGGCGGGGGGACCGTGACCGAATTTAGACAGAAGTAAACAATCTTCCGAAGTCTCCTCGTGACCCCGGGGTTTGCCCATCCCTAGACTGTACAGTGCGCATGAGGGAAAATGCCAAGAGGGTTTGACCGGTTAAGAAGGGCTTGACTACGCAGTTTCTGCGTAGTGAAGCGTCATTACGTATTCATGGTGACCCCTGGCCAGCTGTCAATATCTTTGGGGGCTTTTGTCTTTTGGCCTGCTTTGCATATGCGTCGTTAGACACGACCTGCCAATCACCCAGGTAGTCAATTAAACTATTAATTGACTGTTACCGACCCAATTAACACTATCCAGCATTATCAGTCATATTTTAATCGCGTGGCCGGGTGGGCACAACGTAGGAACGCGTGTATTTCTATGTGTACGTTTCACTTGCGGTGTTGTTTGTACCATCGTGCGTTTGAAGTCCTTGTTTCACCTACAGCATTACCTTCAAGGTGACAGGCTTACTATTAGTGTTCAGTATCATTCGCCGAGTTCTGCCCACGGTGAAAACCACCTGTTTTGCCTACTAATTACTGCCCGTCCTGAATGTAGCCTATCATAGCTACAGTAATCAGTCAATATAATACCCCGCGCCTTATACTTTTTATAGAAACTTGTAAAATCATAGTCCGAGCCGTAAAATTTTGTGAACCCATGTGAAAACATAAATCATTTATCAGTTTTGATATATACTCCTAAATTGTAAGTTGATTGTAAAATCGAGACCACATTCAAGGGCTATGCAGACCGTCCATTACGCACACACAGTGACAAGAAGGCGGCAAACACCTACTCACCAAGCACATCGAATCGGCGAAAAGAAGCATAAAAAAGGTAGGCTTATCACCAAAACAAACGCGCCAAGCGCTAACAAAAACCCATACCATGCGGCCTTTTCAGGGCCACCAAATACTCCAAAAGAGAACCACTACAAAAAACCATAAAATTACATAGAACACACAAACAAAAATCGTACACATAACAAACAACTGTAACACAACATTAAATACAAAATAAACAATCACCGTAACGTAACAGAAAAAATGGCAGTGGAATAAATCAGCTATTTCAAAGAAAAGCCGACTGCAACATGAAATTCAACAACAACCTATCATCGCTCAAACTATGAAACTCCGAAAAATAGTACTAGGCAAAAGCCTTAAATTAATTCGGACACCAACAAAACCAAACACAATAAAACCACCTCAGGATTTCAACAAATAAAGTCGTAAAATATGACTACGCTACGTCGTGAGACACAAACAATCGCACAACACCAATTCAAAGAAAAGTCAAATTGGGCTCCACGAACAACAAAAAACAAAACTTGAAAGCAATCTGAAGCTGCTAAACTCGCACTTCTAGAGATACCCTTTCAAACAAGGAAACAAAACATGTCGCGCTAAAAGAATCGCGATAAACCAGCTTGCAAACAATAGACAAATTTCGGAAAAAAAACCTTCGACAAGGGTCGGGTTTTCGTCATTGTCAACACAAACGATTACGTACTCGAATGCGAAAGGCAATTACGCAACACTCAGTATTATACACAACAAGCCAGAACAAACAGTAAACAAAGTAAACGAACTATTAATCAAAATGTACGAGAACAAGCACATCAACCAGGATACTTGTAAGTATCTTGATCCAATAAACATAAAATCCGTACCCCGCAGTGGTACTTATTGCCTAAAAATTCACAAACCTCCGCAAAAATCTAAAAGACAACCAGTCAAAACAAAATTTACCGAAGTAAAGAAACATAGAACAAACAAACCGAACCACCAAACGGACTCACAACGTGACCAAAAATTAATATACTTGCCTCGCTAATCGAAAACCAAGACCACTAAAATACATTAAAATAAATGTTCACATACACAAACTAAGGAATGAATCAACACTGCGGCTGATGAGAAACCACACTCGGGTTTCGAAACGCGAGCGTCAAAGGGCGACTTTATCAACTTTTGTAACAACATAGGTCCGGCTGCGTCTCGCCATAAGCTTTCCCCACACAAACAAATCATTACCGTGCACACTAATCCAAACTTCTCTACAAATATCCAAAGCGAAACAAACATTTTATTAACACAAACAATCGGATAAGAATGTAGGAACACATTTTCTAAACGAATCAAACACAAACTCGACACAAAAACATTTAGGATAGTTACGTGGAGAGCCTCTTTCACATTTTTTACATCACGCTATACTGTCTATGGTTATAAAAATAAAGTCATCTGCCACTTTTTCTGTATACGCGGTTTGGCAAAACACTCTCTTCGATCGAAAGTCTGGTGATTCCATGGTTCTTTGGGGCACATAAGTGTACGTCAAGCTTAGGGAATGTGGTTACTTTCGCGATGTTTTATTCGAAATTATTTTTCTTCTAGGGCAAATGCACGTAATTCATGCTGTTGGAAATACTGGCCGCTCATAAACAAGACAATAAACTCAATATCTGTGCATCTTTACTTTTATTGTCAAAGTACCACCGACACCCACAAAAAACCAAATGGTTCAGTCCAGGTATTTGCAACTCTGCCATTCGACTGGTCAACAGGAAATCAACCATAGGTGTCTTTTGGCATGCGTATACGCCAGTCACCTAGGCGACGGTAATCTGCACCACTTATCACCATCGGGAAGGTACTCCTCCCCCTATACCACTGGCGATCCCCACTCAAGGCACTGCGTCATTCGACCAAGCATTGTTATTGTAATTTCCTGCATAAAATTAACAGCGCGGTCAACCGGTCAAACTCTCTTGGGATTTTCTGGCATGCGTTACAATGCCGTCGCCCTTCAAATGATGTTCCATGCTGAAACAAAGTTTAAGAAAACCCAATTTCAAAATTAATGGATACATTCCGTAGACTGTTTACATTTGAGACCTTATGAATGGTCAGGAAACGAAAATCATCACTTCCAATGGACTGAATCAATTACAAGTTTTAGAATTTCCTCACAGTCTGTGCTGGTACTGCTATAGTGCGACCTACACAATTTTCTGTCATCGAACGTTATTGAAAAAAGTGGAAGTAACAATATGTGGAGCAAAATGTCAAAATCATAAAATCTCTTCTAAGAACTCTTTCATTTTGTAACTGTTTACTCTAAAAAGGATAAGATTGTCATAACGAAACTACAGGTCGGCGCGACGTATTGCATGAGTTTCCTGAGGACATTTATTTGAGAATAAACTCAAACTCTGATCTGTCAATAGTATTGCATGTCTCTTTTATGGAAATTCCCATACAACAGTAACATTTTCCATCAGCTGCTTTGTTGTATAAAGCAATAAGGTAAATTATGGCTGAAACGCAACTCATTATACATAGAAATGTAGGACAATATGACACGTTTGTCAAAAAGTGTAGAATATTCTCAATCACAAAAAATTAAATTCACTGTCTGTTTGAAAATGTTTTACATAAACACACATCGAAGCCTACCTGTAACACGTGATTGCTTAGGTTATGGACTTGAGATAAAACTTAATCCTGTATACCGTGGTCAGCCATCCTAGCCTGTACTGTTTGATCAGTGGCATTGTTAAAATTTTCGATTTTGATCGCGTCTCTTCATTTATATCCCATTTTATTTTGTTCGTCAAAAAAAAAAAACGTTACCTCTTCAAATGGAAGATGACTCTGTAGATGTACAGTATACCTCAGTGTATTTTCGACTAGCTAGATTAGCTTTAATATTATAATTTGTTACCCACTCTGTCCATTAGTTACATTCGAAGTACGATTCACCAACGGACGGTCACCGCTCACAATATCATCAAGTTTCAGCATATCAAACACAAATGACATCTCAAGGTATATTAACTCAACAAGAACAGTGTCTGTAGGCCGCGACTTTGTACCCAATTTATATTCAGAATAAAACTTCTTCTATTACTAATTCATGTTCGAACGCCAAACTGTGAAATTTTCATAGCTTATGTCCATAATCTTGACAAATGAACTTAAGTCCTAACAAGAATCAATTTGTCGATCGCATCTCGTAGACAATGAACATGTTGTTAGTGTCACCATGCAAGTATTACATCAAAGCTGTTAATTAAGGGATAATTCAATTCAGAGCATTATTTCTCGCAACAAGTAAAATATTAAAACTGGATGAGGGAATGTAATCAAATGGTGGGCGCCGAATTAGAGGGCGTCATCTGTGTCCAGATTCGTACAATGCGAATGGCATCACAGAGAGCATTAAAGGTTAATAATTAATGTGATCATTCAAAAACGCCGAAGGACATATAAATATTGTGTTTGCTAAGCGCTAGATTCCAGACTGACGACCGAACCTCACATGCCGATAAGTGAAGGCACAATCCGCAATAACGTCTCGCCATTGAGTGCTGGATGACAAAAACACGACTTAGCGCTTTAAACCAGAAATGGAGTTTCAAACAGCCAAGGAGATTTAACCCAGTGGTTAAGCAGTGTGAACATTCTGATTGTTTGGTAAGTTGTATTCTATATGCTGGGCATGGAATGACTTGCAAGGTTCGATAGAAGAAAAGGCTGGAATAATATGTACAAGGGACGAGATGATACAGGGGGACATAGATTTTTTTCGCGTACTACTGAAACGTAATTTTATCATTAAATCAGTCGCTCTGGCATAAACACGTCTATGAATGCAGAACCATCGATATTTACGTATGTCTGTAATTAACATGATTTAATAACATTGAAGATGTAGGTTAAAACAGTGTTTTATGTTTTTACCCCACTTATTCACACACGTGAACTAATTTCATAGCGATGTCTGTCTGTCTGTCTGTCTGTCTGTCTGTCTGTCTGTCTGTCTGTCTGTTTCTGTGTGTGAGTGTGTATATGTGTCTGTCTGTCTGTCTGTCTGTCTGTCTGTTGAAACGATAACTCAAAAACGCCTGAACAGATTCAAGTCCGATTTGATAGGCAGATATCATATGCTACATGTTAGTTATGATATATCATTTTTTTCATACAATGGATTGCTATGGAGACAGTAATGAGAGTGTCGACATATAGCAAGAAATACAGCACAAAATCCCATGAAACGTTTCACAGATATGACAAGCTCAGAACATTTATTTATGATGATGCTGTGAGTGTCATGTAAAATATCTGCTCATTTTCATATTTAATGAACTTTTTTTATTAGTGACATAACTCTGAAATTCTTGCACCAAATCTAATGACACATGCAACAAATATTGATCTTATATATATATATATATCTAACTGTACTTAGAAGTATTGGACAGGGTCAAGTTAATAAATAGATCATTTGCATATTTTATGAAGTTTTGTAATTAGTCATATCACTCCGAAATAAATGCACCAAATTAGATGAAATCTGCTTCAGATACTGATCCGACAGAGATCTAACTGCGGTGCAAAGCATTTAGAAGTGTATAGTTAATTAAGGGTCCATTTACATATTTAATGAACTTTGTAATTAGGTATATAACTCTAAAATTATTGCACCAAATATGGTAAAACCTTCTGCAGATATTGATCTTATAAATATCTAATTGTGCTACGAAACATTGAGCAGTGTCAATTTACTTAAGGGTTCATTTGTATTTTTAATGAACTTTGTAATTAGTGATATTACTCCAAAATTACAGCATTAAATTTGGTGAAACTTGCTACATATATTGATCTGATAGATATCTAAATGAAGTATTGAGCAGTGTGAAGTTAATAAACATCTTATTTGCATATTAAACGAAGTTTTGTAATTAATGATTTTATTCTAAGAGTATACTGTGCGAAAGTTTATGAAACCTGCTTGATATAATGACATAACAGATATCTGATTGTTCTGTGAAGCGTACTACTATTAATGAATCTGTTCTAAACATGCGAGCACATTCAGTTCACATCTGGTTAATATAATTATAATAAACAACATAAATGTAAGTCACTCAGAAGGGATTTTCTTGTCATATTCTCAAGGCAAGTTCTTTAAATGCATCAGTATATTTTTTAGATTTATTGGTATAAAAGCCAACTTTAGGCAATCCAACTCTCGCCAGGTCAATTGCTCCTGCTGAAGAGCACACAAAATGCAATCATGAGAGAGTAGGCAAATTGTGATTTCTGGCTAATTGCCATATTGTAAAAAACTGAGCACAGTGACCTACCCAAAATTTGTTTCAAAACCACAAGACATATATGAATTAGATGCTACTCAAAATTGACAATACTGGAAGGTTAAAATATTCCATCAAATAAATGTTTCAATCTCTGAAATTTTGGGAGCAATAATTGCAAATGTGGTTAAAAAATAAATAATTCCATTTGGTCAAATAATTTTTCATTTACTCTTTACTGTTCAAAGTTTTACTTCTGCATGATTTTATGACAAGAATGTGAAAATTTAGAAAATCAAGCATGGTGACCCCATTTTTTTTCTTTAATATTTGATTATTCTCATATGCCAGAATTCAAAAATTTCCATGTGTTCTTCCATGTGTTGCTCTCTGGCCTAATCTTGTGTACAAGTATGTTTCACTGTCATGAGCGTCATTTGACACAAACTCTTCTTCACAATGTACATCAGAGTCTAGCTATCTCTATCACTGCTCAGGTATGCAGTAACAGTGATACTACAGTAGCAGAGCATTAATTACAGTGACACTACCTTTAGGGTGTAGCTGTATTAACCCTTTGAGTGTCAAAGTAAACTTTTGCCACCTGTATAAAATGTACCCCAGTCAATTTTTTTTCAGATTTTTGCCAAAATTTTGATAAAAAACTGTAGCAAATGAATATCACAACATTTAGAGAAAAATTCATAAAAAATGGTGAAATGTTGCACTAAAATTTTAGTTGGAAAAATTACAACACTCAAAGGGTTAACTTTTATAATTTTGACAATGTCTTTATTCAGTTTAACAACTGCGTTCTTGTTCTTCTCCCTACAGCATGTTGAATTGTCTAGTATTTAGCTTGCTATGACAGCCTATGTATGTGTACCATGCATTTGTGTCACTGACAACTGACTGTCTGTCTGGACTCCAATTAAAATATCACCTAAAACATATTTATATATACAGGCTTTGTCGACAAACTAAATATTGTGTGTTTGAGCATGCTGTAGGGAGATAGCAAGAAACTGTAGTTGTTATATTGCATAGAAATATTGCAGAAATCATTAACAGTTGCAGCGTCTGCCCTGTTACTAAATTTTATTTGGCCTTATAACGACTGTAGTCGAAACGCTGTCCGACCATTCTGTCACTTTAATAGCAGATATATTAGTTTATTGTAGTCTGAGCTTGTCTCCATCAGACGAGGTCTTTATCGCCAGATTTTGGGTTAAGCTTGTTTTTGGGAACAAATTGGCTCCGCATCTTTCAAGAAGCTCTGACAAAGAGCAGCTGTATTATTTCGACAGAACGATTTTCCGCCATTGATTCAAGTATAGCAAGTTGATTTTTCCGATGTGGTAAAAATGAGTGATTGAATAATATACATGTATACCTCATAATAAAATATGTTAAACGTCGTACTGGTGATTCATCAAACTAAAATGTGAACACTTATTTACGAGCTGGTAGACGTACTTAAGCTAGCCGGTATATACGCAAAATATCACATGACTATATACCGCGTGCCTGTCACCTATTTTGGACTTTGATGTCCATTTATTTCGTGTATTCCATGTTCTTCTTTTACTCTTGATATTCCTCAATTTGCTATAATTATTCTTCTATAAGTATTTATACATTTTTACATTCATCATCGTTGGCTGATGAATGACGACAATGTTTTATCTTGACTATATGGAATTTCTACTCAAACCCACAAGAATCCCTATAAACAACGTTTTACAGCTGCTTTCAGCAGATGTACAACCGAGCGTTTGTCAAAACTCTTGACCACAATTTTATCCATCATAAAATCTGGTCAGGTGTGCTATTGTGCTAAATGAACTCCTCAGTTCACTAACTGTACTAGATCGCCGAATCAATAAGATTTTTGCAACCGATCGACTGAACGTTTCATGCGACTGTTTAGGCAATAAGTGGTTCTAGTAAGCCATATTTTAAAATACTCTTGCTGACGTATGGAAGCAACAGTAATATCGTTTCGATTGAAGCCAGACATGAAATCACTATTGGTTGAAATATTTCACCCTAATTTATCATATGAAAAGTATCACGATGAGCAGATGTAAGTTCTTATTTCGTGGAAGAGGGCATTAAGTTTTATGGGGGATAGGAGTAGGTGGAAATCAAAGGGGTTAACGTTTACAAAACCGTTTCACTGAAGTACTCCTCTGTTCTGATGAGTCACTTTGACTGATGGATAGTAAGCAAGTCTATTTTCTATCAATTTTACATTCACCGGCCGGTGGACAATGGTGTGCCAATGACTGTGTATCAGTACAAGAGGAGATATTGGGACCATGTAGATGCTCCCATTTTATCTCTAAGTAAAGTTAGGAGATATATTTCAAAATGTAAAACAAAGACTTTACACGAAATACTTTGAAACAATATATTGCACACATTTTTTTTTCTTTTCTTCGGAGTAACTTGTTTGATATATACAATGCAAGTGAAGACGGAATAAGCTTTACATGTGATTTGTAATTGAGATAGCAAAATAAAATAGGAAAGGTAACTAGGTTTTATATGCAGTACTTTCTAAACAATATACTGCAGGCATTTCTGTTTTATATTCTTTAGACATACTGTTATTAGATGGAAAAGTATGGCACGTGGGGACGATATGGATACCTCAGACATTAACAAAAGACAGCGATATGATCAACATCGATATTGTTTTGGTCTAACATTTTTTATATACATGCAACGACAAGGGCCTTTGATTACCTCACATCATTAGTCATAACGAACATTATCAGTGTGCATCTTCACAAAGATTTTTACAATTTAAGTCAGTGAAAGCTGACTTTGCAGAAATAAATAGTTTGGTGATAGAAAATGATGAATTAATGAGGATCTCCAATGAAAATTAACAAAAAAACTTAGAAAAAAATACAATTTTCTTATGTTGATGGCCGTTTAAAATAGTTTATGAGGTCGCATGCCAATATTTTGCACATTTTTCGGACAAACGTTTCATGGCGATTCTAAATATATATGGTAAGAGGGGACAGTCTTGATTATATCAGAAGTTAGCAGGTAGGGTGCAAAGGGTTAATCAATCAAATCAGATGAATATTGGGGCGGGGTTGTTGCATTTTACATTTGATGTGGGGAGGGGATCAAATTTTTGAAATTTAGTTTGGAGGGGGTGGTTTTTTGCATTTCATTTTAGCTTCAATTCAGTTCCACCGAACCAACCCCACCACCCCCGTATAAAATAGAATGCTGCATAATCAGTATATGCCGTCAAGTTTGAACAGTGTGTATTTTATTTTTCAGTGATTGTTCATCATATTGTTCACAAAACATTCTCAACTCAACTTATATAACATAAACCTGTCAGTTTAGTACGGCTTGAGACGGGAACATTGAGCCATGAAAAAATGTCGGGAGACTTGCCAGCTGAGGGTCACTGAACGTTGAGAGGGCATCAGGTAAATGGTCACAGACACAAAGTAAATATGTTGATACTTAAGAGACTGAACAGATCTATTCATTGATCAAGTCTCGGTCTGAGATTGAAAACAGCTGCATTTGCCGCCTAAACTATTCTACAGCAATGTCCACCGTCAACGTATCATAACTGTAAGTTGACAATAAACTCCTTCAGTTTGACCCAGAAACGTCAACCTTGATATGAAAATATCCAATGAAATATCCCATGGAAGTGTATGTGGCGTGATCCGCTCGTAAAAAAGTATCGTTCTATGAAGCTTTAATGTGATAGTATAAAATCAAACGTGAATTGGTCGTTTCAAATATTTTACGTGGCATTCACTGATCACATGCTTTACGGCTCCTTAGAAGTGTTAAACGAGTAGCTTTTTGTCGGACAAAAACAACTCCAGTAGGCCCTTTTCAGGACTTTTGGTAAACATTCAATGTTGCTGAACATATTTATTTACGAATTTAACTGTTAATTATCTTCTAAGTTTATGCGTCGAAGTAGCTCACAGCATTTTCGTGATGTTCATCGCATTTTGCGATGCGATTTGTGGCGATATTCTGCACCTGTGTTGAGATTTGAACATTCAAATACCCAAAACGCAGTATTATTGTAATGCAAGGGAAATGTGATTACGCCTTTGACCACCGCGCTATGTTTCTGTGTACGTACAAATGTACGTCCTATTTTGGACGAAGATCATCTTTAGAAGAAAGAATACAAGAGAAAAAATGTACTTCTCTCGGAACGTTGGTCAAGTATGACGCAATATCCGTAAGGCACTGTAATCTGTAACTCGATGTCATGCTACAAAATTAATTAGATGTGATAGACATTTAAAACAAGAGTCATGAGGTGGAGGTAATATTGAGCGTTTTCAATTTTCTGATGCATTATGCCGTGCTCCTTTGATACCGATGTTACAGGCTTCGACTAAAAATATATTCCTGTCAAACGTAAAAAAACATGTATTTATGTAGTCTCGATTATTTCAATTGACTATATGCTGCACCTGTCACGGATTTTTCTAAAACTGTGCTCGTATCAAACCTCAATTGAAGTAGATACCGTGTGAACGAACGGATAATAATTTATTGCGGTCGTTTCTCGTTTATTTTTTGCATGTTCAAAGATTACTGGAAGAATCAGTTTTTCTCATGATATGTGTCCTTTGATACAGGCCAATGAAATGAACAGAACGCTATGAAACGAGCGTCTGCTGTAAAATAGTTCTCTTACGTGTAAACATACATGAAATAATTGAGAAGTTGGGGTTTTTTTGCGTGAGAAGGAACTAAGTTGTGGAAAAAGATTTACAATGTGTTCGCCGACATTTCACGGTTGCTATATGTGCAGATACAATTTACGCCCCCCTAGTAACCAATCCGTGATAACAAAATGTTTCAGGTGTTAAGCATTCTTGTGTATCCATCATGTATATTTCTTATCGCGATCGGTTGATTCACTTGATGTAATTGAAAAATAGGAAGGCAAGGTACGCTTGACTTTAGCTGGCCAGCTATCGTGCAATAAACGGTAAGATAAACTAGACTCCGACTGGGCATTTTTAATAATAATTCACTTCACAGCCACAGGCGATCAGACATTAGCCGATTCACCGACGATATATATCAGATATTGGCTGATTCTCTGACAAAAATACTGCAGAGGTCGGTGACATCGGCGTGGATGGGACCAATCGTTATCGACATCATATACCGTGTCACGTACATCCCCGTTGTTGGGTTTACGTGTCTTAAAAATTACGAACAGATAGTTCCTATTTTCTGTTCAATCTTACTATGTAACTGTAAACATGCTCCATCCACATTGATTATCAAATTGACATTCAATTTTTTAATCTTTAACTTTCATACATGAATGTTGACGTTAAAATCTCCAATCAGCTTTGAAATTTACCCGTTGTCCCATACATTCGTCGTGGAGTGTTGTTCGGTGAAGAAATAAGTCCGACTTGTGTCTCTTTATTTAGCGACATATGTTCAAACGCTAAATATTGCTAGATCAAGTTGCAATGCCAGCAAAGCAGCACTGTGCGTTTTGCTATCGCTTGCTTAATGACATGCGAATTAATTAATTTTGTACTTCTTAGTTTAACTTCGTACTGTTAGGTTTCAGAGAATACTTAGGCGGTGGATGCTTTTCTGTAGCAATCTGTGCGTTACATACGAAGTAACTGGCCCCAGTCGCTTAACTTTTCTTGGCACCAGTTAATGGCTGTCCCCAACGATTTGCGTGAGTCTGTTGAATCTTATTCCGTCAGTTTACTCTGTTTTGATATTCATATGCCCACAGACCTCGAACAGGTCTAAGGCTCACAAATTGTACTGTAGTCGGCTTTGGCCGGTTTATCAGGTTGGTCGGTTGGGTGGTACCGCTGGTAGCAGTGTGAAATCCCGGTAGCGATGTATATCAGTCCAAATAACACTACATGACCTCGACTCAACCAAAGTCTAGTATGACAACAGAGTAAATTGAAGAAACAAATTTCACCACTCTGTCACGTTGGCGACACGATAATTGCGAACTTTAATCAACATACTTGGCAGACTCCCGGGCAGACAATCACGAAGATGATCGAGTGTGAACGCGATGGTCTTAGCCAGCCAGATTGAAACTGCTGCATACGTCTACCAAAAAACCAGGGCCAGTCAAGTAACGGCCGATATCACTCGGAATATTTAGGTACAAAACTGAAGCTATTCATCAAACAAATATACAAACCTTCGGCCTCGACGCATCAAATGTTCAGATATAAGGCTAACCTATGGAGAGGCAAAAAATCTAAACTTGACAACAGCTTTCGTCATTATACTTACAGGGAAACGCTGTTCCTTCGCTGTTCCTGCAAATTCGAACGATATAGTATCAATGGAGAGAGAGAGAGAGAGAGAGAGAGAGAGAGAGAGAGAGAGATTTTGTGGTGGAGAGAAAGCGGCGTAGCCTTAGATACTATATTTGTCTTCTATTAATGTGATTATAAAAGCTGTGTCAGCATTAGGGTTGTGATTGTGAAGTTTTTAGGGTCTGTGGGGAAGTCTTTCCTCTTGACATTTGGCAGAGCCAGAAAACAGGAGGGCAAAAATGAACTATTTTAACCCCTTGATGGAAGGTATCACTTTTTCGCAGTCTTGCTATTTTAACTTTACGTTTTTTACAATTGTTTACTTACATTAAAAAGTACCACTGTTTACCTTTGCAGAAACGACTTGTTTGTTACCATTTCAATCTGTTCAAAACAGGAAAAGCAATGGCAGAGAGGAAGAGAAAAGCGAGTGAACAAACCGACATAGACCTAAACGGTAGCCGAGGAGATAGCAACATAGCTGTGAAGAATGCTGGAGAAAAAACTTGTACTATTGTGCAGGTATGCGACCTTTAGTTTGCAAAGTCCTTGACTATAATGGACTTTATTTTCGTATTCCAGTTATTGTTGCTTCATTTGTAAGTTTTGAATAATTCCGTATTTTTTGATTGGTTGTTCAGTCATTTTTCTGTAATTGTTTTATCTCGAATTGGTAGACACAGGCCAATTTTTTGCGAAAACTTGCATGACGACCAGGATACAGAGTACCGTGAAACAATGTTATCACTCGTCTTAAAGGACGATCTAAGAAGCTCACAAATGATGATGATGTAGGTCTTAAGGCCCTGTCACACCTTGACGATTTAGCGCGTTTACCAAGGTATGGAAAATTTGGCGAATACGCCGGGCGTACGTCGAATACGTTATGGGTAAGTTTTGTATTACTAGGTTAAGAGCACACTGAAGCACGCAGGTATACGTCGTTGTACGGTGAGGTCGTCGAAAAGTTTTGTGCATGCACAAGGCTCATACGTCCCGCATATAATAGCTGTCGGTATGTTATGCGATCGTTGACACACGTTCACATCCGTTACTTGTAAGTTACTCAAAAGTCGAAATGCGTCAACTTGAAGATAATTGTCTAGGCTAAGCATACCCAAAACGTATTTATAACCTATGAATATGTTATGAATACGCTAATGTATACTCCCAAAGTTGAAAAATAAATCGTTAGCCAGCGTTTTAGAAAAATTTGACACGTCGGCGTACGCTGGCTAGATCGCCAAGGTGTGACAGGTCCCTCAAAATATAACGATATATTGTCTGACTTCCATGCGCATAAACGGAGCTTACATGTTAGTGTTTTTATTAAAATAACTTTGTTACAGGGCATAGATGAAGATTCAAAGCGTCCCGCTGCTTTGATTGTGATAGAATGGTGGGAAATTTGTATGTTTGGTGGCATTACTGCAAGTTTATACTATATCGTACATTTACTGAAGTCATTAGGAGTGGACATATACTGCATGGTCTTAGAAGCAGACGGAAAAACTGAAAAGGAAGCAAAACGTCTTGGAGTGCGTCTCCTTTTACCTGAAAGAAAGCGACATCAAATATACGAGAGACCTACGTCTGTCTGGCTTACTGCTCACCTTGTCTTTTTCTCTAGAATTAAGAAAATCCCAAATTTAAAGCTTGTCTTTGGATTCGGATTAATCACATCATCCATAGCCCTGGATATTCAGAAATCTGCCCTACCAAATGCGTTGTATTGTCTTGTCAACATCTGGAACCCGGAAAATATCAGCAATGAGACACTTGAATGCGATGAAGAAACATTCGAAGAACGTTGCAAACTGCTAGATGAAGAGCATTTAGTTGCTGATATGGTGATTTCAGTTGATTCTAATGTCTTTGATTATTTCAGCATGAGATATCAAGATCCATGCATGAAACATTTTAGACTGTCACCTATACCATGTCAAATGTACTTCGAAATACCAATTCTAAAACCCAAATTTTTGCCGACAAAAATCAGCAAATTTCGTATAATGACAGTGTTTGACAAGTCAGTAATCTCAGACCTAACGACCAGTGATTCAATTGTCAACGCTATGAGTTTAATGGCGAGTACATTTTTGGAAGCAGGTGATGATCCGCCGCAATGGATTATTCCATTCATAGGAAGGGAAGGCGATAATGCGATTCAATCAGTCCTAAAACCCTACGGAAATTTACAAGTCACTTTAAAGCGTGTAAGCTCAGTTGATGACTTTAAGAATGAACTTCGTTCCGCTCATCTTGTCGTTGTGCCCCGACAAGCCATGGGTTCGTTTGATGTAGCCGTTTCGACCATGGCTAGTGGGAAACCAATCATTGTTCCGCGAATGTCACAGTGTGACGAATTTATAAAGGAAAACTTCCCCTTATATCGTGATGGCATGGTTGTCGAAATGCGTATGGGACCTGAGTCATTAAAGAAAATGATTATCAACGTCATTAAATCGTACAGTGTGTCCTTAGAACGGGCAAGTTGTGTTAGAGAAATACTGCGGAATAAGATTGACAATGCAAGCTTTGCGAAAGAAATCAATTGCACTCTACACATGACAAGATCAGAAGAGTCATCGGCTGAATGCGCAAGCAATGGTTCTGTCCCCATACTAGGTATATGACTTTATCTCTTCATACAACCTGTGCAGAACATACACGAATCCAAAACAAATAATATTCAACACTAACCACTAAATAAACTATGAAAGGATTTTTTTAATAGTTCAATACACAGATTCGTCAGAGGAATGGTCATGGTTGAAAATACAAATACATACGAGGGGGTTGATATACATTTAATCTAATGGAGTTCAAATAGTCTTGAGGAAAAAATGTAATACAAGTGGCTCTTACCAATAGTTTTAAATTTTGTTTCCGAACTTAGGGAGTGGAGGAGAATCAAATGCTCTATCGGATATGAGTACAGCTCCGCCAGCAAAGGTCAAACGAATTCAAAGGTACTCTTCAGAAAAAGAAAAGCGAAGCTACTGTAAGCATATTTTCTGATAACAAAGGCATATATTGTTCTTATTATTACTATTCCATCAAATGCATGAGACATTCTCTTAGAAGAGTTTAATGTTATAAAGGGAACCATATAACGAACTTAAAACGTTTTATTTAAGAAAGATTCATACAACCTACGTGCAAACGGTATTTTTAGCTTATTTGGTGACTACTGGTTTATGGTAATTCATTTATTCACGCTATTCTTTGAATTTCTATAATGGAGAAAAGGTCAAGTATAATCGAGAAATGCAATCATTTTCACTGTGCAGTATATAAGTTCTAGACTGTCATCTTTGTTATTTTTTCCTGTGAAATCTTCCATGAAGAAAAGTTATCTCTCTTGCAAACTAATTTTGCCTGCAGCTAACGCGCTTTTAGTTATTCATAGAATACGAGTTGTTAGCAAAGCTAAAGTAGTCGGGTGACCAATAACTCCTTTGCATATTATTAAGATTATGGCATGTTAAACATTTATACTGCAGTGTGAATAAGAGTTGTACGATCACAATCTTGTGCTAGTTTTTAAAATCTCACAATATATAGTTTTCAATTTAATTATTTTTTACTCTTTCAGGTACTGTTGCCGTACAAGTCGGTACATCGTTCGGGTGTGCCGTAAATGGTACAACTATGTCCACTGTTGAAAGCGAATTCTATGAAATACAAGAAAATCGTCCAATCACCGAGGGGGCTGGCGAAGTAATCACTAACGTTCATCCTGATCTGTCTGTTGTTGACACTCGTCAAGGCAGTCTGAAATATGTGACAAGGTGCGGATCAATGGAAGCTCTGGAAGCCCTGTGGAGTGAGTATATCAGTGGACGACTGGACAAAACCATTCATTCTACAATCATCACACCAACACTACTCAGCAAGATTCAAGCTCACTACCTAACCCTCGATATCTACATTCCAGTACAGGAGTATTTACTCTGTAAGAGAGAAATACCGCTATTGACAGGTGACATTCTTCATAATTATTATGTGTATCATAGTTAATCACTTTAACGTAGAATAAGCGGCTCAACCTTAGAGTAAATATCCATTATCATGTTCATAATGAATAAGGACACACATACTATTTTCTTGCTATGGAAGGCTGGTTTCTCTGTTCTATATCCGTCCGATTGTTGAGTTTCAATTTTATCGATATTTAAATCTTTTTCTTGGCGATAATGTAGTTTGCACTGCACAAGTTATCATTTCTCGTGTTTATGTATCGCTTTTTATCCAAACATTCCTCGTAATCATCCCAAGTGATAAATGTTAATACGGTGGTTTCTATCAATGTTCGAACTCACAACGTACGGCACCCAGTCACCTAGCGGAGGAGCCATAGACAAATGTTATTGCATCTTGATTATGACATATGCAATCCTTACTTGAGCAAAAGTATGAAAAGTGTAAGTAGAAAAGTATTGACATTTATCATGATACCAAAATAATCAATTAAATAGCGCGATGCATGAGCAACACGGTCACTTCTCTCTATTCGAACGTAGTTCCTCTTATGTCACTACGTGCTCAGAACCAATGAATTATCTAGAGTGATGTTATACCCACAGCTATGGCCAATTGATTTATTGTTGGGATTTTGGTTAGTAGAAGACGAACATATCAAATGCTTTTCATTGCGGTAAGGGGAGAGGTTTGACTCGTTTTCGATATTTAGTATAGGAACCTATTAAAGCTAATACTTGTATTCCTACGCTGATTTTCAACTGAGACACAGCTCATTGGCATCAAAATTAGTGAGACAGGAATACACATCAAAAAGACTCGTTAGGACTTTCAATAAGTTCTACGGTCGACATGACGACATTGTGGCCAAATATGACACCTCGGTCACTCAAATGATTAGCGACAGTATTCCCGGCTTTGACTTATTACAGTGATTTATATCCTGTATCATTTCATACAATATTTAGACAATTTTGGATCAATCCTGACGGGCGTAGCATGCTAGCAGGGTACGCTTACCCATTCCTGACACCTGGTACCACCACTAACTATCAG